>NC_090404.1:15445133-15800133 GCF_036365525.1 Heterodontus francisci
ATTCTCTGACCCAGAGGGTTGTGGTTGCTCCATCATTGAATACATTTAAGGCTGGGATAGATAGATTTTTGGTCTCTCAGGGAATCAAGGGATATGGGGAGCGGGTGGGAAAGTGGAGTTGAAGCCCAAGATCAGCCGTGATGGTATTGAATGGCGGAGCAGGCTCAATGGACCATATGGTCTACTCCTGCTCATGTTCTTGTGGGCATGAAAGTGGAATTGAGATCAAACATCAGCATGACCTTACTGAATAGCAGAGCAGGCTTGAAGGGCTATTTGACCCTTCACCACCTCAGGATGTGTCAAAATGCTTTTTCAGCTAATGAAGTACTTTTCTCTTTAAGTGTCATCACTTTGTAATGTGGGGATGGGGCGGGAGACAGACAGACAGGGAGGGTGAGAGAGGAGGAGACAAAGACACAGAGAGGCAGAGACAAAGGGGACCTAGTTTGCCAGAATCCCACAACAGAAGTGAAAATATCAAGGTGCAGACACACAGGCCACAGTTTACCTTTCATGTTCCTGCTTTCGCTCATTCATCTCAAGCTCTGCTGCCCGTGTCCTTACTCACACCAAGTCCCATTCACTCATCACCACGCTCGCTGACCTACACTGGCTCCCGGTCTGGCAGCTCCTCCATTTTAAAATTCTCATCCTTGTTTTCAAATCCCTCTGTGACCTCGCCCCTCCCTACCTCTGTAATCTGCTTGCCCATTGAGCATCCCCGATTTTAATTGTTCCACCAGTGGCGGCCATGCCTGGGCCCTCAGCTCCGGAATTCCTTCCCTAAACCTTTCCACCTCTCTCTCTCTCTCTCCACAAACTTCCCGCCGCTCTTCAGCCACGACTCAGTGGGTCTCACTCTTGCCTCCAAGTCGGGAGGTTGTGGATTCAAGCCAGAGACTCACGCCCCCATAATCCGGGGCCGACTCTCCCAGAGCCGGTACTCAGATGGCGCGAGACTGCGGGAGGTGCTGTTAGAACAAATTGAGATGTTAAATCAAGGGCCCCATCTGTCCTCTCGGGTGGACGTAAAAGATCCCACAGCCACTACTGGAAGAGGAGCAGGGGAGTTCTCCCTGCTGTTCTGGAGCTGACGTTTATTCCCCAAGAGAACCTAAAAACAGATCATTACCACGTTGCAGTTGGTCGGACCTTGCTGTGTGGAAATTTCCTGCATTGCAACAGCGATCGCACCTCAAACAAAAAACATTACTTGGTTTGTTCATCCCAAAGTGGGCTGTGTTTTGAGGTGGTGAAAGGCGCTGCAGAAATGCACCTTCTTTCCTTCCCCTGTATATCCTCTACTCCTCCCTCCCCGCCCCAGCAGCCCCTTTCCCGCTTCCTCTCGCTTACCCAGCGGCTGTCCGGCGATTATCCTTCCATCCTCCGCCGCCACGGCCGTCCGGGCAGTCCTCTCGTTGGCGTACTGGACGAAGGCGTAGCCCTTGTGCACCGAGCAGCCCACAATCTTGCCGTACTTGGCGAAGAGGCCCTCCACGTCGGTCTTCTTCACCACGGCCGTGTTCAGGTTGCCGATGAAGACCCGAGAGTTCAGGGACCGCGGGTCATTCTTGTTGGTCACGTTGCTGGCCATCAGTTTGGCGGCCATCAGGCTGTCGTACCCCTGATGGTGGGGGTTTGGGGAAGTGGTGTGGGGGGGGGGGGGGGTGGGCGGGAAAGAGAGTGAGGGGTGAGGGAGAGAGGTAAAAGAAAAAAAAAATTGAGCGCTGAAAATTAGCACCTACCATTCCTCTAATCCTGGCCTCTTGTCCATCCCCCAATTTACATTGTATCATCAGCGGCCACGCCTGCAGCCACCGGCACCCTAAGCTTTGGTGTTCCCTCCCGAAACCTCTCTCTCTCTCCTTTAAGACACTCCTTACAACTCACCTCTGTGACCCAGTTATCGGTCGCTTATCTCATGTGGCCCGGTGTTAAATTTGTCAGAAGTTGCTCCCGTGACGCACCTTGGGATGGTCTTAGCATGTTGAAGGCCTCTAAATAAATGCGTCTTCCACCCACCACCCCCCCCCGCAATCTTGGCAAATCCAAACTCGCCTTACCACAACCCCAGCCAGCCAACCTGATGCCCGAGGGCCCTGCATTGTGGACCTGAGCTTCCCAATGCAGACGAGACCACTGCCCGTTTGCTATTGAGAGCAGTGGGATCAAACCCAAGTGGAGCCTTCGAGTGAAGCAGGGTTAGAGGGCTGGCTTTTTTTGGGGCAGGGGGTTGCCAGGGTGGTAGCTAGCTCAGGTCATGCAGGCTGAGCTTTGAAGTTAGTTCCTCTTTTTAATCACTCTTTTTCCATTTATACTGGAAACTGCCTATGTGAACGTGTCACGCTGTAGTTACACCACCACCCCCCCCCGCCTCACCAGCAGGGACGCTGCACTGCTCTCCCTCCATTAAAGGGAAGGTGCGCTACCAGCGTGACAGGTTTACGCCGCAGTTATTGTCCCGCTCACAAGGGCTGGCGTTGCAGCAACCCTCTCCCAACTCAACCAGAAAAGGGAAGGTGCGATGACGTGACATGTTTACATTGATATAAACATCAGGCAAAGGATAAGTTGGCGGAAGCCGGCGTGCTAGTTTTACAGGAGTTTTGGAAAGTTGAGAAGGATAGTTGTCGCAGCATAGGAACCAAAGAAAGAGCTTGCATTCGCACCACATTCTTCATCTCCTCAGGTTCTCCCAAGGCTCTCCACAGTCATTGAGGTAAAGTCATTTTCGCAAGTACAGTGGAGAATGTTCCCACCAACAGCGGGAAGGGAAATACCAAGATAACCTATTTTTGGTCGGAAGGACACTGGGAGAAGTCCCCTCGCTCTTCTTTCCTGACTGCGCTGTGGGTTTTATTTTTAAAAACACCCACCTACGCAGGCTGACGGGGAGGGTGGCCTCAGTTTTGAAGTCTCACTCCGGCATTGCAGCTTTCCCTCAGTACTAGCATCGGGTGTGGAGGCCTGGTTTATGGCCTTGCATCTCTGGAGTGGGGCTCAAACCCAGGAGCTTCTGACTCAGGGGTGTTGGCCCTACCCACTGAGCGACAGCCCTCACCCTGCCAAAGGAGGTCAAGGGACAGCAATCAGGGGAAGGGGACCACGACTGATTGACCACTGCCCTCCCAAGCCCCATTCCAGGACTGTAGGTGCCCCTTGCTACCAGCTCTTCCTGCTCTATGTGGGGCTCAGTACCAATTGGGAGTCTATCCCAAGAGCACAGACCAGAGGGGCTGAAGTTAGGCTCTTCCTGCTCTGTGGAGTTCAGTACCATGCCAGACTTGCCACAGGGGAAACAGTGGTGCAGTGGTAAAGTCACTGATCTAGTAATCCAGAGGCTTAGATTAATGATCAAATCCCACCAAGGCAGCTGGTGGAATTAATAGAAGAATGAAAACAAAGTGACCCCTGACAACGCGGTGGCCCACTGACGTCATCATTGTGCTCCAAGCTGCGCACATGTGCAGCCTACGTCTTGCCAGGACTAAGTGGCACATGTGCGGGACGACATCATCACGTAGCGCCAACGTCATCGCGTATCCATGCCTGGTTGGTGGCAGCTGAATGGGAGATTTTGAGGCTGGTGCTCGATCCCTACCACTCACTTCCCCCCAACTCAGCTACTCATTCCAGCCCCACTGGCCGCTTTCCCCCCTCGACAACTCGCTCCAGGCCTCGACGCTTTCTCCCCCTTGCCCCCAGACCTCGCTGCTCCCACCACCCCCCTCCCCACTCACTCCGGTCAATTGTTCCCCGCTCCTTGCTTTGTGCCACCCCGCTCCGGCTGCTCGCTCCCCACTCACCCACCTCCCCCCCACCCACGAGCTCCAGGCTGAGCCGCTTCCCTCCTCTCGTCCACTTGCTCCTATATCGCCCGTCACCCCTCGCAGCCCGCCTTGCTTCTTCAGGCGACGCACGGAGAATGATCAAACGTGGGAGCGAGTGGCTGAGAGGAGGGAAGCAGTGTGGCCTGGAGCTCGCGGCTGGGGGGGCGGGGAGCAAGCAGCCAGAGAGCGGGGTGGCACAAAGCAAGGAGCGGGGAACAATTGACCGGAGTGAGTGGGGAGCGAGTGGGGTGGCGTGAAGCGAGAAACCATCGGCCAGGGGAGTGGGGTTGGAGGGGTGGGGGGAAAGCAGCGAAGTTCTGGAGCTAACGGCTGATGGGGGGGGGGGGGGGTGGGGGAAGCAGCCAGTGGGGAAGAGGGGAGAGAGCATCGAGGCCTGAAACAAGTTGCTGAGGTTTGTGGCGCAGGGGGAGGGGGGGGGGGGGGGGGGGGGGGGAAGAGAGCGGCCAGTGGGGCAGGAGCAAGTAGCCGAGTTGGGTGCAATCAGTCCTGGTCAGCCATATAAAATGTGGATGACAAATTGGCAGCACATTTTATATTCTTCCCGATTTTCTTCTCCATCGATCGGGGTGCCAATTCACTATCTTCCAAAAGTATCAGAACATGGAAATTCAATCATTAAATTCCTTTTGTATTTAACAGGATTACTGGAATTTTAAATGGATGTGAGGATTACAGTTAGTTATCCTATACTGCACACGAGTATATTACTGGGCTTCCATCCAACTTAATGTAAGGTTAGCTTGCTGGAATGAACTCGCCATAAGCATTTCCTGTGATATATTGAACAGCGCCATCTTTAATCCTGGCAACTGCAGACAGTGACGTTTCAGTGGAAGAGGCTGCATTTGCGCATGTGCTAGTACTGTACCACCTAGTGGTCGCGTTGTCAGCATATCTGGAATTGAAAGCCAGTCTCAGAAATGGTGCCATGAAAATATCATTGTCATAAAAACTCATCCGGTTCAGTAACGGCCTTTAGGGAAGGAAATCTGCTGTCCTTACCTGGTCTGGCCGACATGTGACTCCAGACCCACAGGACTTACCTGCCCTCCGAAATGGCCCAGCAAGCCACTCAGTTGTCAAGGGCAATTAAGGATGGGCTACAAATGCAGGCCCTTGCAGCAACGTGAAAGAATAAAAAAAAAATTACCCAATCAGCCACTTAAAAGAGGAGCCCCTTCTTTTGTTTAACAGCCCCACCGACGATACCTCTAGCGACACCCCATTAACACCCCTCTTCGTAACCCAGCTTATGTATCTGCCCTTTTACACGACCCGTTCGCAGATCTCCTATGGCATTGCTCAAGAAACCTACACAGACAGGAGCATGAGAATGCGCAACATAGCCTGAACGTTATGAAGGACACACAGAGCGAGGGTAGCCAGAGTTCAACTGCTCTTTGGTGAAGTGAGCTGAAAGGATCGTGTACATTTAAAGCTGTGGCTCAGGGCTCCAAAATGAAATGCCTAGCTCTCTCCTTTTGCTTCAAAATGAAATGGGTAATTATTAATAATCAGTGGATACAGCATCCATTAAGGCCTTTCTGTTGGCTGGGGGAGTATTATGCTGTACATTGCAAGTGATTGCCTCCCTTTGTATACATAATATTTTCTTTTGGTTGAAACTTGACACCACGTTTGCACATGTAAAGGCTCGACAGGTAATGCACACGCTACACAGGCAGTCGCGCTTCTCTCATGCCTTCCACATCTCAAAGAGCTCTCCAGCCAACGGATCACTTCTGAAGTCCGGTCACGGCGACAGAGTAGGCCCACAGCAAGGTTACACCAACAGTAAATTAATCGGGTTTCTGGAGGCGCTGGTCAAAGGAGGAATGTCAGCCAGGGCACCGTAGCATTTACAGTACAGAAACAGGCCATTCAGCCCTACAGGTCCATCCACCACCCACCCCCCCCCTTCCGCCGTACTTCATCTCACCCCATCAACATAACCTTCCATTCCTTTCTCCCCCACGTGTTTATCTAGCTTCCGTGCGATTCGCCTGAACGACTCTCTGGGGTAGCGAGTTCCACATTCTCACCACTCTCTGGGTAAAGTACGTTTCTCCTGAATACTCTAGTGGACGGTTTAGTAACTTTGATATTCACGACCGTTAGTTTTAGACTCCCTCTTGTATGTCTTCTCTACGTCTATATATAGAACGACAGATGCGAGTTACAGGCTGGAATCTAATCAAGGGGTTAGGACGATACCTCAAGAGTTCACCAGAGAACAGCCTCAAGGTTTTGAGACGAGTTGATGGGACTGTTCAAAACACTTCCCCCGGCAGAGAACTGGCCTGTTTAGCTAATCTGACACCGGGTACGGGAATTCTTTCAGGCCCAATATTCCTGTGTTACTGTCATGAACGCAGAAGGCTAAGTGGGGTAAAACATCAGGGATGGGCCTGGCCCGTTAGTGAAAGCTAAATACTGCAGATCCCGGAAATCTGAAATAAAAACAAAATGCTTGGCAGCATCTGTGGAGAGAGAAAAACAGGGTTAATGTCTCAGTTCGATGGCCTTTCGCATTACTTGTGTTTCTCTCTCCACAGATGCTGCCTGACCTGGCTCCAGTTAACTGGGGACTGCTGGCACCCATCAAGGCTAGGATCAGTGCCAGGCCCAAGCGGCCTTCCACATCCTCTCGCCCTTGTAGCACGCTCAGTCCTCCCCTTGCTTACACCTCTGGCATCAAGTTGGCCCCACTCGGCTCCCCGGCAGCCACGGCTCAAGTCAGCAGCACTCTTGCAGCTTGTGGGCTCGAGTCCCACTCTCCCCAACAGAGCCCCATCATCCAGGGCCGACACTCCCAGTGCCAGTGCTGATGGAGCACTGCCCTGTCTGAGGTTTCAACTTTCGGGTGAGACGTTAAAACGAGGACTCCCTGTCTGCCCTCTCGGGTGGAGGGAAAAGTCTCACAGTTGTTAATGTGGAAGGAGAGCAGAGGATAGGAGGTGTCCTGGGGCTAATATTTATCCCTCAACCAGAATCACAGAATTGTTACAGCTCAGAAACAGGCCCTTTGGCCCACAGTGTCTGTGCCGACCATCAAGCACCTATCTACTCTAATCCCATATTCCTGCACTTGGCCCGTAGCCTTGTATGCTATGGCGTTTCAAGTGCTCATCTAAATACTTTTTAAATGTTGTGAGGGTTCCTGCCTCGAGCACCACTTCAGGCAGTGTGTTCCAGATTCCAACCACCCTCTGGGTGATAAAAATTTTCCTCAAATCCCCTCTAAACCTCCTGCCCCTTACCTTAAATCAATGCCCCCTGGTTATTGACACCTCCAGTAAGGGAAAAAGTTTCTTCCTATCTATCCTATCAATGCCCCTCATAATTTTGTATACCTCAACCATATCTCCCCTCAGCCTTCTCTGCTCTAAGGAAAACAACCCTAGCCTTTTCAGTCTCTCTTCATAGCTGAAATGCTCCAGCCCAGGCAACATCCTGGTGAATCTCCTCTGCACCCTCTCCAGTGCAATCACATCCTTCCTATAGAGCAGTGACCAGAACTGCACACAGTACTCCAAATGTGGCCTAACTAGCATTTTATACAGCTCCATCATAACCTCCCCGCTCTTATATTCTATGCCTCGGCTAATAAAGGCAAGTATCCCGTATGCCTTCCTAACCACCTTATCTGCCTGTGTTGCTGCCTTCAGTGATCTATGGACAAGTACACCAAGGTCCCTCTGTACTTCCTAGGGTCCTACCATCCATTGTATATTCCCTTGCCTTGTTAGTCCTCCCAAAATACATCACCTCATACTTCTCAGGATTAAATTCCATTTGCCACAGCTCCACCCATCTTACCAGCCCATCTATATCGTCCTGTAATCTGAGGTTTTCCTCCTCGCTATTTATGACAGCAGCAATTTTCGTGCCATCTGCGAACTTACTGATCGTACCTCCTATATTCACGTCTAAATCATTAATGTACACTACAAACAGAAAGGGTCCCAGCACTGATCCCGTCGGTACACCACTGGTCATAGGCTTCCACTCTCAAAAACAACCCTCAATCATCACCCTCTGCCTCCTGCCACTAAGCCAAATTTGGATCCAATTTGCCAAATTGCCCTGGATCCCATGTTGACCAAGCTCCCATGCGGGACCTTAACAAAAGCCTTACTGAAGTCCATGTAGACTACATCTACTGCTTTACCCTCATATTCAATCAAGTTAGTTAGACACGATCTCCCCCCGACAAAGCCTTGCTGATGATCCTTGATTAATCTCTGCCTCTCCAAGTGGAGATTAATCCTGTCCCTCAGAATTTTTTCCAATAATTTCCCTACCACTGATGTTAGACTCACTGGTCCGTAATTACCTGGTTTATCCCTACTACCCTTCTTGAATAATGGTACCACATTCACTGTCCTCCAGTCCTCTGGTACCTCTCCTGTGGCCAGAAAGGATTTGAAAATTTGTCAAAGCCCCTGCATTCTCCTCCCTTGCCTCACATAACAGCCTAGGATACATCTCATCTGGGCCTGGGGATTTATCCACTTTTAAGCTTACTAAAACTGCTAATACCTCCTCCCTTTCAATGCTAATATGTTCAAGTATATCACAATCCCCCTCCCTGATCTCTACACCTACATCGTCCTTCTCCATAGTGAACACAGATGAAAAGTAACCATTTAAAACCTCACCTACATCCTCCAGCTCCACACACAGGTTACCACTTTGTCCCTAATGGGCTCTACTCTTTCCTTGGTTCTCCTCTTGCCCTTAATATACTTATAAAACGCCTTAGGATTTTCCTTTATCTTGCCCGCCAGTGTTTTTTCATGCCCCTTCTTCGCTCTCCTAATTACTATTTTTAGTACCCCCCGCACTTTCTATACTCCTCTCAGGCCTCTGCTCCGCACTTTCTATACTCCTCTCAGGCCTCTGCTGTTTTCAGCCTTCTGAATCTGCCATTAACTTCCTTTTTTTTCCTTATCCAATCCTCCGTATCCCTTAACATCCAGGGTTCCCTGGACTTGTTGGTCCTGCCCTTCACCTTTACGGGAACAGGTTGGCCCTGTTGGTCATTGTGTCTGCACTGGCTCTCCAAGTGAGCAATTCACCTTGTGCCACTCCCCTGCCTTCGCCCCATAACCCCACACATTCTTCCTTTTCAGTTAACCAGCAAATTCCCTTTTGAATGCCTCAATTGAACCTGCCTCCACCACACTCTCAGGTAGTGCATTCCAGATCCTAACCACATGCCACGTGAAAAAGTTTTCCCCGTGTCGCTATAGCTTCTTCTGCCAACTACCTTAAATTTGTGCCCTCTTGTTCTTGATCCGGTCACGAGTGGGAAGTTTCTCCCTATCTACTCTGTCCAAACCCATGATTTTAAATACCGCTATCAAATCTCCTCTCAGCCTTCTCTTCTCCAAGGAAAACAGTCCTAACTTCTCCAATCTATCTTCATATAGAAGTTCCTCATCCCTGGAGCCATTCTCGTGAATCTTTTCTGCACTCTCTCCAACGCCTTCACATCTTTTCTTAAATCTGGTGCCCAGTCTGGAAGCAATACTCCAACTGAGGCCGAACTTACACAAGTTCGACATAACCTCCTTGGCCCAGCATCACTAAAACAGATGATCTACTCATCATCACATCAGTTTGTGGGATCTTGCTGTGTGAAAACTGGCTGCTACGTTTCCTGCACTACAACAGCAATCGCATTTAATCGCCTGTGAAGCACTCCGGGACATCCTGAGGTAGCAATAAACAATATCAATTCAAGTTCTTTCTTTCATTCTGTTGAGGCTTCAGGACTTCAGCATAGTATTGAGGTATCCGCTTTTGGTGGGGGCTGGGGGGGGGTAGGGTGAGGAGAGAGTGGTGAGGTGTTGCCTCTTGAGCGGTCACCCCGTTTGGATTCCTCCAACATCCCACAATGCCGCTGGGTGGGAAGAGAGGAGCAGGGAACTGTCCCGGCAGAACATGCCCCGCCATGACCGACACCACCTGAACCGTGAGTCAAACGGGGCCCAGTGCTGCTGGCATGATTTCACTGCGTGGAGAACAGAGGCTGCATATTCCCTGCGTGACAACAGTCACTGCTCTCCGAGCCTGGTTCGCAGGACGTGAGGTACTTCCGGATGTTTTCACCGAGATGCGATCAGCGTTCCCTCTAAGCTGGGCGGCAAATGTAAGGTTCCCGCGCAGGCTGCACACAGGTCAGTCCTTTAAGGTACGTGTGCGGGGGGAGGGCCGCCGACAAAATTTAAAGGGCCGCGCACTTAAACAAACTGCCCGCACGTTACACACAAAAAAAATTTAGAGGGTACATTCGATGTGATCAAGTGCTGTAGAAATTCTAACTTTCCTGCTCCTGCCGGTGGCTATGGTGTCATATTTTAAGTACTTTAATAGAGAGGAGGATGAACAGCTGTTCACAAAGATGTATAATCTGATAGTAATTTTTGATGGAAAGTGATTTTATATATATACTGGCAGCATTTTATTCCTCACCATCAACCTCCAACCCACTCCTGAAGGCACTGGCTCATGGCTGGGATACAGACTCCAAGGCTGCCCTCTGGTCCCACAAACCAGGTGGCTGTTCTTCAATGTGAGCCCGGATAGCCGAGCCGCTGCAGGCCTTCCAGCCCCAGTCCACCTGCAAGTGGGATGAATGGTCTATTCATTAACCACCAACACTGCCCCCCCCCCCACCAACCAAACTATCCAGCTGGGATCAGCGAACTAAGCACTGCATCTTGGGCCTTCCTGCTGTGCGGGGCTCAGTACCATTGCAGCCTGCCCACCTCCAACTGCCTGCTCCTGGCTTGGATCAGCTAACTCAGCACAGACTTTGGGGGGGGGGGGGGGGGGGCGCGCGTGGGGGGAGGCTGTGTAATGAAACCTGGGCCTTTCCTGCTCTGTGGGGCTCAGTATTACCCAGAGCAAGGGAAGGAGGGACAAAGGTTTCTCCTGCACTTTGTTTTCCCAAAACAGTCACTTGATTATACACAGACTATAAAAAAAGGCACTGTTGGGGTGCGGGGGGGCTGGGGAAGTGGGAGAGAGTTTATAGGGGTCGAATTGAAACCGGATAGAAGAGGCAGAACTGGAACAAGAAAGGTGAAGCAAGGCCAGAAAGCAAGGTGACACAGGTTGAACACAAGCGAGAGAGGGTTTGATGTCGGTGGTTCTTCCTGAAGCACACCAAGGTTGACACTTGGAACAAGGCACAGAGCCTTGGAGTCAAACATTTTGGAGAACAGACCTAAACCCCCCACCAGCTGCAATGATTCTCAGCACCCCCAACTTTAAATCCTCCTTTGCCAATCCCACCATCATTTCAGACCACTTTACTCCTCTTCGATCTCCCACCTCACATTCTGCAGCCTCCTTACAACACCTCCCTCTGAATCGCCTGCAACTGCCTCAGCCCCAGTCTCTGGAATTCCCTCCCTCTCCCCTACTTTAAGACACTCCTGAAAAACTTACTGCTGACTAAGCTTTTGGTCACCTGTACTAATACTTGGTGAAATTTTGTCCGATAATGCTCCAGGGATTTGTTTTTTAAAAAACATTGTAGGCACCGCATCTCCCACACAGCGCAGGTTTACTGAAAGTGGACCCGAGAGTTAAATTAAAAACTAGGGCTGTATTCCCTGGAATTTAGACGGTTAAGGGGTGATTAGATCAAAGTTTTCAAGATACTATGGGGAACAGATAGTTTCTCTCGGCCTCAGGTGGTGATGGAGGCGGGGTCATTGAATATTTCCAAGGTGGAGACAGATAGATTCTTGTTGGGAAAGGGAATCAAAGGTTATCGGGGGTAGATGGGAGTGTGGAATTCCAGACACAAACAGATCAGCCACGATCTTATTAAATGGCGGAGCAGGCTCGAGGGGCTGAATGGCCTACTCCTGCTCCTAATTCGTATGTACCCCATTTCCACGAGGTGAGTGTCCAGGACTAAGAGGGCATTGTTTAAAAATTGGAGCCAGACCTTTTAGGAATGTAATTAGGGGAACAGTTCTACACACAAAGGGGGAATTTCAGACTCTCCCCCCATGCCAGGTTTGGAGGTGGGGAGAGCATATAATCAGGTGGGATGGTGGTGGGAAGGGGGGGGGGGGGGGCACCGCTGCTTTCCCACTTCAGACCCTTAGGTGGGCAATTAATGGGATTAGCTCAGCGGCTTCGGGGGGGGGGCGGGTCCCTCATTAAATGGCACCTAGAGCCTGAACGAGGGACGTGGCATCAGGAAGGGGTGGGCCAGCTGACAGCCACCCCCCTGACTTTGCTGCCCACCACCCTCCCCAGTAACCGGGAAAGCCCTCCCGCTGAGACCTACCTGTGGTCTTGGTCCAGGGTCTCAGGCGAGTGCTCTCACTGCTTCTGCGGCAGCACTGCTCAGTTAAAGAGCTGGCAGCTCTCAGCAGGCGGGACCTCTGCCACCGGGGTTCTTGATCCCGGGGAAGGCCCACCACTGTCCGCCTTCTCCAGAGGAGGCAACGCGGGGCTCTCACCGGCGCTTTTGCCAGTGGTCGAGACCCCTGTCTCCAAGACAAAATCCCAGCCGAAGGATGCTGGACGTTTGGAACACTCGTCATAGAAAATAGGAGCAGGAGTAGGCCATTCGGCCCTTCAGTCTTGCTCCACCATTCAAAAAAGATCATGGCTGATCGTCTAATTCAGTGCCCTGTTCCCACTTTCTCCCCATATCCCTTGATCCCTTTGGCATTGAGAAATATATCTATCTCCTTCTTGAATATATTTAATAACTTGGCCTCCACTGCCTTCTGCGGTAGAGAATTCCACAGGTTCACCATCCTCTGAGTGAAGAAATTTCTCCTCATCTCGGTTCTAAATGGCATACCCCATATCCTGAGACTGTGACCCCTGGTTCTGGACTCCCCAGCCATCGGGACCATACTCCCTGCATCTAGTCTGTCTCGTCCTGTTAGAATTTTATAGGTTTCTATGAGATCTCCTCTCGTTGCTCTAAACTCTAGTGAATATAGAGTCATAGAGAGATACAGCACCAAACCAGGCCCTTCGGCCCAACGAGTCTGCGCCGACCATCACCCACCCATTTTACACTAATCCTACATCAATCTCACTTCCCTCAATTCTCCTACCACCTACATACACTAGGGGAAATTTACAATGGCCAATTTACCTATCAACCTGTAAGTCTTTGACATGTGGGAGAAAACCGGAGCACCCGGTGGAAACGCACGCGGTCACAGGGAGAACTTGCAAACTCCACACAGGCAGTAGCCAGTACCAGACCCGGGTCGCTGGAGCTGTGAAGCTGTGGTGCTAACCACTGCGCCGCGAATATAGGCCTAGTCAACCCAATCTCTCCTCATACGTCAATCCTGCCATCCCAGGAATCAGCCTAGTAAATTTTCTTTGCATTCCCTCCATAGCAAGAACATCCTTCCTCAGATAAAGAGAGTGAATGGAAAAGAGGCCTCCTCCTGCTCCTGCGTTTAAAGGCAAGTTGTTTTTGGAACTCCACAGATACTGAGAGTCACTGACCTACAACCTCAGCAAAGATCAGACAAACAAACACAGACAGAGGAAGGGGGAGAGAGTGAGCGAGTGAGAGGCCTAGGCAGGACATGGGGTGGGAGCAGGATAAAGTGCAATACTACAATCCAAAAGGGCCAGTTACTGAGCCCCGCGCCGCAGCAGGGAGCCAGTTACTGAGCCCCGAGCCGCAGCAGGGAGCCAGTTACTGAGCCCCGCGCCGCAGCAGGGAGCCAGTTACTGAGCCCCGCGCCGCAGCAGGGAGCCAGTTACTGAGCCCCGCGCCGCAGCAGGGAGCCAGTTACTGAGCCCCGCGCTGCAGCAGGGAGCCAGTTACCGAGCCCCGCGCTGCAGCAGGGAGCCAGTTACCGAGCCTCGCGCTGCAGCAGGGAGCCAGTTACCGAGCCCCGCGCTGCAGCAGGGAGCCAGTTACCGAGCCTCGCGCTGCAGCAGGGAGCCAGTTACCGAGCCCCGCGCTGCAGCAGGGAGCCAGTTACCGAGCCCCGCGCTGCAGCAGGGAGCCAGTTACTGAGCCCCGCGCCGCAGCAGGGAGCCAGTTACTGAGCCCCGCGCCGCAGCAGGGAGCCAGTTACTGAGCCCTGCGCCGCAACAGGGAGCCAGTTACTGAGCCCCGCGCTGCAGCAGGGAGCCAGTTACTGAGCCCTGCAGCAGTGACTTCAGGTAGTACAGCCTTGATGAAGTACTTTACTCTGCTTGCCTTATTATAAATAACATTGTGTAGCCAGAAAGATCGGAAAGTAATTAAAGAAGCCTTTTCACCATCGGTTGCTTTCCAGGTGGGTTTCTGCTCGTGATTTCCTTGGGCGGGGGGAGTTAGCAGTGTATTTATAGGTGCGTTTCTCACTGCAGCGAGACGCTCACCCTACCACCACCCTCCCAGGCCACTAATTTCAAACCGATCGTCCTGCCCGGCTCAAACTGCGGCGCCTGCTGAGTGACACGAAACATGGCGTGGCCACAAGGGCTGGCTGAGGCTCTGGCCCAGCTGTCGGGGAACTGACTTGCTCTGAGCTGCTGTTGTTTGATGGGTGGGCAGAAGAGACCATTCCCGTGAGCGACGGCACAAGGCATGGAGATCTGGTGGGGTGTGGTGGGGCAGACCTCTCCTCAGTCGGCCAGAACCGTGGGTTTGGTAGTTGAAATGAATTGGCCAGCTTGGCTCCTTTCTCAAGGCACCTGCCCAGATGCATTCGTATTAGAGGCTCTGTTTCAAGAACAAGACGCAGTGGGGGGTGGGAGGGAGGGGGCTTCGATTGCCTTCTCAGCCAACCCGTTTTCCAATTCTGTGCGTACAGGAGAAGCTGGGGCGAAACCCAACAGCGCAGGTAGAGCACAGAGGCGCACGTATACAAGGCAGAGTCCGAGCTTCTCTCCTCTGCCGCTGCACGGGACACCCTGCTCTTGTAAATGCTTGGAAACTCAGGATTACTGGCAACTTCTCACGAGACGGCATTAAACAAGACTAGACATAGAATCACACAATGGTTACAGTGTAGGAGGCAGCCATTCGGCCCTGGTGAGTCCGTGCTGGTTCTCTGCAAGAGCAACTCGAGTCCCACTCCATCACCATAACCCCGTAGCCTTGCAAATTTTTTCTCTTCAGATAATTATCTTTTGAAAGCCACAACAGAACCTGCCTCCACCGCAGTCTCAGGCAGCGTTTTCCAGATCCTAACCACTCGCTGCCTAAAAAAGTTTTTCCTCATCTCGCCTTTTGGTTCTTTTGCCAATCACCTTAAATCAGTGTCCTCCGATTCTCGATCCTTCTGCCAATGGGAACGGTTTCTCCCCGTCTACTCTTGTCCAGACACCTCATGATTTCGAACAACTCTATCAAATCTCCTCTCAACCTACTCTGCTAGAAGAACAGTCCCAGCTTCGCTAATCCACTCATATAGCTCAAGTCCCTCATACCCGGGAACCATTCTCGTACATCTTTCCTGTACCCTCTCCAATGCTCCCCAGGCCGGCCTCCCATAAACCTGAGCTCATCCAAAAACAACCTGCATTTATATAGCACCTTTAACCTGCACTACAACATCCCAAGGCACTTCACAAGGGCATTACCAAACAGAATTTGACACTGCGCCAAATGAGGAAATACTAGAGCCGATGACAAAAAGCTTGGTCAAAGAGTTAGGTTTTAACGAACACCTTAAAGGATGAAAGGGCCCAGGCAACTGAAGCAGGGCTGACAATGGTGGAGCAATTAAAATTGGGGATGCTCAAGAGGCCAGAACTGGAGGAGTGCAGAGATCTCAGACTGTTGCCAGGCTGGAGGAGATTACAGAGGCAAAGAGGGGAAAAGACATGGAGGGATTTTCGGAACAAGGCTGAGAATTTTAAAATGGAGCTGTTGCTTAATCGGGAGCCAATGTAGATCAGCGAGTACAAGGGGAGATAGGGGAACCAGGACTTGGTGCGAGTTAGGACACAGGCAGCATAGTTTCGAATGACCTGAAATTTACAGATCCGTTTGCCCATCACCCTTGTGCTTACCGACCCATATTGATTCCTGATCCTGCGATGCCGCAACTTAAAAAATTCTCATCCTGGATTTCAAATCCCTCCATGGCACTACCCCCTCCCTATCTCTGTAACCCCCTTCAGACCTGCAACCATCTGAGATCTCTGCACTCCTCCAAATCTGGCCTCTTGTGCAGACCAAAAATAATCACACCAGCCTTCAGCTGCCTGGGCCCTGAGCTCTGGAATTCCCCCCCTAAACCTCTCCCCCTCCTTTTGATTAAGATTTTAGTTGCCTGTCTAATATCTCCTTGTGTGGCTCGGTGTCAAATTCAGTTTGACATAATCGCTCACGATTGGGACATTTTACGCCTTTACAGGCATTGCAAAAATGCAATTTGCTGTACATCCGCTGCTCAAAAGCAATATGCTCGAGTATGTAACACTGCCAAGTCAAATGAACCTCCCTCCCACCTATCCTCTGAGCCTGTGGAATACTACAGTTGCTGGGGCTTTCCCTTCTTCCTACAAGCTTTCAAAACCTTCACCTCCTCTTTCCAACGCCCTGCCCTTCATCCTTGGCTCAATGAGATTCTCGACAAAAATTAAAATCTATCCGCCCCCTTGCACAGCTGTCCAGCAACTGTTAACCCTCTATCCAATTTAATAACCCTCGATTCACATCAAATCTGCAGCACAGAAACAGGTCATTCGGCCCAACTGATCGACACCAGTGTTGATGCTCCACACGATCCTCCTCTCACACGACTGCATCGCACCTTATCTGAATTTCCTTCCATTCTATTCCCCTCTCACGTATTTACCCAGTTTCACCTTAAAAGGCATCCATGAAATTCCCCTGCAACACATCTATGCCTGCATAGTTCATGACAAGTTCAGCAATTATCTCCCAATCCGTTTCAATCTGAGATGCAGTGGTTTTTGTCAAGGTTCATCCCAAGCAGCTCTGTAACACAGGAGTCTGTGCTCTACGGGCTGTTCCCAGGGACGCACACCGAGACAAACATCAACTGCTGCTGGAGGGCTATCAATTCGGTGAAAGACGCCCTTTGGTCTGCCCGAAACTTGCTGGTCTTCCAGCGCAAAGAGTTGTCCACCACCGAATGTTGCAGACTGGCACATTCCAAGGTCCAGGACTACGTGCTGAGGGACGCACTAAAGCTTGGGGCAGCCGCAGCAAAGGCTCAATGGGGAAAGACCACAGTGTAAGGTTCCCCCACCAAGCTGGACTGAGGGGCTGGAACCATGGGAAGCCCCTCGAACTGTATCGTTAATATTCTCAATTGCTGTAAATGTAAAACTGTAATTGACATGACAATTGTGAAACGGAAGGGTTGGGAAGAAACTCATGACATTATTGAAAAAAACTGATCTCTTTTGCAATGTTTGTATTTTTTGGTGCTGTTTGGAAACTGTTTGGCAATGTAATTTTTACAGATTTTTATGAATAAAGTATATTTTGGGAAAAAAAAAAATCTGAACTCTTGCTATCTTTTATGACCTGTTCTTCTCATGTCATGCCCCGTTAAGTGTCTCTGTTGAATACTGAGGTAAAGTAATTATTTCAGACTCGTGCTATGTCTCTCCAATTACCTGCAAGATTATCTTGTGTGCCCCGCTGAGGCCCTGTCCCAGTTTTAATGTTATGTGTCTGCTGAGAACTATTTCTTTCTATATTCCTTGATAACTCAATTTCATAGCATCTCAATGCCTTCCCCCTTGTTTTTTTTCCACTTCATCCTATTTCCTTTTATTCTGCAGGTTCCCCCTTACCCATTTATTATTTTATACCCCCGATCGGATCCCTCCCTGAACCCCCCCCCCCGTCCCATTTATTATTTTATACCCTCCACCGAGTCCCTCCCCGTCCCATTTATTATTTTATACCCTCCACCGAGTCCCTTCCGAAACCTCCCCATCCCATTTATTATTTTATACCCTCCATCGGGTCCCTCCTGAAACCCCCCCCCCCCCCCCGTCCCAGTTAATATTTTATACCCTCCATCGGGTCCCTCCCGAAACCTCCCCGTCCCATTTATTTTATTATACCCTCCATCGGGTCCCTCCCTGAAACCCCCCCCCCCAATCCCATTTATTTTATTATACCCTCCATCGGGTCCCTCCCTGAACCACCCCCCATCCCATTTATTATTTTATACCCTCCACCAGGTCCCTCCCAGAACCACCCCCCCCCCCGGCCGTTATTTTATACCCTCCACCGGGTCCCTCCCGGAACCCCCCCATCCCATTTATTATTTTATACCCTCCATCGGGTCCCTCCCGAAACCCCCCCGTCCCAGTTATTATTTTATACCCTCCATCAGGTCCCTCCCGAAACCTCCCCGTCCCATTTATTTTATTATACCCTCCATCGGGTCCCTCCCGCAACCCCACCCCCCGTCCCAGTTATTATTTTATTTTATACCCTCGATTGGCTCCCTCCCTAAACCACCCCCCACCCCAGTTATTATTTTATACCCTTAACCCCTCTTTCCCATTTAATATTTCACACCCTCGATCGGGACCCTCCTTAACCCTCTCTGTCCCATTTAATATTTCACACCCTCGATCGGGACCCTCCTTAACCCCCTCTGTCCCATTTAATATTTTATACCCTCGATCGGGACCCTCCTTAACCCCCTCTGTCCCATTTAATATTTCATACCCATCGGGACCTTCCTTAACCCCCTCTGTTCCATTCAATAACTCATACTTTTTCCATCAGGCCCTTCCTTCTCTCAAAGACACAGCTCAGACCCTCTGAACAGATCCCATAATCCCTGTACAGTTACAACCAGTCTCCAATTCAGTGCAACGACCAAGAATTAGGACCTCAGTCACAGAACAGGTATCGTTGCCAAGAGCACCATCTATGAGGCCATGCGTCCCTTCCTGCCCCATCCCGCCTACTTTTGGAATCCAGTTTTATTTCACTGCTTGTGGCATTTGTTTCTAAGAAAGAAAACCCAGACATAAGAAATGTGAAGCAGAAATTGCTAGAGACACAGAGCAGGCCAGGCAAGCGCCTGTAAAAGGACGAGACAGTTAAGGTCTCGGGCGAAGGTCCTCCAATACTTGAGCTCTGACGAAGTACTGCACTTTCTCCTTGCTGCATGCAAAACAGCTGCCACTAACTACAAAGAGATCACCAACTTATGTTTAATCAGCCCCCTTTTATCAGATCGTAAGGCACTTCATCAGTGTCAGCCATGGCTCAGTGGGTGGCAATCTCGCCTCAGTGTCAGAAGGGCGTGGGTCCGAACCCCTCACTCCAGAGACTTGAGCTCGTAATCCACGCCAACAGTCCTGGTTCCAGTCCTGAGGTAGCACTGCATTTTCATGGGTGCCGTCTTTCCAATGAGGCGTTAAAACCAAGGCTCCGTCTGACGTGCATGTGAAAAAAGATCCCACAGCTGCTATTTTGAAGGAGGAGGGGTGGAATTTGCCCCGGTGACCAAGGGCCAATACTCATCCCTCAGCCAACATCACTTAAAGACAGATGAGTATCGGGTTATTACCTCAGTGCTGTTTGTGGGATCTTGCTAAGCGCAAACTGGCTGCTGCGTTTCCTACGTTAAAACAGTTCTTACACCTCAAATAAGGTCACATCCCCTAGCCGTACAGCGCCTTGGTCACCAAACCAGTCTGTTTTTCGTGCCCAGTTTGGTTTCACCATCCCCAAGTCAGAGCAACACAGATTTAAGCCCCTTATGCTTGGGCCCTTGATCTAAGCGATAGGCACTCTTGACTGGGGTGGTGGGGCCAGAGGGGAAGAGAATGCTGTTGGGGTTCATTAAGGGGGTAAGAGGAGGCCTCTCAATGCAAGCCAGTAAACAGATACTGCCTGCAATCCATATTTGCTCCACTAATGATGCTGCAGCCCTCTTCTTTCCCCTTCCCACCCCCACCTCAACTGTCAGACTGATTCCGCATTCTGCTCACTCCCAAATTCAGGCTCTCCCCTCCCCGCCCCCTCCTCCCAGCAAACAGTCCCAGCTCGCAGGTACTTTCAATACTCTTCAGTTTAAATGAGTTTCCATCCGGTCTGTACAACTGAGAAACATAAATTTGGGAATCTTCACGAGCCCTGGGGTCCCCACTGCTCGAGAACTGAAGCAATAATTAGTATCTCCCATTTCTGCTTCAAGAATCTATTAAAGAGGTTCTGTGCCATCGGTTCGACAGCTCTGTGGAACATTGTTTACTCTGTCCCCACATGAAAGATTCACTAGGATAGTTATAACCCCTCAGTTCAGTTACCAGGAAACACTGAACTGGCTGGGGCTTTTCTCCTTTAGAAAAGACAACGCTGAGGGGTGACCTGATGGAGGTCTTGAATTCTGAAAGGCTTCGGTTGGGTAGATGCAGAGATGACATTCAGCACAGACACGATGGGCTGAATGTCCTCCTTGGGCGCTGTAAATTTTTCTATGTTTCCAGGTGTGGGGAAGACAAACTTAAAGGTAGTCATTAATAAATCCAATCAGAAATTCAGAAGCATCTCACCCAAACCCTTTAATCTGTTTTCCCCTAGTCCTTGTACCATGTTAATGGGAACAGCTTTACTTTGTCTATCTTATCTAAACCTGTCAATTTTGTACATCTCTCTCAATCTCCCTTGCTCCATGGAGAACAACCCCAGCTTCTCCAACTTAACCTAGTAGCTAAATTTCCTCACCCCTGGAACCATAAATCTCCTCTGCATTCTCACATCCTTCCTGTGGTGTGACGACCAGAACTGGACGCAAAGCTCTAGCCTAACCAGAGCTTTATAGAGGCTCAGCATAACTTCCCTGCTTTGTACTCAATATCTCTATTTATAAAGCCCAAGATAGATAACCCTCCCTTAAAAAAGCCTTTCTGGAAAGTTCAAATCACTGCTTGGGTTTTGGGTGTTGCTGTTCGCTTGGTGTCCTGTTAAAATTGAGAAAGAGAGATACATGGTTCACTATTTCTTCATGCAAGTCATTTTTAATGTTAGTGAGAAGCAGAGGCCCTAGTACAGATCCCTGGGCGACACCACTAGTCACACCCTGCCAATATGACTAGGTACCCATTATCCCTACACTCTTGTCTCCTACCTCCTAACCAACTCAATGTCCGACCCAACAGATTGCCTTCAATTCAGTTCCGAGCACTCTCATCTTTGTTAACTTGTGGAAACTTGTCGAATGCCATCTAGAATTCCATATAAATGACATCCACAGATATTCCCTTAGCTACCAGATTCGTTACCTCAAGAAATTCAACGAGGTTCAGAAGTAACTAAATTAGTTTGTGAAGCGCTGCTGGAAGGCTCGAGAAATTAGAAAGTGCTGCATAAAATGTAAATTCTTTTATTAAATATTATGCTTGTTGCGTCGTGCTGATGTTACAAGATGTAAATGCAAGCAAGATCCCAAAAACTGCCAAAGAGATCAATGACCACTTCATCATGTCGGTGCTGTCTGAGGGAGAAATGTTGATATCGGGTCACCAGGGAGAACTCCTCCTTGTTCTTCGAATAGTGGTCCTGGGATCTTTCAACCCCCCCACCCACAGAAGAGGAAAAATGAAAGGGGCGGGGCTCAGTTTGACACCTCATCTGGAGGACTGCACTTCTGACTCCCCTCAGTACTCTGTGTGGATCATAGGGCTTAAGCCCTGGGCAGAACATATGGCTTGAATCAATAGCCTTTGGATTTTGTGGAGGGTGGAGGAGGAGGAAGGGAAGGAAAAATAAAAAGGGGGGGGGGGCGGAGGAGAGAAAAAAGAGGGAGAGAGAGAGAGATATGCCACCAACTGAGCCAAGCCAACACACAAAACACCAGGCGCATCTTAAAAACAGTAGGCGCTGCATTTTTGGGATGACTCCAGCACCAGGTGCCAAAGTGCTAGATGACCTTGCTGTGGACTCCCAGCATTTTCTGCTTCAAGAATTGTACTCACTCCCCTTCCCACCCCAGTAACGGAACGGTTATGATCTGCAACTGCAAACGATCGGCTGAGTCAGCAGTGAGGACAAGAGCTGCCTGACTAAAAGTGAAACTAATGCTCTCAAATGCACACGCACAGAAAAGGGGGATCGGGTTTAAGCGAGGGAAGGAAATTCATCACTTCTGAGCTACACAGAGGTTACTATTCTTGCAGCAGCCACTTAAATGTGAAACTCACTTGAATTTGACAAACCCTCGAGCTTCATCTTAGAATGGACACTCTGACTTTATGGTGTGAAGGAATATGACTAACCCAGCAGTGGTCTCTAGGACTAGGCAGTGGTATGAAACACACATACTCACAGCAGAATCAGAATGGAGGGTATATTGGCGGTGATTTGTGTCCGTTCCCTACACCCTCCCCTGCCACCTCCATCCCCCGCCCCCATAACCTTGGTGTTTACATGCATACGAAACAAGTTGGAGGGGGTGTGTTTATGTGGAACAGGGGTGTGTGTGTGTGTGTGGGGGGGGGGGGGGTTTGGGGGAGAAGTGGGTGGGAGAAATACAGTCTGAGGGGAGAGAAACTCTGTTGTGCGACTAGAAGTAAAAAGAGTGATCGGAAGCAGTTTGTTTTCCCCCAAACAAAAGTACTCTGCTAATAATCGCATGGTCCATCAATGGGATGGGGGCAGGGATGGAAGGGAAAAAAATTTCACCTTCTGCTCAACCACACCGGAGTTCAACGACTTTATAAAAATCTAAAAAGGCACAGGCACTGAAAAACAACTGAACCACTATCAAAAAAACCTCTGAAAAGGCACTGCTTAGCTGTAAAAATCAAAGAGGGGAGGGGGAAGGGAGTCGCACAAAAATATATACTCTAATATGATCAATGTAAAACGTTCAAAAACTTTAAAAAACGATCTTAAACACTTCAAAATTCAACAGTTCAATTCAAGCTTGGAAAAAATAGAGGAAAGCAGGAGCAAGAATGGTCCGATATAAAACTTTCAAAGATTATTTCTATGAATTTTCTTTCAACAGTTTGAGCAATAGCTTTAAAAAGGGGGAAAACACTGAAAAAAAACAGAGAAGTTAAAAACCTTATCTTTTTTAAAAAGCCACTTCTGATTTTTATATTAAAAGTCCAACCCAAAAACGACTAAGACTATAGATATTAAAGTTATATACAAGTGCGCTTTCGGGAAATCTACTCACGCACACTGTTATAGCTACAGATTAACTTTTTTTTAAAAAAAAAAATGAGTATATAGCTTTTTCTTTTAAAAAGGAAAAAATATTTTGCAACTCTTAAACACTTTTCAGCTTTAAAAAAGGTTTTTTGAAAAAATGTTGGTGCTTACTTCTGCATTCATGTTGATCTTATAGAGAGGCCCAACCAACTGGTTTTAGGGAAAAAGTGTCCACAAAACTGCGAATATAAAAAAGATTAAGAGTACAAAAGTTCAACAAAAGAAATTGAGCGGAAAACCTTGAAAACATTTCACTTGTTAAAAACAGCCTGAAAATTGCTGTTTTAAGAGACATAAGGATGTGGGAAGGTGTGATGGGCGCCCGTTGCGACACCACTGATTGTTATCTTGAACGCAGCAGCGGTTCTTTATGCGCTGCCACTCAAACAGTGGCCAGAACAAGTATATTCCCTCCAACAATAACCTCTAGGTGACACTGCACGTACAACAGCTGCAGATGGAAGTCCCCAAAACACACGTATTAAAAAAAATTTTTTAAACTTAATAGCTGCAATTTAGTTTAGGAAAATAAGAGTAAACAGCCATGTTAGAATTTGCCCCAAAACATCCTGGGCCTGTCTGCGATCAACATCTTGATCAGAGCAACAGGAGTGCCAATTTTTCCTGTTCCCTTTGGGGGAAAAAAAAAATTGTCTTTGCTTTTACAACCTACCAATTTTTGTCTGAAAAAAGTCAATTGAGATCTTAAGTTAATTTGAAGTTATTTCAAGATGCAGATGCAAAAACCAACATGAGATATGTACTTTCCATTTCTTTAAAAAAATCTGAAGATTTATATCTTTAAAAACTTTCAAAAGTACAAAACATTAAACAATGTTTGCACGAGAAACAAGTGCAAAAATGTCCTTGAACATTTCTTTAAAAATTGAGCCATACTCAAAAAAGTCACTTTCCACAAAGTGGAAAAAGGTTCATCAAAATGTACTCCAGATTGTAACAACAATTAGCGATTTTTGGGAAGATTAGCTCACAAAAAAGCCCAAATTATTTCAAGAACAGAATTGTACTTTGTCGTACCAAAGTGAAAGATATAGTGGACACTGAGGTACAAAATACTTCATTTTCCTCTTTTCAAAATGCCAAATACTCGTAAAACACAAAATATTCTAATTCAAAAGATCTAAAAGTGGAGAAAATTTCAACTTTCTCCCAATCAGATTTTTATCTCCAGAGCTTCAAACTTCTCCCACCAAATACACTTACAAAGGTGCAGAAGTGTAGAAACACTAAAAAGTATTTTAACATTTCATGTAGAAAATAGGCATTTAAAAAATGGCATCTGAGCTTCGTTTCGGTAGGAAAAAATCTAAAGTGCAAAATGCATTTTATATAATGGCAAATTTTTTTTTTTTTTTAAATGTTTTCCTCTATGAAAAATCACGTTTCTAAAAAGCTTTCCTGTGTAAAAGTGTAAAATGCAAATAAAATATAAGTTGTCAATCTTAAAAAACACAAATCTAAGATATTTCCCCTCCCTGAAAAAAAAGGGCAAAACAAGGAAGTCTTTTGGCAAACTATAAAATAAGGAAGCTTTCCAAAGCAATAAAAAAAAATAACTTTAAAAAAGTGCAGACTACGTTAAAAAATGAATTGGGCCTAGCCAGGGATGCACTTTGATACAAATTTTAACATTTTCAATTAGTAATCATAAATATATATAAATAACCAATTTGAATTTATAATATTTTAACTGTTTACAATACACATTCAAATTTACATACATTTGAGTTTATAATATCTGCATTTATAATAAAGCAGTTATAATTTGTATTTATAATTAATTTGAATGCAAATGAATAAATCCATTTAATTTTAGAGGTAATGAACAAAATTTAAACATGATCATGCATATATGAATATAGATAGCAAATAAATTAATATATAAAACTTTAATTTATAAACAGATTTAATATCAATTTCAATGAGTTTAGTTCAAATTATATTTGTGGATTTATAATTTAAACAATTTTAACCAAATTTGATATTGAAGTAATATCAACTGAGAATCTTCAAAATATAAATTTAAATTTCAAATTAGAATACATAAATATATTTAACTGAATTTACAACTAAAGCTATCCATAGAATTTATAAATATTCAATTTGATTTTATATTTCAACATTAAACACATTAAAAAGATTTTAGTTGCAATTTATTAAATCTAGATACTGACTAGAATTTGTTACTTAATTGAAAGTTAGAATTTTTAAAACCAGACATTAACTGGGATTAAACAAGCAATTAGAATTTATACAATTAGATATTACTCAATATTAAAAGATTTCAATCTTGAACAAGTTAATCAGAAAAAATTTATAACCAAAATTCATTAGGGATTGAAGTAGAATGGACAAGTGGATAATTATCAAGATTTAATTTCTCAAATAAACTAAAAGTAACAGAAAGAGCTTTTTAAGTTTTATAATGATAATTTAACTAATTTTTTTTTACATAACTAAAAATATTGAAGTAGAACTTCAAAATACATTCAAAACCAAAGACCATTTAGATTTTTTTAAATTACAATTTTAACTGGGAAGAAAATTTTTAGTGCTAATGAGAATTGAAGATTTGCTGACATTCATAACCAGCATTTAGATTTTTTACCCCTTATAAATTGCACATCTTATCTAGAAAAAAAAAGTTAAGGTTTAACAAGAGACTCACTAAATATTTGCCTGCGCATTCATAACTAGATCTTACATTTTAATCGGACAGTTACTGTAGATTTAACAAGGATTCAAACATTGGCACGTACACTAACCAGGTCAGCATTTAGATTTCTGCACATTGCAATTTTTAATGCAGAGAAGAGTTTTTAAGATTTAATATTCTTTCCTGCAAGACCAGGTTGGCATTTAGAAAAACCATTTTCTTTTGTCAGAAAATGAACTGAATTTTTTTTTTTAAAAAGAGCTTTCATTAGAACTAGGCTGCCACCAGATTTAAAGACGTAATTTAATGCTCTAGGAGCAGCATTATTTTTTTCTTCTTTAAAAAAAAAACGGTGTAATTTATATATATTTATCGGCGAGGCCCAGATTCCCTGAAGTTCCCTCCCGAGGCAATTTAAAAAAGAAAAATCCCCCGCACTAAACACGCTCGCTTTTCTGCTGCTTTTTGACTTTTTTTCCCCTTTTTAAGACTTTGTACTCACCGAGAGGACAAAACCCCGAGAGGGAGAGGAGGTGGTGGTGGTGGGGGAGGCGGCTTTTTGTTTATGTATATATAAAAAAAGAAAAAGAGAAATAAAATATAAAACGGCCGTGTAGGGGAGGGCTGATGGAGGCTGAGTGTATGTGTGTGTGTGTGCTTGGGGGTAAGAGATAGACAGAAGGAAGGGAGAAAAAGGACAACGAGCCCCAAAGAGAGAGAGAGAGAGATTATGAGGGGAAGGGAGGCAGAAAATGTGAAGCTTCAACTCCTCCAAACCCGGGGCTAAAATGGCGACGGCGGCAACGGGGCGGAATCGGATCTCAACTCAGGCACCGGGGTAAAGAAGCGGGGGGTGGGGGAAGGTTTGGGTGGGTAGAGGGAGGGAGGGGGGAAAAGGAGAGAGAATTTTTTTTTTAAAAAAGTGTGGTTAAAAGAAATTAAAACGGCTCCGAGAGAGAGGAAAGGGGGGAAAAAAAGCGCTCCCACAGACACAACAATCAACAAAATGGCGGCCGCCGACAACGAGGGGGAGGAGAGTGCGCGCGCCATGACCGGGCGCACCCTAACTTTGTAGGCACGCCGGCCCCGCCGCCGATTGGGCGCCCTCCGGCCTCCGCGTCGCCGATTGGTTGAGCCCGCCGCCCGTCAAGGTTTAAGCCCCAGACCCACCCCCCCCCCACCCCCGGTCTCCCGTGCACTCGAACATGATGGTTTCTTTCCCCACCCCCCCCCACCACGCTCGTTGCGCCAATCGCCTTCGTTTATTCCGAAGCCACGCCTCGTTTCATTGGTTGTCGGCGGGCGTGGGCAGGACGTCGCCCCATTCCCGTCACCGCTGATTGGCTTACTCGGCTGTCGTTCAGAGCTCCGCTTCGGTTTTCTTTCCCGCTCAGAATTTGACTCCTTATTTTTTTAATTTTTTTTTCATTCTAATTCCTGAGGCGGAAACGCCTGACAAAGTATGACAAAAAAATTATAATAAGCCGAATATCACCCCTTTTTTTGGGAAGGGAAAACCTGACGGCCCACGTCCTATTGGTTTAAAGTGGCGCCGGGCCACGATTCAATTAGCGAGGTGTGATTGGCCGCCGCTGATGTCAATCTAAAATGCGCCGTGCGGCCTGACGTCATAGACAGCGAAATCCCCGCCCTCCCACTGACATAACTGAAGGAGGCGGTGGCGACAGTCCCTGTCTTCTGATTGGCTGGTAGATCTGTCAATCATAGTCCATTCCCCAGTAGATGACCATTCTGTTCTCCATTTGCTCTCCAGTGCTGCCACCTGAGAACTACAATGGTTACTTCCAGCTCTCTTACCCCCTTCCCATTATAGGGAATACTGAAACAAAATAGGATGAGAGGCTGAGTAAATTGGGTCTATATTCTCATAGAGTCATAGAGTTATGCAGCACAGAAACAGGCTCTTCGGCCCATCGTGTCCATGCCGGCCATCAATCACCTCTCTATTTTAATCCCAGTTAACAGCACTTGGCCTGTAGCCTTGTATGCTAAGGCATTTCAAGTGCTCATCAAAATACTTCTTAAATGTTGTGAGGGTTCCTGCCTCTACCACCACTTCAAGCAGTGCGTTCCAGATTCCAACCACCCTCTGAATGAAAAATGTTTTCCTCAAATCCCCTCTAAACCTCCTACCCCTTACCTTAAATCTATGCCCCCTGGTTATTGACCCGTCTGCTAAGGGAAAAAGTTTCTTCCTATCTAATCTATCAATGTCGCAGGGGCGGCACAGTGGCGCAGTGGTTAGCACCGCAGCCTCACAGCTCCAGCGACCCAGGTTCAATTCCGGGTACTGCCTGTGTGGAGTTTGCAAGTTCTCCCTGTGTCTGCGTGGGTTTCCTCCAGGTGCTCCGGTTTCCTCCCACATGCCAAAGACTTGCAGGTTGATAGGTAAATTGGCCATTATAAATTACCCCTAGGAGAGGTAGGTGGTAGGGAAATATAGGGATTGGTGGGGATGTGGTAGGAATATGGAATTCGTGTAGGATTAGTATAAATGGGTGGTTGATGGTCGGCACAGACTCGGTGGGCCGAAGGGCCTGTTTCAGTGCTGTATCTCTAAAAGAAAAAACACTTCTAATTCACTGCTGCATAAGTAAAAATGTCGAATTTTACAGCAGAGCAGTTCCTTCTGGCTTGCTGGTCATTATTTGGAAACCAGCTTCTTGGTGAGGCTTCTTTCTGGGTGTCTCTCTCTCTCTTCAGGGAGCTACCTTTAAGGTCAAAAATGGTTTCACACCTTTGTCTCTGTTGGGAGATGTAGGTCTCGCTTCCTGTGGTGACTGACAATGGCCCAGGATGTGGCTACTTCACACCTTCTTTGTTTCAGAAGAACCCATTCAATGCAAAAGTGTCTCTTGATGGGTTCAGGATGAGAATAATCTGGTAAGAACCCATTCAATTCAGGAATGTTTTAGGATGGGTGTAATTGATGCCTTGGGTTCCAAAGTCCACCCCTTCATGTAAATGATCAGGATGTCAATGAACTGATTGATCTTAAGCGCAAGACTTTCTATGCCTGGTGGAATGACCCAAACTCAAAGTTTGGCTTACAAACAAGCAAAGGCAGAGGTACAAAGCAGCACCCTCAACATGAAGAACAGGTAGTGGACAGACAAGGCAAAGGAAATTCAACATCTTGCTGACATGAATGATATCCGTGGCTTCTTCACTGCTATAAAGACCATTTATGGCCCAAGTACTCAAGGACCAGCTCCTTTGAGGCTGAAGGATGGGGCAGATCTGACCAAGGAAAGGGAAGCAGTCAACACCTTTGGAGGGAGCATTTTGAAGATCTTTTCAATCAAGAATCTATTGTTGACGAGAGTGTTTTCAACTCCATCCCACAACATCCAGTTGGAGATGAGCTGGAAACTCCACCAACGCCTATGGAGGTGATGAAAGCCATCACACAAATGAAGAACCACCAAGTGGCAGGAGGTGATGAAAGCTCCGCTGAAATCTTTAAGCATGGAGGAGAGGAGCTAACATTACAGCTCCTCGTCCTCATCCTATAGAGCTGGAATGAAGAGGAAGTCCCGAATGATCTCAAGCATGCTATGATTTTGACACTCTTCTAGAAAGGGGCACAAATCCAACTGTGGAAATGACAGAGGCATCTCCCTGCTCTCCATTGCAGGAAAGATCATTACAAGAGCCCTTCTGAACCGACTCATTACACTTGCTGAAGAACTACTCCCCGAATCTCAATGTGGGTTTAAGCCATCAAGAGGCACTGCTAATACGATTTTCGACAGCTGCAAGAAAAATGTCGCAAACAACATCAACCTGTCTACATAGCGTTTTTTGACTTGACAAAGGTCTTCGACTCTGTAAATCATGAGGCACTCTGGAAGATTCTGTTGAAGTATGGATGTCCTCCAAAATTTGTCACCACCCTTCGCCTACTTCATGATGATATGCAAGTGGTGATCCTTAGCAATGGATCCATTACAGACCCCTTTGAGGTTAAGACAGGAGCTGAACAAGGTTGTGCATCACCCCAACTCTTTTATCGATCTTCCTCGCTACCATGCTCCATCTGACTACAGACTAGCTCCCTGCTGGAGTGCAGCTCTTTCATCGAATGGACGGTAAACTATTTAACCTCAGACGTCACCAATCAAAAACTAAGACCACTCTGACTTCAGTCACTGAGCTCCAATATACTGATGACGCTGCAGTAAGTGCTGTGTTGGAAAGGGATCTTCAGAGAATCATCGACGTATTTACTGAGGCATATGAGAAGATGGGATTTACATTCAACATTCAGAAGACCAAAGTCCTCCATCAGCAAGCTCCAAATGCTCACATCCCAGCCCCATTGATTAGGATTCATGATTAGTGCCTGGAAAATGTGGAACACTTCCAGTATCTTGGAAGTTATCTTTCACAGAAGGCTGACATTGACCAAGAAATCCAGCATCTGAAATCTGCTGCTGGTACAGCCTTTGGCCACCTGAGGAAGCAAGTGTTTGAAGATCACGACATCAAAACTGAAACCAAGTTCATGGTCTACCATGCGGTTGTGATCCCGACCTTACAGTACGGGGCTGAAACATGGACAACGTATAGGAGACACCTCAAGGCACTGGAGTCATTTCACCAACGCTACCTGCGGAAGATGCTACATATCAAGTGGGAGGACAGCTGTACCAACATCAGTGTCCTCTCTCAAGCATAGAGGCTGTGATTATCCGCCATCAGCTTTGTTGTGTTGGTCATATAGTTCAGACGTCAGATACCAGGCTCCCAAAGCAGGCCGCCTTCTCCCAGCTCAGTCAGGGCAGACGCACCAGAGGAGGACAGAAGAAACACTTCAAGGATGTGCTGAAAGCCAACGTGAAGAAATGCAACATTGGCATCAACTCCTGGGAGACCATCGCCCTGGACCGAAGCAGATGGAGGCAGAGTCTGTGGGAAGCATCCCGGCATTTTGAGACCCAACGACAACAAAATGAAGAGGAAAAGCGAGAGCGGCAAAAAGAACAAACCGCGACCCAAATAAATAATACATGAGCAGACATCCCACATGACAAGAAATGCCCTGCGTGCCATAAAGTCTGTAGATCCTGAATTGGCCTCATTGGCCATCTTTGGACTCACGGAAGACAATCATCCTCGCCTGTGAGGGATAGCCAAGATAATAATTGACCCCTCCCAGCTCAAAAGGTAATCCTTTGTCCCTGTCAGACAGTTTGAAGAGACAAAGGCCATTTTTAGCAGTTTATTTTTAAAAAGTAGTCAATTTTTATAACTCTTCAGTTTTAGTCTGCATTTTTTCATCATCTCAGTTCTTGTTCCCACTGCAGTCCCTAATAAATCCAATAGGGAATTCAGAAGTGACTTCTTTACGCAGAGAGTGGTGAGAATGTGGCACTCGCTACCACAGGGAGTGGTTGAGGTGAATAGTAGAGATGCATTCGAGGGGAAGTTGGATGAACACGTGATGGATAAGGCTAGAAAATGATGGAGACGCTTAGGCAGGTCAGGCAGCATCCTTACAGAAAGAAACCATTTCAGCTCAGTGATCTTTCATGACAACTGGAAGATGTCTGAGATTAATAGTCTTTAAGCAAGTACAAAGCCAAAGAGGGGCTGGGGTTTGGGGGGGGGGGGGGGTGGTGGGGGTGGGGGGGAGTGGTCTGTGTTAAGGTGGACCTCTGATTAAAGGCAATCAGCAAAAGAACCATAATAGAATCATTTCTTTAAGCAAAAAATCGTTAAGAGCTGGAATGTATTGCCTGCAATTGATGCTTGATCAATTGTTAATTTTAAAACTGAGATTGATAAGATTTTGTGAACCCAAGGCATTAAGGGATTATGGGCAAAGTTTGCAGATCAGCCATGATCTCATTGAATGGCTGAACAGGCTCGAGGGGCTAAATGCTCTTGTGTTAGTTGTATAGTAATTGAGCTTTTAATTGTATGCAGGTGGTGGGTATTAACTGGGGATTCACTTGAGCCCCTATATATAGGAGCAGAGTGAAACTGTGGCGGTTGGGTTTGGAGATTCATGTTTGTAACGAAAGCTTATAAAGTATGTAAATAAGCTCTGGTTCTATGCTTCACCGCCTGGCTTTCTGATTTAGAACATTCTCTTCTTACGTCTGAAAAGGTGGTGGAAGCAGATTCAATAGTACCTTTCAAAAGGTGATTGGATAAACACTTGGATAGGGAAACATGTTGCAAGGTAAATGGGGAAAGAGCAGTGAGGAACTGGGACTAATTGGACAACTCTTCCAAAGAGCCAGCACAGGCACAATAGGCTGAATGGCCTCCTTCTGTACTGTAAAGGGTCAATTCCGTGAATCACAGTCTATGGAATACTTTTCTTTTCGAGCAAGGCCACTGTGGTCACGTAGGCACAAGGCAGCACCCTATTCCTGCACAAGAAGATCCCATAGATACCAAATAAGATGAAGGACCAGGTAATAGTGGTGCCACTCTCACCTCTGAGTCACAAGGTTCTGGGTTCAAGTTGCCATTCCAGAGATGTGAGCACATAGTCTAGGCTGATACTATTTGTGGCAGTAAAGAGGAAGTGCTTCACTGTCACAGGTGCCCTCTTTTGGATGCGATGTTAAATCACCAAGAGCTCTGTCTGGCTTTTGCTGCTGAGAGGCAGCATGTGCAGAGCACAGAGCTCTTCCTGGCCTGCAGCTCAGGGTCAGAGCTCCTCCCGGCCTACCACTCGTATTCGGAGCTCCTCTCGGCCTGCAGCTCGGGCTTGGAGCTCCTCCCGGCCTGCAGCTCAGGCTCGGAGCTCCAGGCACAGAGCTCCGCCTGGCCTGCAACTCAGTCTCAGAGCTCCTCCCCACCTGCTGATCAGGCTCAAACCCCTCTCGGTTGACAACTCAGGCTCAGAGCTCCTCCCGGCCTGCCGCTCGGGCTCAGAGCACCTCCCAGCCTACAGCTCAGGCTCAGAACTCCTTCCAGCCTGCACCTCAGCCTCAGAGCTCCTCCCAGCCTGCTGATCAGGCTCAAACCCCTCTTGGTTGGCAACTCAGGCTCAGAGCTCCTCCCGGCCTGCCGCTCAGGCTCAGAGCTCCTCCCGGCCTGCCGCTCAGGCTCAGAGCTCCTCCCGGCCTACAGCTCAGGCTCAGATCTCCTCCCGGCCTGTCAATCAGGCTTGAACCCCTCTTGGTTGGCAGCTCAAGCTCAGAGCTCCTTCCGGCCTACAGCTCAGGCTCAGAACTCCTCCCAGCCTGCACCTCAGCGTCAGAGCTCCTCCCGGCCTGCTGATTAGGCTCAAACCCTTCTCGGTTGGCAACTCAGGCTCAGAGCTCCTCCCGGCCTGCCACGCAGGCTCAGAGATCCTCCCAGCCTACAGCTCAGAGCTCCTCCCGGCCTGTCGCTCAGGCTCAGAGCTCCTCCCAGCCTGCAGCTCGGGGGTTCAAACCCCTCTCGGTTGGCACCTCAGGCTCAGAGCTCCTCCCGGTTTGCCACTCAGGCTCAGAGCTCCTCCCGGCCTGCCGCTCAGGCTCAGAGCTCCTCCCGGCCTATAGCTTAGGCTCGGGGCTTCTCTTGGCCTGCTGCATGCGATCCGAGATCCTCCCGGCCTTCTGCTCAGGCTCTCATTTACTTCTGGCTTGGTACGGAGGCACTCAGCTCCTTCAAGCCTGGTACCGCAGCTCAGAGTTCCATCTGGCTTAGTATTTAGACTCCTGCCGACACAAACAGCCACACTGCAGTCTCATACACTCACACCCGCAACACTCATACCAATATACACCCACAGCACAGACACTCACTCATATACACACACACACATTCACGCACATTGACAAAGACACACACAAGCATTTATTCTTCTTCCCAATGAGGTAAAGAAGCTGACAGCTGGCAGGAACAGAGACACCTTGTACAGAACAGTCCCACAAATTTCTGTGAGGCACTTTATCAAAAGAAAACCGTCGATCGCACATTGTAGCACATTGTCCATACAGTATTATAACAGGCGGGGGAGAGGAGAGGAGCGGGTCCCGTCTCTTTAAGTGTCTCTCTGCTGAAAGGTGAGCAGCATGCTGTCATGCACGATGGCGCCGTGGGGCTGCAGGTCCGCGCTGTCCTCTTCATCAGAGTCGGAATCTGGAAGGCAGAATCGGAGCAGAAAGGCTGGAGAAATGATGGAAGGCCTTCATTATTCTCTACACAGTCAGTTGATTGCATGGGCAGTCAGGCTGCAATTTAAAAGGGTGGGGAAACAATGTCTCCCTTTCACATTCGGGCTGACTGAAGTGATGGTCGTGCTCTGCTGGAGAATAGATTGCCTCCACCCCCACCCTCCCCCCCCACCCCACCCCCGTCTGAGGCCAGCTCAGACCCCAGGTTCCCAGAGGGTGAAAAGTCAGTCCCTCCCTCCCCTCCCCCCACCCCACCCAGCCCTCCTTCCTCCTGGAGACTGAATGTGACCTGCGGGTCCCGGAGGAGTTATTGATGAGGTTGCTGGGAGCTGGAAGCTGCAGTTTTGACTCTTGAGGGCCCCCCAGGGTCAGGCAGCAGGTGTTTGGTGCAGGGAGGAGAGGAAACCACAATGTGGGGGGGGGCCGTGAGGGGAGGAGGCGGAGGAAGGGGTGTTGAGACTGCTCAGGGGCAACAGAGCAACAGAGAAGAGGGGGAGGGACAGTAAATAGGGGGATAGAGGAAGAGGAGAGGATGGAGCAGAGAAGGGGAGGGGAAGAGGAAGGTGGGAGGAAAAAGATGGGGAGAAAGATGGAGGAAAGAGGAGAGGAAAGGGGAGAGAGGGGAGGGAGGAGAGGAGGGAGATAGGAAGGGGAGAAAGGAGGGGGAGGAGGAGATGGGAAGGGGAGGAGAAAGAGATGGGAGGGGGAGGAGGAGGAGAGGAATTTGACAGGAGGGGAGGAGGAGGTGAGGGGAGAGGAGGGGAAGATAAGGGGAGGGGAAGGGTATAGGAGTGCAGGGGAGGGGGAGGAAGGTGAAAGGAGGGGGATGAGGAGGTGAGGGCAGAAGAGGTAGAGGAGGGGGTGGGAGGAGAGAGAAGAGGTGAGGGAGAGGAGGGGAAGGGGAGGAAGAGGTGTGGAGGGAGGGAAGAGGAGGAGAGGAGGGAGAAGGAGGGGAGAGGGAAAGGAGAGGACAGGAGGGGGAGACAAGGATGAGAGGAGGGGGGAGATGAGGGGACGGGGTGCAGGAGAGGGAAGGGGAAGTTAAGGAGAGGAGGGGGAAGGGGAGAAGGAGATAAGGGGGAGAGGGGCTGATTAGGAAGCGGAAAGAAAGGGAGGGCGAGAGGAGGGGGAGGGAGAGAGAAGAGGAGGGAGAAGGAGGAGAGTAGGAGGTGATTGGAGGAAGGTTTCGGGGAGATGTCAGAGGTAGGTTCTTTACACAGAGAGTGGTGGGTGCATGGAATGCGCTGCCAGCGGTGGTAGTAGAAGCAGATACATTAGGGACATTTAAGCGACTCTTGGATAGGTACATGGATGATAGTAGAATGAAGGGTAGGTAGTTAGTTTGATCTTAGAGTAGGTTAAAGGTTCGGCACAACATCGTGGGCCGAAGGGCCTGTACTGTGCTGTACTGTTCGATGTTCCATGTTCTATGAGGGGGAGAAGAGCTCGGGGGAGGTGGAGGGAAAAGGCAGGGAGGTGGTGAGGAGTTCAGGGCGGGGAGGTGAAGAGGGAGGGAGGAGTTTAGGATGAGGAGGAGGAGAAGAGGAAGGGTAGAGGGAAGGGAGGAGTTCAGGGTGAGGAGGAGGAGAGGAGGGGTAGAGGGAGGGGAGGAGTTCAGAAGTTGGGGGAGCGAGTGGCACAAGTGCTGCAGGATCGAGCTGGGCAAATTCCACATCAGTCAGTCACTCAGCATGACTGACGTCGTAAAGGAGCAGAGACCTTTCTGGGAATTTGCACAGTCTCAACCTGCAGCTGGCTCGCACTCTGCATCACGTAATTGCATCACTATGTAACCGTGTACTGTAGGGCACTGCCCAGTGGGTCCTTGTGTGTGGTTTTAAGGGCAGTAATAGCCCAGGTTCCATTTCCCCACACCTGGTCTGTGTTGTGTTCGCTAATCCTAGTTAGGGCAGGTTCGGAAGGTCACAGAATCACAGAATTGTTACAGCACAGAAGGAGTCTATTCGGCCCATTGTATCCCCACTGGCTCTCTGGAAGAGCAATTCCCTCAGTTCCATTCCCCCGCCTTCTCCCCGTGTCCCTGCACATTCTTCCTTTTCATATAACTGTCTAATTCACTTTTGAATGTTTCAATTGAACCTGCCTCCACCACGTTCTCAGGCAGCACATTCCAGACCTTAACCATTCGATTCGAGAAAAAAGTTTTTCCTCATGTCACTTTTGCTTCTCTTACCAAATACTTTAAATCTGTGCCCTCTCGTTCTCAATCCTTTCATGAGTGGGAAGAGTTTCTCTCTATCTACTCTGTCCAGACCCCTCATGATTTTGAATACCTCGATCAAATCACCTCTCAGCCTTCTCTTCTCCAAGGAAAACGTCCTAACTTCTCCAATCTATCTTCATAACTGAAATTCCTCATCCCCGAAACTAATCTTGTGAATCTTTTCTGTACTCTCTCCACTGCCCTCATGTCTTTCCAAAAGTGCGGTGCCCAGAACTGGACGTAATGCTTCAGCTGAGGTCGAACTAGTGTCTTATACAAGTTCAACATAACCTCCTTGCTCTTGTACTCTATGCCCCTATTAATAAAGCCCAGGATACTGTATGCTTTATTAACCACGCTCTCAACCTGTCCTGCCACCTTCAATGACTTATGCACATATACACCCAGGTCCCTCTGCTCCTGTACCCCCTTCAGAATTGTACCCTTTATTTGATATTGTCTCTCCATGTGCTTCCTACCAAAATGAATCACCTCACATTTCTCTGCATTGACCTTCATCTGCCACCTGTCTGCCCATTCCACTAACTTGTCTATGTCCTTTTGAAGTTTGACACTATTCTCCTCACAGTTCACAATACTTCCAAGTTTTGTATCATTCACAAATTTTGAAATTGTGCCCTTTACACCAAGGTCTAGGTCATTAATATATATCAGGAAAAGCAAGAGTCCCAACACTGATCCCTGGGGAACTCCACTACAAACCTTCCTCCAGCCCGAAAAAACATCCATTTACCACTACTCTCTGTTTCCTGTCACTCAGCCAATTTTGTATCCATGTTGCTACTGTCTCTTTTATTCCGAGCTAGAACTTTGCTCACAAGTTTGAAACCTGTCACATCTCTAACTTTTCCCAGTTCTGATGAACGTTCAGTGACCTGAAATGTTAACTTTCCATAGATGCTGCCTGACCTGCTGAGGATTTCCAGGATTTTCTGTTTTTATTTCAGATTTCCAGCATCCAGCAGTACTTTGCATTTGTGGAGGATGGAGCATTGGTCTCAACACTCAATATGAGATAGGGTGAACAGTCAGTCAGGGTTTCTGCTCCTGATCACGATCCAGTAACTCCTACTGTGTCGGGTGTAAGATATATCAGGCCTAGCTGTGACGCTCCCCACAGTCAAATACCCAGGCCACATTCACCATCCCATCTCACAGGTGAAGAATTGTCCCTTTGGGTGAGGAATAGAAGACTTGCATTTCTATAGCAGCTCTCATGACCACCAGGCGTCTCCTAGCACTTTACAACCAATGAAGTACTTTCTGAAGTACATTCACTGCTGTAATGCAGGAAACGTGGCAGCCAGTATGTGCACAGCAAGATCCCACAAACAGCACTGTGATGATGACCAGATCATCTGTTTTTTGTGACGTTGATTGAGGGATAAATAGTAGCCAGGACACCGGGGAGAACTCCCCCCTGCTCTTCTTCAAAATAATGCCATGGGATCTTTTACAGCCACCCAAGCAAGCAGATGGGGCCTCGATTTAACAGCTCATCTGAAAGATGGCACCTCCGACAGTGCAGTGCTCCCTCAGTACTGCATTGCAGCATCAGCCTTGATTTCTGTGCTCAAGGCCTGGAGGGGACTTGAACCCAGAACCTTATGACTCAGAGGTAAAAGTGCTGCTCACACTAAAAGTGCTGAGCAACAACCAGAAAGCAGATTCAATCATTTTCGTGGACAGAGAACAGCCCCTTCCTGGTAAGAATCTCCTCTTAGAAAGGGGAATCCTAAACCTGCATTTAAGTCCCAGCCTCAAAACACATAGGAACATCAGGCTACACACAATGACACTGGAAGAGAAACCAAGCAAACATCAACTTTCTCATCGTATTGGAAGCTCTCCTGCAGCAGCCAATAACAAAATACCCTAATCCATGCTCAGCCCAAACACAGCCAGCCCATACACTGAACCATCAAACACTCCCAGGACAGGTACAGCACGGGGGGTTAGATACAGAGTAAAGCTCCCTCTACACTGTCCCCATCAAACACTCCCAGGAAATGTATGGCACGGGGTTAGATACAGAGGAAAGCTCCCTCTACACTGTCCCCATCAAACACTCCCAGGATAGGTACAGCACGGGGATTGGCTGCTCTCTGATTTGGGAGCCTGAGTGTTGAGAGCCTCAACGAGGTGCAGCTGAGAGTGCTGGTGGCAGTTGGAGGTTGCAGAGGTGGAGAGAGGAGCTGCACTGAGCAAGGGAGAGCTTCCACAAACAAGCAGAGGAAAACTCCAACAACAATCACCTTTAAAAGAGAAGAAAGTGACATTCTTTTTTTTTTGTTGGAAACAAGGCTTTGTCTGGAGGTGGGTGCTGAACACCAGTAATTTACTTTGGACTGTTGGGGGAGGAACAAGTGGCTGGAACAACAAGGGGTGGGGCTGCCAATTCAACAGGAGTCTGTGCTGCTGCAAAAGCACACAGGGAAGCTCCCTCCCCACCCCAATTGCCAAGCCTGGGTCAGCTGAAGCTGCCCAGCTAAACAGACGGAAGGGGATAGATAGTGCCTGGGCAGCTTCAGCTGACCCAGGTGAAGACGACTCCCCCAACCAGAAGACCGGAAGACCAACTTCAAAGACTGTTTGTTTTGAGTGTGCTGTGAGCACCACCTCCAGAAAGCAAGTCATCCCTTCCAGCCTGCCTTTGCCTCTCCTCTCTTACCTCAGCCTCTCCACTAACCTGTTGTTTGTTTGTTTGTCTTTTCAAATTTTTCTGTGAATCTGTTATTTAGTGTGCAAGTCCACAATTTGGGGTGGGTTTAGCTCTTGGACCCATGGCAAGCCCTTCATCACCGGTGGCGGGGCCCTCTACTACCTACGCAGCTGCAGCTTCTGTGGCTGCCCACGTGGCCCCGTCACCCTTTAAATTATTGACATGCAGCCATGGGGTGAAGAGCTATCCCCACCCCAACATGTCTATTGAGGCCTGCGTTAAGGCAATGGCCGTGGTTGTCGGCCCCTCGGCCATTGTTGCGGCCTCAAAGATGTATGGGAAGGCTGTGTTCTTTTTGAAGACCGAGCGGGCGGTGTCCCTGGCCCTGAGTAAAGGGCTCACTGTGGGGGGGACCTTCCTGCCAGTGGACCCTCTGGGGGCCACTGCGCATCGGATAATGTTGTCCAACGTCCCACCCTTCATTCCCAGTGAGCTCCTCCTCCCCCACCTGCACCATCTGGGGGAGGTGAGGTCGGGGATCACCCCAGTCCGGCTTGGTCTTCGGGAGCACAGCCTCCAACATGTCTACTCCTTCCGCCGCCAGTTATTTATGCAGCTGGCGCGGGAGGAGGACACGGAGGGCCAATTTAATGTGGAGTTCCAGGGGACGGCCTACCGCGTCTTTTGGACCTCGGACGGGGCGCGGTGCCACGTCTGCAAGGGGGTGGGGCATGTTCGGAAGAACTGCCCCAACCTCCCGGCCGCCAGCTCCACCTCGGCGGCCCAGAGTGGTTCCACAGCACCTCCTCCCACTCCCCCCGCACATCCAACAGACACCGCTCAGTCGGTTCCGGAGGCTGTGGTTTTCACAGCCTCTGGCGGGGAGGGGAGCGTCCGTCCGAGCGGAAGGAAGACGCGGGGAAAAAAGAAACATCGTGAGGCGCGTCCCCTGGACACTTTGACTCAACCCGAGCCTGAGCTCAGCCCAAAGCCCATTCCCATGGAATCCACCTGTCCCAGGGCTGGGCTCAGGCCCAGGGTGACTAAAAAAGGAAAAAAGGGTGCGGAGGCGGAGGCCTCTGATGACATGGAGGTCTCTGAGTCTCCGCGCCCAAGTGCGAAAAAGAGGAGAAGGCACCCCTCCACAGAAATAACACAGGGCCCTGAGGTGCAGGGCCCATCTGTTGGAGGGGAGCTGCCTCCTGTTTCTGGTCCTCAGGTGCCCCCTACCGCCACCACCAAGGCTGCAAAGTCCGGGCAGGTGCTCCCTATTCCTCAGGATGGAGGGGAGGGGATGGCCCCGGTACGTGAGGCCCCTCCTGAAGGAGTAAGTGGGGCCCTGCTTGTGGTGGGGGAGCCTGGGGAAACCGCCCATTCCGCCACTGCTACTGGGTCGGGTGTCCTGAATGAAGGGGAGGGCGAGGCCCCAGAGGGTCGGGCCTCCCAGCCGGAGTCCACCACCAACCAGGAGACACCCGACCCAGTTATAACTAAGAATGCTGCCCCATCTGCTGGGCCTGTGGGTGCTGGCGGAGCGGGAGATGGCCTCCTCTCGCCGCCTCCAGTCTCGGCTCCGGCTGGTTTCCCGGAGTCCGGAACTTCTGTCTCCCCTGGACCAGTCATTGGCCTGGGGATGGAGGTGGAGGGGGGTCCTGAACCGCTGGTGCCTACAGGCTCCAGTTTCACAATAGAACCCAGAGAGGACTCCTCCGCCATCGATCCTGGGGGTGGGATCGTGACGGAGGCGGGACCAGCTGGCGCGGCCGGGACGTCCGCCCCACAGTGTGTGGTGGATGTGTCGGCCGCTGGCGGTGACGACCCGGAGGAGGATGGGGATTCGGTGCGGGGCACGGAGGATGATCTTGATTCCATCGCCAGTGAGGTGGTGGAGTCCCTCGTGCCTCCCACCGAATCTCCTCTCATCCCCACGGCGGAACTCCGGGATTTCCTCGCGGCTTGCAGAGGTTGCCGCAATAAAGTTCAGCTGGCCCTCGACCGTTGGTCGAATCTGGCGCTGATCATCCAGTCCGTCCGTGCCGCCCTTAAGATAGCGGGCAAGCGCGCGGACGTGAAACTGGTTGAGAGGCGCCGTTTTAATGTGTTCCTCAATGGGTTGCTGGGGGAGTGGAGGGCCAGGTGCACTTCCACTCCCTCCTCACAGTGAGCTGTTGGTGACGGGTTTTAAGTACCTTTGACATGAAGATAACCATAGCCAGCCTCAACATCAACGGCAGCAGAGGGGCTCACCGCAGATTTCACAATCTCTCAGTCCTTAGGGAAGGGAGATACGCGGTGAGCTTTCTGCAGGAAACCCACACCGTTCCGGGAGACGAAGCCACCTGGCTCCTGGAGTGGCAGGGTGGGGTCTACATGAGTCACCTCACCCCTATTTCTAGTGGGGTGGCTATCTTGTTGGCCCCGACTTTTCAGCCGGAGATCTTGGGGGTCAAGGAGCTAGTGCCGGGCCGCTTGCTCCACCTCGCCGTTCGCCTGGGTAGCGTGCCGCTCCACTTTGTGAACGTGTACGCGCCCAGGCCCGGCGCTTTGCAAGCGCGCTTCTTTGAAGAAGTGTCCGCTCTCTTGAGCTCCATCGATAGCGGCGAGTGCATCATCCTCGGGGGGGATTTTAACTGCACCCTCGAGGTGGGGGATCGCTCCGGTCCCCAGCGCGGCCAAGCGTCGGTGGAGAAGTTGAGGGGACTGATCAGCTCCCTGAACTTGGTGGACGTCTGGCGGAATCTCCATCCCGACTCCAGCGCCTTCACGTGGAGGTCTGGAGGAGGGGGGTCGCGAATCGACCGCCTCTACATTTCGCAGGCGTACGTCTCCCGCGTTTCGGCGGCCTCCATGCGGCTGGTGCCGTGCTCGGACCACCGCCTGGTGTGGGCGGAGTTCACTCCGCTCCGCACGCGGGCGGGGTCCGCGTACTGGCACTTTAACAACCGGCTGCTGGAGGACGTGCGATTTCGGGACTCGTTCTGTCGATTCTGGGCCGACTGGAGAAGGAAGCAGGGGGGCTTCCCCTCCTTGAGGCTATGGTGGGATGTGGGCAAGACTCACATCCGCGTCTTCTGTCAGGAGTACGCGAAGGGGTCGACCAAGAGGCGGGAAGCCGAGATCGGGCGCCTTGAGAGGGAGGTGCTCGACTTGGAATCCCGCCTCGGTCATGCCGTCGCGGACCCGGCCCTGTGGCAGGCGTACAAAGAGAAGAAGGGCGCGCTGAGGAACCTGCAGCTCATAGGGTCCCGAGGCGCGTACGTGAGGTCGCGGATCCAGATCCTGGAAGATTTGGACCGCGCCTCACCCTTCTTCTACTCGCTGGAAAAATGGCGGGGGGTCCGTAAGCAGCTCGTCGAGCTGCTGGCCGACGACGGATCCTCCATCACGGATCCGGAGGGAATGGGCCTCCTGGTCCGGACGTATTACAGTGCGTTGTTCTCTCCGGATCCGTCCAGCGAGGATGCGCGCAGAGTTTTGTGGGAGGACCTGCCGCAGGTCAGCCCGGAGGGCGCCGAAGGATTGGAGGCTCCGCTCACGTTGGCGGAGCTGACTGGCGCCCTCCACCAGCTCTCGAGGGGCAAATCCCCAGGGCTGGATGGGTTGACCGTGGAGTTCCTCAGGGCGTTCTGGGACGTCCTGGGGGACGATTACGCGCGGGTCCTGGGGGAAAGCCTGGCGACCGGGGAGATGCCCCTCTCGTGGCGCAGGGCGGTCATCGTCCTGCTGCCGAAGAGGGGCGATCTCCGCCTGCTTAAAAACTGGCGTCCGGTCTCCCTCCTCAGCACGGATTATAAGATCTTTGCCCGGGCTATGTCTACCCGCCTGGGCTCCGTGCTGGCCCACATGATCCACCCCGACCAGTCCTACACGGTCCCGGGCCGGTCCATCCAGGACAACATCCACCTGGTCCGGGACCTGATCCATCTTTCCCAGAGGACTGGTCAGTCGGTCGCCTTTCTCTCCCTCGATCAGGAGAAGGCGTTCGACAGGGTGGATCACGATTACCTTTTCGGGACTCTGCGCGCTTTCGGACTCGGGCCGCATTTCGTGGCCCGGGTCCGACTTTTATACGCCGCCGCAGAGTGTCTAGTCAAAGTTAACGGGTCCTTGACGGCGCCCCTTCGATTTGGGAGAGGAGTGCGTCAGGGGTGCCCCATGTCCGGCCAATTGTATACCATCTGCGTGGAGCCCTTCCTGTGCCTGCTTCGCAGGAGGTTGACGGGATTGGCTCTGCGCGAGCCGGCCATGCGGGTCGTCCTCTCGGCTTACGCCGACGACGTGCTCCTCGCAATCACAGATCCCGTTGACTTGCGGAGGATGCGCGACTGCCAGCAGACCTTTTCTGCCGCGTCCTCCGCGAGGATCAATTGGGAGAAATGTTCCGGACTCCTGGTTGGTCAGTGGCGGGTGGACTCCCTGCCGGAGGAGATGACACCTTTTGCGTGGAGCACCACGCACCTCCTCTATCTGGGAGTCCACCTTAGCCCCGCTGAGGAAGCCTGGCCGGCAAACTGGCAGGAGTTGGAGGCGAAAGTCACCGCTCGGCTGGGGCGCTGGACAGGACTGCTCCGAGTGCTTTCCTACAGGGGCCGAGCGTTGGTCATAAACCAACTGGTGGCCTCCATGCTGTGGTACCGGTTGGTCACTTTGGCCCCGCCCCCTGTATTTGCCACCAAGATCCAGAAGAAACTCGTCGATTTCTTCTGGGGCAAGAGGAAACACTGGGTCTCTGCCGCGGTCCTGAGTCTCCCGATCGAGGAGGGCGGTCAGTCGCTGGTGTGCGTCCGCACCCAGGCTGCGACTCTCCGCCTTCGGACCCTGCAGAGATACCTGTACGTCGAGCGTCCTCCCAGATGGTGTGCGCTGGCGACGTATTTTTTCCGCCAGTGTCACTGCCTTCAAGACGACACGCAGCTCCCGGTGGAGTCCGTTAGCCGCGCCTCTCTGAGGGAGTTGCCTGTCTTTTACCGGGATCTTTTCCGAGTCTGGAACATGGTCGCCTCCAGTCAGGGCGCTCCCCCGCCGGCGGAGGAGAGCGCCTCGGCTGTCCGGGCGGCCGACTCCGGGGACGGTCCGGCGGGCGGAGGAGTAGCCGAAACCCCCAGGACGCCCCTCACTGCGGGTGGCGAGGGGGCTCGGGAGTGCGGAGCGATCCCGGCCGAGCTGACCCCCGCTGGGCCGGAACTGCTCATCGGACCCAGGCCCCGAAACCCTCCTCGGGAGCCGGTCCCGCACAACCCGAGCCGCCTCTCGGGAATGCCCTCCGTGCCATTCCAATCGGCGCGGAGGGGTTTCCTGTACGGGCTGCTCCTGCACACTTTCCACTTCCTCGCCCTCGTCAGCCGGCCGGACACGCCCTGGCGGTCCGCGTTGCCAACTGGCGGCGAGGGGAAACCCCGATGGAGGTCTCTCTACGCGGGAGTCTTCCCCCTTTACATCGGGGACCTGGGGTGGAGGGTGCTGCACAGAGCAGTCCCGTGCAATAGGCTTTTAAGTAGGTTCACGGACTCCCAGGCCAGCTGTACTTTCTGCGGCCTGGACGAGTCCGTGTTCCACATTTATACGGAGTGTGCGAGGTTGCAGCCCCTATTTGAGTATCTGAAGGGGCTGCTCCTCAAATTCTGGCTGCACTTCAGTCCCACGCTCCTGATCTTTGGGCACCCGGTGCGGAGGGGCTTGGGCCGGGAGGAGGATCTCCTCGTCGGTCTGCTCCTGGGCCTGGCCAAGGTGGCAATTCACAGGTCCAGGTTGCGGGCCGTCGGGGGTTCCGTCCTCCCCGATTGCCTGCCCCTCTTCCGCGGTTACGTTCGCGCCCGGGTGTCCCTGGAAAAGGAGCATGCGGTGTCCGCCGGTACGCTTGAGGCCTTCCGTGACCGGTGGGCACCGCAGGGACTGGAGTGCATCGTCGACGCCGAGAATGGCATTTTAATTTGAGTTTTTTGTTTATTTATCTGTTTTAATAAAGTTATTTTAAAACTGTAAATATGTACATAAAGGGGGCCTGAGGGATAAAGGCCCCCTCGATGTGAAAAATATAAAAGGGGCCTGGGGTATAAAGGTCACCTTGTAAAAAAAAAAAAAAAAAAAAAAAAAAAAAAAAAAAAAACGGGGGTTAGATACAGAGTAAAGCTCCCTCTACACTGTCCCCATCAAACACTCCCAGGACAGGTACAGCACTGGGATTGGCTGGGCAATTTGGAACACTTCCTGCCAGCAATCAGGGGGAGCAGCTGCACCTGTGCTGCAGCAACTGGAGAGAGGAGACTGGAGAAAGGTGAATACAGAGTGGAGGGAAACCATCAAGGAAGGTTGCAATTGTTTTGGAGAGGTGGGTGTCAGGGCACCTGAAAGACTCTTAAGTTTGAACTGTTTGGGGGAGGGAGAAGAGGCCTGAAGACTCAGGGGTGGGGCTGCCAAATCCAGTAGGGGCCCCTGTATTTGTATTGGTGCTTGCACACAAGGAGCTCCCTCCCCACCCCAACTGCCTGCTCGGGACAGCTGGAGTTGCCTGGGTGAAGACTGCCTTGTTAAAACCAGAAGAGGAGAGTACCGGGCGACTCCAGCCGTCCCGGGCGAAGAAGCCTCCCCTAACTGGAAGACAACAAACAGTTTTGGACTAATTTTGATAAAGGTGCTCCAACTGGCAGTTGGATCAAACATCCTTTTCAGCCTTTCTTTCCCTTCCTCCACTCAGTCGCCTCAGTCATCTATCCTCCCCTTTTCCTTTACCATCCTACCCCCATCCTCCTCTACTCCCACTCCACTATGTTTAAAGTTTGCTTTTTTTTGTTTCAATTGTGTAAATTTGTTTTGTTTCTTGGGGGTGGACGTGGCTCTTAGACCCCATGGCAAGCCCTCCTTCGCCGGTGGCGGGGCCTTCCTGTACATATGCTGCTGCGGCTGCTGCAGCTGCACCTGTTGCCCCGTCACCGTTTGCTTTATTAACATCGAAGCACGGGGTCAAGAGTTACGTCCACCCGAACATGACTATAGAGGCATGTGTGAAAGCAATGGCCGAGGTTGCCGGCCCTTCGGCCATTGTTGCAGCCTCTAAAATGTACGGGAAGGCAGTGTTTTTCCTGAAGACCGAGCGGGCGGTGTTCCTGGCTCTGAACAAGGGGCTCACCGTGGGCGGGACCTTTCTGCCAGTGGACCCCCTGGAGGCCACTGCGCAAAGGGTCATTTTATCCAATGTCCCGCCCTTCATTCCTGGTGAGCTCCTCCTTCCCCACCTGCACCATCTGGGGGACGTAAAGACGGGGCTCACCCCAGTCCCGCTCGGTCTTCGGGAGAACAGCCTCCGACAGCTGTACTCCTTCCGCCGCCAGTTATTCATGCAGCTGGCGCGGGAGGAGGTGACAGAGGACCACTTTAATGTAGAGTTCCAGGGGACGGCCTACCGCGTCTTCTGGACCTTGGATGGGGTGCGGTGCCATGTCTGTAAGGGGGTGGGTCATGTTCGTAAGAACTGCCCCAACCTCCCGGCTGCCAACTCCAACTCGGTGGCCCGGGGTGGCGACGCTGCACATCCTCCCACCCCCACTACACCTCCACCAGATACCATTCAGTCGGTACCGGAGGCTGTGGTTTTCACGGCCTCTGGCAGGGAGGGGGGTGACTGTCCAAGTGGAAGGAAGGCGCGCAGGAGAAATAAACATCGAGAGGCGCGTACCCTGGACACCTTGACACTACACGAGTCTGAGCTCAGCACAAAGCCCGATCTCGGGAAGTCAACTTGCCCCAAGGCTGGGCTCAGGCCCAGGGTGAATAAAAAAAAAGAGAGTGCGGAGGTGGAGGCCTCTGATGACATGGAGGTCTCTGAGCCTCCGCACCCAACTGGGAAAAAGAGAAGGAACCCCTCCACAGAGGTAACAAGGGGCCCTGAGGCGCAGGGTCCATCTGTTGGAGGGGAGCTGTCTCCTGTTTCGGGTCCCCAGGTTTCCCCTACCGCCACCACCAAGGCGACAAAGTCCAGACAGGAGCACCCTATTCCTCAGGATGGAGGGGAGGGGAAGGCCCTGGTACATGAGGCCCCTCCTGAAGGAGTAAGTGGGGCCCTGCTTGTGGTGGGGGAGCCTGGGGACGCCGCCCATTCTGCCACTGCTACTGGGTCGGGTGCGCTGAGTGAAGGGGAGGGCGAGGCCCCAGAGGGTCGGCCCTCCCAGCCGGAGTCCACCACCAACCAGGAGACACCCGACCCGGTTCTAACCAAGAATGCTGCCCCATCTGCTGGGCCTGTGGGTGCTGGCGGAGCGGGAGATGGCCTCCTCTCTCCGCCTCCAGTCTCGGCTCCGGCTGGATTTCCGGAGTCGAGAACTTCTGTCTCCCCTGGACCACTCATTGGCCTGGGGATGGGGGTGGAGGGGGGTCCTGAGCCGCTGGTGCCTACAGGCTCCAGTTTCACAATAGAACCCAGAGAGGACTCCTCTGCCATCGATCCTGGGGGTGGGATCGTGATGGATGCAGGACTAGCTGGTGTGGCCGGGACGTCCGCCCCACAGTGTGTGGTGGATGTGTCAGCCGCTGGCGGTGATGACCCGGAGGAGGATGGGGATTCGGTGTGGGGCACGGAGGATGATCTTGATTCTATCGCCAGTGAGGTGGTGGAGTCCCTCGTGCCTCCCACCGAATCTCCTCTCATCTCCACGGTGGAACTCCGGGATTTCCTCGCGGTTTGCAGGGGCTGCCGCAATAAAGTTCAGCTGGCCCCTTACCCTTCTTCTACTCGCTGGAAAAATGGCGGGGGGGGTCCATAAGCAGCTCGTTGAGTTCCTGGCCGACAACGGATCCTCCATCACGGACCTGGAGGGAATAGGCCTCCTGGTGCGTACTTATTACTGTGCGTTGTTCTCTCCGAATCCTTCCAGCGAGAACGCGCGCAGACTTTTGTGGGAGGACCTGCCACAGGTCAGCCTGGAGGCTGCCGAAGGATTGGAGGCTCCGCTCACGTTGGCGGAGCTGACCGGCGCCCTCAACCAGCTCTCGAGGGGCAAATCCCCGGGGCTGGACGGGCTGACTGTGCAGTTCCTCAGGACGTTCAGGGACATCCTGGGAGATGATTACGCACGGGTCCTGGGGGAAAGCCTGGCAACCGGGGAGATGCCCCTCTCGTGGCGCAGGGCTGGCATCGTCCTGCTGCTGAAGAGGGACGATCTTCACCTGCTTAAAAACTGGCGTCCAGTCTCCCTCCTCAGCACGGATTATAAGATCTTTGCCTGGGCTATATCTATCCGCCTGGGCTCTGTGCTGGCCCACAAGATCCACCCCAACCAGTCCTACACTGGTCCGGGACCTGTTCCATCTTTCCCAGAGGACTGGTCTGTTGGTCGCCTTTCTCTCCCCCGATCAGGAGAAGGCATTTGACAGGGTGGATCACGAATACCTTTTTGGGACTCTGGGCATATTCGGCCTCTGGCTGCATTTTGTGGCCCGGGTCCGACTTTTATACGCCGCCGCAGAGTGTCTAGTCAAAGTTAACGGGTCCTTGACGGCGCCCCTTCGCTTTGGGAGAGGAGTGCATCAGGGATGCCCCATGTCCGGCCAATCGTATACCATCTGCGTGGAGCCCTTCCTGTGCCTGCTTCACAGGAGGTTGACGGGTTTGGCTCTGCGCGGGCCGGCCATGCGGGTTGTCCTCTCAGCTGACGCCAATGACATGCGGAGGGTGCGCAAGTGTCAGCAAACTTGTTCTGCCGCGTCCTCCACGGGGATCATTTGGGAGAAATGTTCCGGACTCCTGGTGGGTCAGTGGCGGGTGGACTCCCTACCGGAGGAGTTGACACCTTTTGCTTGGCGCACCACGCACCTCCTCTATCTGGGAGTCCACCTTAGCCCCGCTGAGGAAACCTGGCCGGCAAACTGGCAGGAGTTGGAGGCAAAAGTTACCACTCGTCTGGGGAGCTGGACAGGACTGCTCTGATTGCTTTCCTACAGGGGCCGAGCGCTGGTCATAAACCAACTGGTGGGGGCCTCGCTGTTGTGGTACCGGTTGGTCAGTTTGGTCCTGCCCCCTGCATTTGCCACCAAGATCCAGAAGAAGCTCGACGATTTCTTCTGGGGCAAGAGGAAACACTGGGTCTCTGGCGCGGACCTGAGTCTCCCGAATGAGGAGGGCGGCCAGTCGCTGGTGTGTATCCACACCCAGGCTGCTACTCTCTGCCTTCGGACGCTGCAGAGATACCTGTACGTCGAGCGTCCTCCCAGATGGTGTGCACTGGCGACGTATTTTTTCCGCCAGTGTCACTGCCTTCAAGACGACACGCAGCTCCCGGCGGTGACCGTTAGCCGCGCCTCTCTGAGGGAGTTGCCTGTCTTTTACCGGGATCTATTCAGCGTCTGGAACATGGTTGCCTCTAGTCAGGGCGCTCCCCCACCAGCAGAGGAGAGCGCCTCGGCTGTCCAGGCGGCCAACTCAGGGGACGGACTGGTGGGCGGAGGAGTATTTGAAGCCCCCGGGACAACTCTCACTATGAGTGACGAGGGGACTCGGGAGTGCGGAGGTCTCCTGACCGAGCTGACCCCTGCTCGGCCAGAACTGTTCATCAGACCCAGGCCTCGAAGCCCTCCTCAGGAGCCGGTCCCACACTACCCAAGCCACCTCTCGGAAATGCCCTCCGTGCCATTCCACATGGTGCGCAGGGGTTTCCTGTACGGGCTGCTCCTGCACACTCCCCACTTCCTCGCCCTCATCAGCCACCCGGACACACCGTAGCGGTCCGTGTTGCCATCTGGCGGTGAGGAGAAACCCCGGTGGAGGTCTCTCTACGCGGGAGTCCTCCCCCTTTACATCGGAGACCTGGGGTGGAGGGTGCTGCACAGGGTAGTCCCATGCAAAAGCCTTTTAAGTAGATTCACAGACTCCCAGGCCGTCTGTAATTTCTGCGGCCTGGCCGAGTCCATGTTCCACGGATACATGGAATGTGTGAGGTTGCAGCCCCTCTGAGTATTTAAAGGGGCTGCTCCTCAAGTTCTGGCTGCACTTCAGCCCCACACCCCTGATCTTTGGGCACCCGGTGAGGAGGGGCGTGGCCCGGGATGAGAATCTCCTCGTCAGTCTGCTCCTGGGCCGAGCCAAGGTGGCAATTCACAGGTCCAGGCTGCGGGCTGTCGGGGGAGGGGGTCCGTCCTCCGTGATTGCCTGTCCCTCTTCCGCGGTTATGTTCGTGCCCAGGTGTCTCTGGAGAAGGAGCATGCGGTGTCTGCCGGCACGCTGGAGGCCTTCCGCAACCGGTGAGCACCGCAGGAACTGGAGTGCATCATCGACAGCAAGAATGGCATTTTAATTTAATAAAGTTATTTTATAAAATGTATATAAGGGGGGTCTGGGGAATAAAGACCCCTTGATAAATAATATAAAAAAGGGGCCTGGGCTATAAAGGCTTCCCTCAAAAAAAAACAAGCTCACTTCACACTGTTTTGTCAGGAATAACAGATACCCGGGAGTGAGTTACAGACTGGAATCTAATCGAGTTTCCGGTGGATATATACAGAATAACAGATACCCAGGAGTGAGTTACAGACTGGAATCTAATCGAGGGGTTCGGGTGGTTTATATATAGAATAACAGATACCCGGGAGTGAGTTACAGACTGGAATCTAATCGAGGGGTTCGGGTGGTTTATATATAGAATAACAGATACCGGGGAGTGAGTTACAGACTGGAATCTAATCGAGGGGTTTGGGTGGTTTATATATAGAATAACAGATATCGGGGAGTGAGTTACAGACTGGAATCTAATCGAGGTGTTCTGGTGGTTTATATATAGAATAACAGATACCCGGGAGTGAGTCACAGGCTGGAATCTAATCGAGGGGTTTGTGTGGTTTATATATAGAATAACAGATACCTGGGAGTGAGTTATAGACTGGAATCTAATCGAGGGATTTGGGTGGTTTATATACAGAATAACAGATACCCAGGAGTGAGTTACAGACTGGAATCTAATCGAGGGGTTCGGGCGGTTTATATATAGAATAACAGACACCTGGGAGTGAGTTATAGAGACTGGAATCTAATCGAGGGGTTCAGGTGGTTTATATATCGAATAACAGATACCTGGGAGTGAGTTACAGACTGGAATCTAATCGAGAGGTTCGGGTGGTTTATATATAGAATAACAGATACCCGAGAGTGAGTTACAGACTGGAATCTAATCGAGGGGTTCGGGTGGTTTATATATAGAATAACAGATACCCGGGAGTGAGTTACAGACTGGAATCTAATTGAGGGGTTCGGGTGGTTTATATATAGAATAACAGACACCCAGGAGTGAGTTACAGACTGGAATCTAATCGAGGGGTTCGGGTGATTTATATATAGAATAACAGACACCCAGGAATGAGTTACAGACTGGAATCTAATCGAGGGGTTCAGGTGGTTTATATATAGAATAACAGACAGCAAGGAGTGAGTTACAGACTGGAATCTAATCGAAGGTTTAACAACTTCTTCCCCTTTGTATTGCAGGCCCCTTGAGATAAAAGTCATCGTTCTATTTGCCTTTGTGATTGCTTTTTGTATCAGTCTACTGGCTGTAAATGATCTGTGTGCTCGGATTATCAAATCTCTCTGCTCTTCCACAATTCAATTTCCCACAGTTTAGAGAATACTCCAATTTATTTCTCTTGTATCCCAAGTGGGAACCTCGCCACAGTTTTGTCCACTTAAGCTGATAAGTCCCTTTGTAACTTCCTGCTGCCCTCAGCACTGCTGACTGTCCACCCCAACTGAGAGCCTCTTGCAAACTTGGATATACAACTCTTGATTCCTTCATCCAAGTCATTGATGAATGTGGTAAAAAGCTGAGGCCCGAGTCTGGATACCTGAGGAGCACCTTTTGTCACATCCTGCCCATTCAATTTTGTACCCTTGATCCCCACTCTCTCTGCACTCAAGTTCGTCTACATGCTCGCTGACCCACATTGGCAAGCACTCAAATATAAAATGCTCATCCTTGTTCAAATCCCTCCAGGGTCTCGCCCCCTCCCTACCTCTGTAACCTCTTGAACTCCACAACCCTCCGAGATCTCTGCGCTCCTCCAATTCCAGACTCTCGAGCATCCCCCGATTTTAATAGCTCCACTATTGGCAGCCGTGCCTTCAGCTGCCTGGGCCCTAAGCTCTGGAAATCCCTCCCTAAACCTCTCCGCCTCTCCTCCTTTAAGACGCTCCTTACAACCTTCCTCTTTTGACCAGGATTTTGGTCGCCTGGCCTAACATCTCCTCATGTGGCTCAGTGACCAGATTTTGTCTGATAACAATACTTGCATTTATATGGCCTCACAGGAGTGTTATGTACTGCTCTAAACCGCCTGCTCCCATCCACACTGGACATTGTAATTAAGTACATTGGTGTGAGGCCCCTGGATCTGCCTGACAGTAAGGTTCACCATGTCAGAGGAAAAGGGTGACTCATCGCTGGGCTGGGCGTCAGAGAGCGAGGACACAAAAAGACAAAGACACACAACACTGCTGGCACTTTCGCCTGGCCTGAAGGGGGACAGAGTGAGACCTACTTTGAATGTCACTGCCATCAGCTCCAGGCTGTGAGTCAGCTGTGGTGAACTAGGAGAAAAGAACTGGCTGTTAAATTCAGATATAGTCACATTGTTTCTGTGTTCAGATTTGGTTCAATCATCACAACACATCACATAGTGTGTCTGCTTCAGTCTGTGTGTGTCAGTTGCCCCTTTACCCTGTGTGGGTGATAGTTATCCCTTTACCCTGTGTGGGTGATAGTTGTCCCTTTACCCTGTGTGGGTGATAGTTGTCCCTTTACCCTGTGTGGGTGATAGTTATCCCTTTACCCTGTGTGGGTGATAGTTATCCCTTTACCCTGTGTGGGTGATAATTGTCCCTTTACCCTGTGTGGGTGATAGTTATCCCTTTACACTGTGTGGGTGATAGTTATCCCTTTACCCTGTGTGGGTGATAGTTATCCCTTTACCCTGTGTGGGTGATAATTGTCCCTTTACCCTGTGTGGGTGATAGTTTCCCCTTTACCCTGTGTGGGTGATAATTGTCCCTTTACCCTGTGTGGGTGATAGTTATCCCTTTACCCTGTGTGGGTGATAGTTATCCCTTTACACTGAGTGGGTGATAATTGTCCCTTTACCCTGTGTGGGTGATAGTTATCCCTTTACCCTGTGTGGGTGATAGTTATCCCTTTACCCTGTGTGGGTGATAATTGTCCCTTTACCCTGTGTGGGTGATAGTTGTCCCTTTACCCTGTGTGGGTGATAGTTATCCCTTTACCCTGTGTGGGTGATAATTGTCCCTTTACCCTGTGTGGGTGATAGTTATCCCTTTACCCTGTGTGGGTGATAGTTGTCCCTTTACCCTGTGTGGGTGATAGTTGTCCCTTTAACCTGTGTGGGTGATAATTGTCCCTTTACACTGTGTGGGTGATAATTGTCCCTTTACCCTGTGTGGGTGATAGTTATCCCTTTACCCTGTGTGGGTGATAATTGTCCCTTTACCCTGCGTGGGTGATAGTTATCCCTTTACCCTGTGTGGGTGATAGTTATCCCTTTACCCTGTGTGGGTGATAATTGTCCCTTTACCCAGTGTGGGTGATAGTTATCCCTTTACCCTGTGTGGGTGATAGTTGTCCCTTTACCCTGTGTGGGTGATAGTTGTCCCTTTACCCTGTGTGGGTGATAGTTATCCCTTTACCCTGTGTGGGTGATAATTGTCCCTTTACACTGTGTGGGTGATAATTGTCCCTTTACCCTGTGTGGGTGATAGTTATCCCTTTACACTGTGTGGGTGATAATTGTCCCTTTACCCTGTGTGGGTGATAGTTATCCCTTTACCCTGTGTGGGTGATAATTGTCCCTTTACACTGTGTGGGTGATAATTGTCCCTTTACCCTGTGTGGGTGATAATTGTCCCTTTACCCTGTGTGGGTGATAGTTATCCCTTTACACTGTGTGGGTGATAATTGTCCCTTTACCCTGTGTGGGTGATAATTGTCCCTTTACCCTGTGTGGGTGATAGTTATCCCTTTACCCTGTGTGGGTGATAATTGTCCCTTTCCCTTGTGAGGGTGATAGTTATCCCTTAACCCTGTGTGGGTGATAGTTATCCCTTTACCCTGTGTGGGTGATAATTGTCCCTTTACCCTGTGTGGGTGATAGTTGTCCCTTTACACTGTGTGGGTGATAGTTATCCCTTTACCCTGTGTGGGTGATAGTTATCCCTTTACCCTGTGTGGGTGATAGTTGTCCCTTTACCCTGTGTGGGTGATAGTTGTCCCTTTACACTGTGTGGGTGATAGTTATCCCTTTACCCTGTGTGGGTGATAATTATCCCTTTACCCTGTGTGGGTGATAGTTTCCCCTTTACCCTGTGTGGGTGATAGTTATCCCTTTACCCTGTGTGGGTGATAGTTGTCCCTTTACCCTGTGTGGGTGATAGTTGTCCCTTTACACTGTGTGGGTGATAGTTATCCCTTTACCCTGTGTGGGTGATAATTATCCCTTTACCCTGTGTGGGTGATAGTTTCCCCTTTACCCTGTGTGGGTGATAGTTATCCCTTTACACTGTGTGGGTGATAGTTGTCCCTTTACCCTGTGTGGGTGATAATTGTCCCTTTACCCTTGTGAGGGTGATAGTTATCCCTTTACCCTGTGTGGGTGATAGTTGTCCCTTTACCCTGTGTGGGTGATAATTGTCCCTTTACCCTTGTGAGGGTGATAGTTTCCCCTTTACCCTGTGTGGGTGATAGTTATCCCTTTACCCTGTGTGGGTGATAGTTATCCCTTTACCCTGTGTGGGTGATAGTTGTCCCTTTACCCTGTGTGGGTGATAGTTATCCCTTTACCCTGTGTGGGTGATAATTGTCCCTTTACCCTGTGTGGGTGATAGTTGTCCCTTTACCCTGTGTGGGTGATAGTTATCCCTTTACACTGTGTGGGTGATAGTTATCCCTTTCCCTTGTGAGGGTGATAGTTATCCCTTTACCCTGTGTGGGTGATAATTGTCCCTTTACCCTGTGTGGGTGATAATTGTCCCTTTACCCTGTGTGGGTGATAGTTATCCCTTTACCCTGTGTGGGTGATAATTGTCCCTTTACCCTGTGTGGGTGATAGTTATCCCTTTACCCTGTGTGGGTGATAATTGTCCCTTTACCCTGTGTGGGTGATAGTTATCCCTTTACCCTGTGTGGGTGATAGTTATCCCTTTACCCTGTGTGGGTGATAATTGTCCCTTTACCCTGTGTGGGTGATAATTGTCCCTTTACCCTGTGTGGGTGATAGTTATCCCTTTACCCTGTGTGGGTGATAGTTATCCCTTTACCCTGTGTGGGTGATAATTGTCCCTTTACCCTGTGTGGGTGATAGTTGTCCCTTTACCCTGTGTGGGTGATAGTTATCCCTTTACCCTGTGTGGGTGATAATTGTCCCTTTACCCTGTGTGGGTGATAGTTATCCCTTTACCCTGTGTGGGTGATAGTTATCCCTTTACCCTGTGTGGGTGATAGTTGTCCCTTTACCCTGTGTGGGTGATAGTTTCCCCTTTACCCTGTGTGGGTGATAGTTATCCCTTTACCCTGTGTGGGTGATAGTTGTCCCTTTACCCTGTGTGGGTGATAGTTATCCCTTTACCCTGTGTGGGTGATAGTTGTCCCTTTACCCTGTGTGGGTGATAATTGTCCCTTTACCCTGTGTGGGTGATAGTTATCCCTTTACCCTGTGTGGGTGATAATTGTCCCTTTACCCTGTGTGGGTGATAGTTATCCCTAAACCCTGTGTGGGTGATAGTTATCCCTTTACCCTGTGTGGGTGATAATTGTCCCTTTACCCTGTGTGGGTGATAGTTATCCCTTTACCCTGTGTGGGTGATAATTGTCCCTTTACCCTGTGTGGGTGATAGTTATCCCTTTACCCTGTGTGGGTGATAATTGTCCCTTTACCCTGTGTGGGTGATAGTTATCCCTAAACCCTGTGTGGGTGATAGTTATCCCTTTACCCTGTGTGGGTGATAATTGTCCCTTTACCCTGTGTGGGTGATAGTTATCCCTTTACCCTGTGTGGGTGATAATTGTCCCTTTACCCTGTGTGGGTGATAGTTATCCCTAAACCCTGTGTGGGTGATAGTTATCCCTTTACCCTGTGTGGGTGATAATTGTCCCTTTACCCTGTGTGGGTGATAGTTATCCCTTTACCCTGTGTGGGTGATAATTGTCCCTTTACCCTGTGTGGGTGATAGTTATCCCTTTACCCTGTGTGGGTGATAATTGTCCCTTTACCCTGTGTGGGTGATAGTTGTCCCTTTACCCTGTGTGGGTGATAATTGTCCCTTTACCCTGTTAGGGTGATAGTTATCCCTTTACCCTGTGTGGGTGATAGTTGTCCCTTTACCCTGTGTGGGTGATAGTTATCCCTTTACCCTGTGTGGGTGATAGTTGTCCCTTTACCCTGTGTGGGTGATAGTTGTCCCTTTACCCTGTGTGGGTGATAATTGTCCCTTTACCCTGTGTGGGTGATAGTTATCCCTTTACCCTGTGTGGGTGATAATTGTCCCTTTACCCTGTTAGGGTGATAGTTATCCCTTTACCCTGTGTGGGTGATAGTTGTCCCTTTACCCTGTGTGGGTGATAGTTATCCCTTTACCCTGTGTGGGTGATAATTGTCCCTTTACCCTGTGTGGGTGATGATTGTCCCTTTACCCTGTGTGGGTGATAGTTATCCCTTTACCCTGTGTGGGTGATAGTTGTCCCTTTACCCTGTGTGGGTGATAGTTATCCCTTTACCCTGTGTGGGTGATAATTGTCCCTTTACCCTGTGTGGGTGATAGTTGTCCCTTTACCCTGTGTGGGTTATAGTTACCCCTTTACCCTGTGTGGGTGATAATTGTCCCTTTACCCTGTGTGGGTGATAGTTATCCCTTTACCCTGTGTGGGTGATAGTTATCCCTTTACCCTGTGTGGGTGATAATTGTCCCTTTACCCTGTGTGGGTTATAGTTACCCCTTTACCCTGTGTGGGTGATAATTGTCCCTTTACCCTGTGTGGGTGATAGTTATCCCTTTACCCTGTGTGGGTGATAGTTATCCCTTTACCCTGTGTGGGTGATAATTGTCCCTTTACCCTGTGTGGGTGATAGTTATCCCTTTACCCTGTGTGGGTGATAGTTATCCCTTTACCCTGTGTGGGTGATAATTGTCCCTTTACCCTGTGTGGGTTATAGTTTCCCCTTTACCCTGTGTGGGTGATAATTGTCCCTTTACCCTGTGTGGGTGATAGTTATCCCTTTACCCTGTGTGGGTGATAGTTATCCCTTTACCCTGTGTGGGTGATAATTGTCCCTTTACCCTGTGTGGGTTATAGTTTCCCCTTTACCCTGTGTGGGTGATAATTGTCCCTTTACCCTGTGTGGGTGATAGTTATCCCTTTACCCTGTGTGGGTGATAGTTATCCCTTTACCCTGTGTGGGTGATAATTGTCCCTTTACCCTGTGTGGGTTATAGTTACCCCTTTACCCTGTGTGGGTGATAATTGTCCCTTTACCCTGTGTGGGTGATAGTTGTCCCTTTACACTGTGTGGGTTATAGTTACCCCTTTACCCTGTGTGGGTGATAATTGTCCCTTTACCCTGTGTGGGTGATCGTTGTCCCTTTACCCTATGTGGGTGATAGTTGTCCCTTTACCCTGTGTGGGTGATAGTTATCCCTTTACCCTGTGTGGGTGATAGTTGTCCCTTTACCCTGTGTGGGTGATAGTTGTCCCTTTACCCTGTGTGGGTGATAATTGTCCCTTTACCCTGTGTGGGTTATAGTTACCCCTTTACCCTGTGTGGGTGATAATTGTCCCTTTACCCTGTGTGGGTGATAGTTGTCCCTTTACCCTGTGTGGGTGATAGTTATCCCTTTACCCTGTGTGGGTGATAATTGTCCCTTTACCCTGTGTGGGTGATAGTTGTCCCTTTACCCTGTGTGGGTGATAGTTATCCCTTTACCCTGTGTGGGTGATAGTTGTCCCTTTACCCTGTGTGGGTGATAGTTGTCCCTTTACACTGTGTGGGTTATAGTTACCCCTTTACCCTGTGTGGGTGCTAACTGTCCCTTTACCCTGTGTGGGTGATAGTTGTCCCTTTACACTGTGTGGGTTATAGTTGTCCCTTTACCCTGTGTGGGTGATAGTTGTCCCTTTACCCTGTGTGGGTGATAGTTATCCCTTTACCCTGTGTGGGTGATAGTTGTCCCTTTACCCTGTGTGGGTGATAGTTGTCCCTTTACACTGTGTGGGTTATAGTTACCCCTTTACCCTGTGTGGGTGATAATTGTCCCTTTACCCTGTGTGGGTGATAGTTGTCCCTTTACACTGTGTGGGTTATAGTTACCCCTTTACCCTGTGTGGGTGATATTTGTCCCTTTACCCTGTGTGGGTGATAGTTGTCCCTTTACCCTGTGTGGGTGATAGTTGTCCCTTTACCCTGTGTGGGTGATAGTTATCCCTTTACCCTGTGTGGGTGATAGTTGTCCCTTTACCCTGTGTGGGTGATAGTTGTCCCTTTACACTGTGTGGGTTATAGTTACCCCTTTACCCTGTGTGGGTGATAATTGTCCCTTTACCCTGTGTGGGTGATAGTTGTCCCTTTACCCTGTGTGGGTGATAGTTGTCCCTTTACCCTGTGTGGGTGATAGTTATCCCTTTACCCTGTGTGGGTGATAGTTATCCCTCTACACTGTGTGGGTGATAGTTATCCCTTTACCCTGTGTGGGTGATAGTTATCCCTTTACCCTGTGTGGGTTATAGTTACCCCTTTACCCTGTGTGGGTGATAGTTGTCCCTTTACCCTGTGTGGGTGATAGTTGTCCCTTTACCCTGTGTGGGTGATAATTGTCCCTTTACCCTGTGTGGGTGATAGTTATCCCTTTACCCTGTGTGGGTGATAGTTATCCCTTTACCCTGTGTGGGTGATAGTTGTCCCTTTACACTGTGTGGGTTATAGTTACCCCTTTACCCTGTGTGGGTGATAATTGTCCCTTTACCCTGTGTGGGTGATAGTTGTCCCTTTACCCTGTGTGGGTGATAGTTGTCCCTTTACCCTGTGTGGGTGATAGTTATCCCTTTACCCTGTGTGGGTGATAGTTATCCCTCTACACTGTGTGGGTGATAGTTATCCCTTTACCCTGTGTGGGTGATAGTTGTCCCTTTACCCTGTGTGGGTGATAGTTATCCCTTTACCCTGTGTGGGTGATAGTTATCCCTTTACCCTGTGTGGGTGATAGTTATCCCTCTACACTGTGTGGGTGATAATTGTCCCTTTACCCTGTGTGGGTGATAGTTTCCGCTTTACCCTGTGTGGGTGATAGTTATCCCTTTACCCTGTGTGGGTGATAGTTGTCCCTTTACCCTGTGTGGGTGATAGTTATCCCTTTACCCTGTGTGGGTGATAGTTGTCCCTTTACCCTGTGTGGGTGATAGTTATCCCTTTACCCTGTGTGGGTGATAGTTGTCCCTTTACCCTGTGTGGGTGATAGTTATCCCTTTACCCTGTGTGGGTGATAGTTTCCCCTTTACCCTGTATGGGTGATAGTTATCCCTTTACCCTGTGTGGGTGATAGTTTCCCCTTTACCCTGTGTGGGTGATAGTTATCCCTTTACCCTGTGTGGGTGATAGTTATCCCTTTACCCTGTGTGGGTGATAGTTGTGCCTTTACCCTGTGTGGGTGATAGTTATCCCTTTACCCTGTGTGGGTGATAGTTTCCCCTCTACACTGTGTGGGTGATAGTTATCCCTTTACCCTGTGTGGGTGATAGTTGTCCCTTTACACTGTGTGGGTGATAGTTATCCCTTTACCCTGTGTGGGTGATAGTTTCCCCTTTACCCTGTGTGGGTGATAGTTATCCCTTTACCCTGTGTGGGTGATAGTTTCCCCTTTACCCTGTGTGGGTGATAGTTATCCCTTTACCCTGTGTGGGTGATAGTTTCCCCTTTACCATGTGTGGGTGATAGTTCTCCCTTTACCCTGTGTGGGTGATAGTTGTCCCTTTACCGTGTGTGGGTGATAGTTATCCCTTTACCCTGTGTGGGTGATAGTTTCCCCTTTACCATGTGTGGGTGATAGTTCTCCCTTTACCCTGTGTGGGTGATAGTTGTCCCTTTACCATGTGTGGGTGATAGTTCTCCCTTTACCCTGTGTGGGTGATAGTTGTCCCTTTACACTGTGTGGGTTATAGTTACCCCTTTACCCTGTGTGGGTGATAATTGTCCCTTTACCCTGTGTGGGTGATCGTTGTCCCTTTACCCTATGTGGGTGATAGTTGTCCCTTTACCCTGTGTGGGTGATAGTTATCCCTTTACCCTGTGTGGGTGATAGTTGTCCCTTTACCCTGTGTGGGTGATAGTTGTCCCTTTACCCTGTGTGGGTGATAATTGTCCCTTTACCCTGTGTGGGTTATAGTTACCCCTTTACCCTGTGTGGGTGATAATTGTCCCTTTACCCTGTGTGGGTGATAGTTGTCCCTTTACCCTGTGTGGGTGATAGTTATCCCTTTACCCTGTGTGGGTGATAATTGTCCCTTTACCCTGTGTGGGTGATAGTTGTCCCTTTACCCTGTGTGGGTGATAGTTATCCCTTTACCCTGTGTGGGTGATAGTTGTCCCTTTACCCTGTGTGGGTGATAGTTGTCCCTTTACACTGTGTGGGTTATAGTTACCCCTTTACCCTGTGTGGGTGCTAACTGTCCCTTTACCCTGTGTGGGTGATAGTTGTCCCTTTACACTGTGTGGGTTATAGTTGTCCCTTTACCCTGTGTGGGTGATAGTTGTCCCTTTACCCTGTGTGGGTGATAGTTATCCCTTTACCCTGTGTGGGTGATAGTTGTCCCTTTACCCTGTGTGGGTGATAGTTGTCCCTTTACACTGTGTGGGTTATAGTTACCCCTTTACCCTGTGTGGGTGATAATTGTCCCTTTACCCTGTGTGGGTGATAGTTGTCCCTTTACACTGTGTGGGTTATAGTTACCCCTTTACCCTGTGTGGGTGATATTTGTCCCTTTACCCTGTGTGGGTGATAGTTGTCCCTTTACCCTGTGTGGGTGATAGTTGTCCCTTTACCCTGTGTGGGTGATAGTTATCCCTTTACCCTGTGTGGGTGATAGTTGTCCCTTTACCCTGTGTGGGTGATAGTTGTCCCTTTACACTGTGTGGGTTATAGTTACCCCTTTACCCTGTGTGGGTGATAATTGTCCCTTTACCCTGTGTGGGTGATAGTTGTCCCTTTACCCTGTGTGGGTGATAGTTGTCCCTTTACCCTGTGTGGGTGATAGTTATCCCTTTACCCTGTGTGGGTGATAGTTATCCCTCTACACTGTGTGGGTGATAGTTATCCCTTTACCCTGTGTGGGTGATAGTTATCCCTTTACCCTGTGTGGGTTATAGTTACCCCTTTACCCTGTGTGGGTGATAGTTGTCCCTTTACCCTGTGTGGGTGATAGTTGTCCCTTTACCCTGTGTGGGTGATAATTGTCCCTTTACCCTGTGTGGGTGATAGTTATCCCTTTACCCTGTGTGGGTGATAGTTATCCCTTTACCCTGTGTGGGTGATAGTTGTCCCTTTACACTGTGTGGGTTATAGTTACCCCTTTACCCTGTGTGGGTGATAATTGTCCCTTTACCCTGTGTGGGTGATAGTTGTCCCTTTACCCTGTGTGGGTGATAGTTGTCCCTTTACCCTGTGTGGGTGATAGTTATCCCTTTACCCTGTGTGGGTGATAGTTATCCCTCTACACTGTGTGGGTGATAGTTATCCCTTTACCCTGTGTGGGTGATAGTTGTCCCTTTACCCTGTGTGGGTGATAGTTATCCCTTTACCCTGTGTGGGTGATAGTTATCCCTTTACCCTGTGTGGGTGATAGTTATCCCTCTACACTGTGTGGGTGATAATTGTCCCTTTACCCTGTGTGGGTGATAGTTTCCGCTTTACCCTGTGTGGGTGATAGTTATCCCTTTACCCTGTGTGGGTGATAGTTGTCCCTTTACCCTGTGTGGGTGATAGTTATCCCTTTACCCTGTGTGGGTGATAGTTGTCCCTTTACCCTGTGTGGGTGATAGTTATCCCTTTACCCTGTGTGGGTGATAGTTGTCCCTTTACCCTGTGTGGGTGATAGTTATCCCTTTACCCTGTGTGGGTGATAGTTTCCCCTTTACCCTGTATGGGTGATAGTTATCCCTTTACCCTGTGTGGGTGATAGTTTCCCCTTTACCCTGTGTGGGTGATAGTTATCCCTTTACCCTGTGTGGGTGATAGTTATCCCTTTACCCTGTGTGGGTGATAGTTGTGCCTTTACCCTGTGTGGGTGATAGTTATCCCTTTACCCTGTGTGGGTGATAGTTTCCCCTCTACACTGTGTGGGTGATAGTTATCCCTTTACCCTGTGTGGGTGATAGTTGTCCCTTTACACTGTGTGGGTGATAGTTATCCCTTTACCCTGTGTGGGTGATAGTTTCCCCTTTACCCTGTGTGGGTGATAGTTATCCCTTTACCCTGTGTGGGTGATAGTTTCCCCTTTACCCTGTGTGGGTGATAGTTATCCCTTTACCCTGTGTGGGTGATAGTTTCCCCTTTACCATGTGTGGGTGATAGTTCTCCCTTTACCCTGTGTGGGTGATAGTTGTCCCTTTACCGTGTGTGGGTGATAGTTATCCCTTTACCCTGTGTGGGTGATAGTTTCCCCTTTACCATGTGTGGGTGATAGTTCTCCCTTTACCCTGTGTGGGTGATAGTTGTCCCTTTACCATGTGTGGGTGATAGTTCTCCCTTTACCCTGTGTGGGTGATAGTTATCCCTTTACCCTGTGTGGGTGATAGTTTCCCCTTTACCCTGTGTGGGTGATAGTTATCCCTTTACCCTGTGTGGGTGATAGTTATCCCTTTACCCTGTGTGGGTGATAGTTATCCCTTTACCCTGTGTGGGTGATAGTTGTCCCTTTACCCTGTGTGGGTGATAGTTATCCCTTTACCCTGTGTGGGTGATAGTTATCCCTTTACCCTGTGTGGGTGATAATTGTCCCTTTACCCTGTGTGGGTGATAGTTATCCCTTTACCCTGTGTGGGTGATAGTTATCCCTTTACCCTGTGTGGGTGATAGTTGTCCCTTTACCCTGTGTGGGTGATAGTTATCCCTTTACCCTGTGTGGGTGATAATTGTCCCTTTACCCTGTGTGGGTGATAGTTATCCCTTTACCCTGTGTGGGTGATAATTGTCCCTTTACCCTGTGTGGGTGATAGTTATCCCTTTACCCTGTGTGGGTGATAATTGTCCCTTTACCCTGTGTGGGTGATAGTTATCCCTCTACACTGTGTGGGTGATAGTTATCCCTCTACACTGTGTGGGTGATAGTTATCCCTTTACCCTGTGTGGGTGATAGTTATCCCTCTACACTGTGTGGGTGATAGTTATCCCTCTACACTGTGTGGGTGATAGTTATCCCTTTACCCTGTGTGGGTGATAGTTATCCCTCTACACTGTGTGGGTGATAGTTATCCCTCTACACTGTGTGGGTGATAGTTATCCCTTTACCCTGTGTGGGTGATAGTTATCCCTCTACACTGTGTGGGTGATAGTTATCCCTCTACACTGTGTGGGTGATAGTTATCCCTCTACACTGTGTGGGTGATAGTTGTCCCTTTACCCTGTGTGGGTGATAGTTATCCCTCTACACTGTGTGGGTGATAGTTATCCCTCTACACTGTGTGGGTGATAGTTATCCCTCTACACTGTGTGGGTGATAGTTATCCCTTTACCCTGTGTGGGTGATAGTTATCCCTCTACACTGTGTGGGTGATAGTTATCCCTCTACACTGTGTGGGTGATAGTTATCCCTTTACCCTGTATTGGTGATAGTTGTCCCTTTACCCTGTGTGGGTGATAGTTATCCCTCTACACTGTGTGGGTGATAGTTATCCCTCTACACTGTGTGGGTGATAGTTATCCCTTTACCCTGTATGGGTGATAGTTGTCCCTTTACCCTGTGTGGGTGATAGTTTCCCCTTTCCCCTGTGTGGGTGATAGTTTCCCCTTTCCCCCGTGTGGGTGATAGTTGTCCCTTTACCCTGTGTGGGTGATAGTTTCCCCTTTACCCTGTGTGGGTGATAGTTTCCCCTTTACCCTGCGTGGGTGATAGTTTCCCCTTTCCCCCGTGTGGGTGATAGTTATCCCTTTACACTGTGTGGGTGATAGTTATCCCTTTACCCTGTGTGGGTGATAGTTGTCCCTTTACCCTGTATGGGTGATAGTTGTCCCTTTACCCTGTGTGGGTGATAGTTATCCCTCTACACTGTGTGGGTGATAGTTATCCCTCTACACTGTGTGGGTGATAGTTATCCCTTTACCCTGTATGGGTGATAGTTGTCCCTTTACCCTGTGTGGGTGATAGTTTCCCCTTTACCCTGTGTGGGTGATAGTTTCCCCTTTCCCCCGTGTGGGTGATAGTTGTCCCTTTACCCTGTGTGGGTGATAGTTTCCCCTTTACCCTGTGTGGGTGATAGTTGTCCCTTTACCCTGTGTGGGTGATTGTTTCCCCTTTACCCTGTGTGGGTGATAGTTTCCCCTTTCCCTTGTGAGGGTGATAGTTTCCCCTTTACCCTGTGTGGGTGATAGTTTCCCCTTTCCCTTGTGAGGGTGATAGTTTCCCCTTTACCCTGTGTGGGTGATAGTTTCCCCTTTCCCTTGTGAGGGTGATAGTTTCCCCTTTACCCTGTGTGGGTGATAGTTTCCCCTTTCCCTTGTGAGGGTGATAGTTTCCCCTTTACCCTGTGTGGGTGATAGTTTCCCCTTTCCCTTGTGAGGGTGATAGTTTCCCCTTTACCCTGTGTGGGTGATAGTTTCCCCTTTACCCTGTGTGGGTGATAGTTTCCCCTTTCCCTTGTGAGGGTGATAGTTTCCCCTTTCCCCTGTGTGGGTGATAGTTTCCCCTTTACCCTGTGTGGGTGATAGTTTCCCCTTTCCCCCGTGTGGGTGATAGTTGTCCCTTTACCCTGTGTGGGTGATAGTTTCCCCTTTCCCCTGTGTGGGTGATAGCTTCCCCTTTACCCTGTGTGGGTGATAGTTCTCCCTTTACCCCGTGTGGGTGCTAGTTGTCCCTTTACCCTGTGTGGGTGATAGTTGTCCCTTTACCCTGTGTGGGTGATAGTTTCCCCTTTCCCCTGTGTGGGTGATAGCTTCCCCTTTACCCTGTGTGGGTGATAGTTTCCCCTTTCCCCCGTGTGGGTGATAGTTGTCCCTTTACCCTGTGTGGGTGATAGTTGTCCCTTTACCCTGTGTGGGTGATAGTTTCCCCTTTCCCCCGTGTGGGTGATAGTTGTCCCTTTACCCTGTGTGGGTGATAGTTGTCCCTTTACCCTGTGTGGGTGATAGTTTCCCCTTTCCCCTGTGTGGGTGATAGTTTCCCCTTTACCCTGTGTGGGTGATAGTTTCCCCTTTCCCTTGTGAGGGTGATAGTTTCCCGTTTCCCCTGTGTGGGTGATAGTTTCCCCTTTCCCCCGTGTGGGTGATAGTTGTCCCTTTACCCTGTGTGGGTGATAGTTTCCCCTTTACCCTGTGTGGGTGATAGTTTCCCCTTTACCCTGTGTGGGTGATAGTTGTGCCTTTACCCTGTGTGGGTGATAGTTTCCCCTTTACCCTGTGTGGGTGATAGTTTCCCCTTTACCCTGTGTGGGTGATAGTTGTCCCTTTACCCTGTGTGGGTGATAGTTTCCCCTTTACCCTGTGTGGGTGATAGTTTCCCCTTTACCCTGTGTGGGTGATAGTTGTGCCTTTACCCTGTGTGGGTGATAGTTTCCCCTTTACCCTGTGTGGGTGATAGTTGTGCCTTTACCCTGTGTGGGTGATAGTTTCCCCTTTACCCTGTGTGGGTGATAGTTGTGCCTTTACCCTGTGTGGGTGATAGTTTCCCCTTTACCCTGTGTGGGTGATAGTTATCCCTTTACCCTGTGTGGGTGATAGTTATCCCTTTACCCTGTGTGGGTGATAGTTTCCCCTTTACCCTGTGTGGGTGATAGTTGTGCCTTTACCCTGTGTGGGTGATAGTTTCCCCTTTACCCTGTGTGGGTGATAGTTATCCCTTTACCCTGTGTGGGTGATAGTTATCCCTTTACCCTGTGTGGGTGATAGTTGTGCCTTTACCCTGTGTGGGTGATAGTTTCCCCTTTACCCTGTGTGGGTGATAGTTATCCCTTTACCCTGTGTGGGTGATAGTTGTGCCTTTACCCTGTGTGGGTGATAGTTTCCCCTTTACCCTGTGTGGGTGATAGTTATCCCTTTACCCTGTGTGGGTGATAGTTATCCCTTTACCCTGTGTGGGTGATAGTTTCCCCTTTACCCTGTGTGGGTGATAGTTATCCCTTTACCCTGTGTGGGTGATAGTTTCCCCTTTACCCTGTGTGGGTGATAGTTATCCCTTTACCCTGTATGGGTGATAGTTATCCCTTTACCCTGTGTGGGTGATAGTTATCCCTTTACCCTGTGTGGGTGATAGTTGTCCCTTTACCCTGTGTGGGTGATAGTTATCCCTTTACCCTGTGTGGGTGATAGTTATCCCTTTACCCTGTGTGGGTGATAGTTGTCCCTTTACCCTGTGTGGGTGATAGTTATCCCTTTACCCTGTGTGGGTGATAGTTATCCCTTTACCCTGTGTGGGTGATAATTGTCCCTTTACCCTGTGTGGGTGATAGTTATCCCTTTACCCTGTGTGGGTGATAGTTGTCCCTTTACCCTGTGTGGGTGATAGTTATCCCTTTACCCTGTGTGGGTGATAGTTATCCCTTTACCCTGTGTGGGTGATAATTGTCCCTTTACCCTGTGTGGGTGATAGTTATCCCTTTACCCTGTGTGGGTGATAATTGTCCCTTTACCCTGTGTGGGTGATAGTTATCCCTTTACCCTGTGTGGGTGATAATTGTCCCTTTACCCTGTGTGGGTGATAGTTATCCCTCTACACTGTGTGGGTGATAGTTATCCCTTTACCCTGTGTGGGTGATAGTTATCCCTCTACACTGTGTGGGTGATAGTTATCCCTTTACCCTGTATGGGTGATAGTTGTCCCTTTACCCTGTGTGGGTGATAGTTTCCCCTTTCCCCTGTGTGGGTGATAGATTCCCCTTTCCCCCGTGTGGGTGATAGTTGTCCCTTTACCCTGTGTGGGTGATAGTTTCCCCTTTACCCTGTGTGGGTGATAGTTTCCCCTTTACCCTGCGTGGGTGATAGTTTCCCCTTTCCCCCGTGTGGGTGATAGTTATCCCTTTACACTGTGTGGGTGATAGTTATCCCTTTACCCTGTGTGGGTGATAGTTGTCCCTTTACCCTGTATGGGTGATAGTTGTCCCTTTACCCTGTGTGGGTGATAGTTATCCCTCTACACTGTGTGGGTGATAGTTATCCCTCTACACTGTGTGGGTGATAGTTATCCCTTTACCCTGTATGGGTGATAGTTGTCCCTTTACCCTGTGTGGGTGATAGTTTCCCCTTTACCCTGTGTGGGTGATAGTTTCCCCTTTCCCCCGTGTGGGTGATAGTTGTCCCTTTACCCTGTGTGGGTGATAGTTTCCCCTTTACCCTGTGTGGGTGATAGTTGTCCCTTTACCCTGTGTGGGTGATTGTTTCCCCTTTACCCTGTGTGGGTGATAGTTTCCCCTTTCCCTTGTGAGGGTGATAGTTTCCCCTTTACCCTGTGTGGGTGATAGTTTCCCCTTTCCCTTGTGAGGGTGATAGTTTCCCCTTTACCCTGTGTGGGTGATAGTTTCCCCTTTCCCTTGTGAGGGTGATAGTTTCCCCTTTACCCTGTGTGGGTGATAGTTTCCCCTTTCCCTTGTGAGGGTGATAGTTTCCCCTTTACCCTGTGTGGGTGATAGTTTCCCCTTTCCCTTGTGAGGGTGATAGTTTCCCCTTTACCCTGTGTGGGTGATAGTTTCCCCTTTACCCTGTGTGGGTGATAGTTTCCCCTTTCCCTTGTGAGGGTGATAGTTTCCCCTTTCCCCTGTGTGGGTGATAGTTTCCCCTTTACCCTGTGTGGGTGATAGTTTCCCCTTTCCCCCGTGTGGGTGATAGTTGTCCCTTTACCCTGTGTGGGTGATAGTTTCCCCTTTCCCCTGTGTGGGTGATAGCTTCCCCTTTACCCTGTGTGGGTGATAGTTTCCCCTTTCCCCCGTGTGGGTGATAGTTGTCCCTTTACCCTGTGTGGGTGATAGTTGTCCCTTTACCCTGTGTGGGTGATAGTTTCCCCTTTCCCCCGTGTGGGTGATAGTTGTCCCTTTACCCTGTGTGGGTGATAGTTGTCCCTTTACCCTGTGTGGGTGATAGTTTCCCCTTTCCCCTGTGTGGGTGATAGCTTCCCCTTTACCCTGTGTGGGTGATAGTTTCCCCTTTCCCCCGTGTGGGTGATAGTTGTCCCTTTACCCTGTGTGGGTGATAGTTGTCCCTTTACCCTGTGTGGGTGATAGTTTCCCCTTTCCCCCGTGTGGGTGATAGTTGTCCCTTTACCCTGTGTGGGTGATAGTTGTCCCTTTACCCTGTGTGGGTGATAGTTTCCCCTTTCCCCTGTGTGGGTGATAGTTTCCCCTTTACCCTGTGTGGGTGATAGTTTCCCCTTTCCCTTGTGAGGGTGATAGTTTCCCGTTTCCCCTGTGTGGGTGATAGTTTCCCCTTTCCCCCGTGTGGGTGATAGTTGTCCCTTTACCCTGTGTGGGTGATAGTTTCCCCTTTACCCTGTGTGGGTGATAGTTGTGCCTTTACCCTGTGTGGGTGATAGTTGTGCCTTTACCCTGTGTGGGTGATAGTTTCCCCTTTACCCTGTGTGGGTGATAGTTATCCCTTTACCCTGTGTGGGTGATAGTTGTGCCTTTACCCTGTGTGGGTGATAGTTTCCCCTTTACCCTGTGTGGGTGATAGTTTCCCCTTTACCCTGTGTGGGTGATAGTTATCCCTTTACCCTGTGTGGGTGATAGTTGTCCCTTTACCCTGTGTGGGTGATAGTTGTGCCTTTACCCTGTGTGGGTGATAGTTTCCCCTTTACCCTGTGTGGGTGATAGTTATCCCTTTACCCTGTGTGGGTGATAGTTGTGCCTTTACCCTGTGTGGGTGATAGTTTCCCCTTTACCCTGTGTGGGTGATAGTTATCCCTTTACCCTGTGTGGGTGATAGTTATCCCTTTACCCTGTGTGGGTGATAGTTGTGCCTTTACCCTGTGTGGGTGATAGTTTCCCCTTTACCCTGTGTGGGTGATAGTTTCCCCTTTACCCTGTGTGGGTGATAGTTATCCCTTTACCCTGTGTGGGTGATAGTTTCCCCTTTACCCTGTGTGGGTGATAGTTATCCCTTTACCCTGTGTGGGTGATAGTTTCCCCTTTACCCTGTGTGGGTGATAGTTTCCCCTTTACCCTGTGTGGGTGATAGCTTCCCCTTTACCCTGTGTGGGTGATAGTTTCCCCTTTCCCCCGTGTGGGTGATAGTTGTCCCTTTACCCTGTGTGGGTGATAGTTGTCCCTTTACCCTGTGTGGGTGATAGTTTCCCCTTTCCCCCGTGTGGGTGATAGTTGTCCCTTTACCCTGTGTGGGTGATAGTTGTCCCTTTACCCTGTGTGGGTGATAGTTTCCCCTTTCCCCTGTGTGGGTGATAGTTTCCCCTTTACCCTGTGTGGGTGATAGTTTCCCCTTTCCCTTGTGAGGGTGATAGTTTCCCGTTTCCCCTGTGTGGGTGATAGTTTCCCCTTTCCCCCGTGTGGGTGATAGTTGTCCCTTTACCCTGTGTGGGTGATAGTTTCCCCTTTACCCTGTGTGGGTGATAGTTTCCCCTTTACCCTGTGTGGGTGATAGTTGTGCCTTTACCCTGTGTGGGTGATAGTTGTGCCTTTACCCTGTGTGGGTGATAGTTTCCCCTTTACCCTGTGTGGGTGATAGTTATCCCTTTACCCTGTGTGGGTGATAGTTGTGCCTTTACCCTGTGTGGGTGATAGTTTCCCCTTTACCCTGTGTGGGTGATAGTTATCCCTTTACCCTGTGTGGGTGATAGTTGTCCCTTTACCCTGTGTGGGTGATAGTTGTGCCTTTACCCTGTGTGGGTGATAGTTTCCCCTTTACCCTGTGTGGGTGATAGTTATCCCTTTACCCTGTGTGGGTGATAGTTGTGCCTTTACCCTGTGTGGGTGATAGTTTCCCCTTTACCCTGTGTGGGTGATAGTTATCCCTTTACCCTGTGTGGGTGATAGTTATCCCTTTACCCTGTGTGGGTGATAGTTTCCCCTTTACCCTGTGTGGGTGATAGTTATCCCTTTACCCTGTGTGGGTGATAGTTTCCCCTTTACCCTGTGTGGGTGATAGTTATCCCTTTACCCTGTATGGGTGATAGTTATCCCATTACCCTGTGTGGGTGATAGTTATCCCTTTACCCTGTGTGGGTGATAGTTGTCCCTTTACCCTGTGTGGGTGATAGTTATCCCTTTACCCTGTGTGGGTGATAGTTGTCCCTTTACCCTGTGTGGGTGATAGTTGTCCCTTTACCCTGTGTGGGTGATAGTTATCCATTTTCCCTGTGTGGGTGATAATTGTCCCTTTACCCTGTGTGGGTGATAGTTATCCATTTTCCCTGTGTGGGTGATAATTGTCCCTTTACCCTGTGTGGGTGATAGTTATCCCTTTACCCTGTGTGGGTGATAGTTATCCCTTTACCCTGTGTGGGTGATAATTGTCCCTTTACCCTGTGTGGGTGATAGTTGTCCCTTTACCCTGTGTGGGTGATAGTTATCCATTTTCCCTGTGTGGGTGATAATTGTCCCTTTACCCTGTGTGGGTGATAGTTATCCCTTTACCCTGTGTGGGTGATAGTTATCCCTTTACCCTGTGTGGGTGATAGTTATCCATTTTCCCTGTGTGGGTGATAATTGTCCCTTTACCCTGTGTGGGTGATAGTTATCCCTTTACCCTGTGTGGGTGATAATTGTCCCTTTACCCTGTGTGGGTGATAGTTGTCCCTTTACCCTGTGTGGGTGATAGTTATCCATTTTCCCTGTGTGGGTGATAATTGTCCCTTTACCCTGTGTGGGTGATAATTGTCCCTTTACCCTGTGTGGGTGATAGTTATCCCTTTACCCTGTGTGGGTGATAATTGTCCCTTTACCCTGTGTGGGTGATAGTTATCCCTTTACCCTGTGTGGGTGATAATTGTCCCTTTACCCTGTGTGGGTGATAGTTATCCCTTTACCCTGTGTGGGTGATAATTGTCCCTTTACCCTGTGTGGGTGATAGTTATCCCTTTACCCTGTGTGGGTGATAATTGTCCCTTTACCCTGTGTGGGTGATAGTTATCCCTCTACACTGTGTGGGTGATAGTTATCCCTCTACACTGTGTGGGTGATAGTTATCCCTTTACCCTGTGTGGGTGATAGTTATCCCTCTACACTGTGTGGGTGATAGTTATCCCTCTACACTGTGTGGGTGATAGTTATCCCTCTGCACTGTGTGGGTGATAGTTATCCCTTTACCCTGTATGGGTGATAGTTGTCCCTTTACCCTGTGTGGGTGATAGTTTCCCCTTTCCCCTGTGTGGGTGATAGTTGTCCCTTTACACTGTGTGGGTGATAGTTATCCCTCTACACTGTGTGGGTGATAGTTATCCCTCTACACTGTGTGGGTGATAGTTATCCCTTTACCCTGTATGGGTGATAGTTGTCCCTTTACCCTGTGTGGGTGATAGTTTCCCCTTTCCCCTGTGTGGGTGATAGATTCCCCTTTCCCCCGTGTGGGTGATAGTTGTCCCTTTACCCTGTGTGGGTGATAGTTTCCCCTTTACCCTGTGTGGGTGATAGTTTCCCCTTTACCCTGCGTGGGTGATAGTTTCCCCTTTCCCCCGTGTGGGTGATAGTTATCCCTTTACACTGTGTGGGTGATAGTTATCCCTTTACCCTGTGTGGGTGATAGTTGTCCCTTTACCCTGTATGGGTGATAGTTGTCCCTTTACCCTGTGTGGGTGATAGTTATCCCTCTACACTGTGTGGGTGATAGTTATCCCTCTACACTGTGTGGGTGATAGTTATCCCTTTACCCTGTATGGGTGATAGTTGTCCCTTTACCCTGTGTGGGTGATAGTTTCCCCTTTACCCTGTGTGGGTGATAGTTTCCCCTTTCCCCCGTGTGGGTGATAGTTGTCCCTTTACCCTGTGTGGGTGATAGTTTCCCCTTTACCCTGTGTGGGTGATAGTTGTCCCTTTACCCTGTGTGGGTGATTGTTTCCCCTTTACCCTGTGTGGGTGATAGTTTCCCCTTTCCCTTGTGAGGGTGATAGTTTCCCCTTTACCCTGTGTGGGTGATAGTTTCCCCTTTCCCTTGTGAGGGTGATAGTTTCCCCTTTACCCTGTGTGGGTGATAGTTTCCCCTTTCCCTTGTGAGGGTGATAGTTTCCCCTTTACCCTGTGTGGGTGATAGTTTCCCCTTTCCCTTGTGAGGGTGATAGTTTCCCCTTTACCCTGTGTGGGTGATAGTTTCCCCTTTCCCTTGTGAGGGTGATAGTTTCCCCTTTACCCTGTGTGGGTGATAGTTTCCCCTTTCCCTTGTGAGGGTGATAGTTTCCCCTTTCCCCTGTGTGGGTGATAGTTTCCCCTTTACCCTGTGTGGGTGATAGTTTCCCCTTTCCCCCGTGTGGGTGATAGTTGTCCCTTTACCCTGTGTGGGTGATAGTTTCCCCTTTCCCCTGTGTGGGTGATAGCTTCCCCTTTACCCTGTGTGGGTGATAGTTTCCCCTTTCCCCCGTGTGGGTGATAGTTGTCCCTTTACCCTGTGTGGGTGATAGTTGTCCCTTTACCCTGTGTGGGTGATAGTTTCCCCTTTCCCCCGTGTGGGTGATAGTTGTCCCTTTACCCTGTGTGGGTGATAGTTGTCCCTTTACCCTGTGTGGGTGATAGTTTCCCCTTTCCCCTGTGTGGGTGATAGCTTCCCCTTTACCCTGTGTGGGTGATAGTTTCCCCTTTCCCCCGTGTGGGTGATAGTTGTCCCTTTACCCTGTGTGGGTGATAGTTGTCCCTTTACCCTGTGTGGGTGATAGTTTCCCCTTTCCCCCGTGTGGGTGATAGTTGTCCCTTTACCCTGTGTGGGTGATAGTTGTCCCTTTACCCTGTGTGGGTGATAGTTTCCCCTTTCCCCTGTGTGGGTGATAGTTTCCCCTTTACCCTGTGTGGGTGATAGTTTCCCCTTTCCCTTGTGAGGGTGATAGTTTCCCGTTTCCCCTGTGTGGGTGATAGTTTCCCCTTTCCCCCGTGTGGGTGATAGTTGTCCCTTTACCCTGTGTGGGTGATAGTTTCCCCTTTACCCTGTGTGGGTGATAGTTTCCCCTTTACCCTGTGTGGGTGATAGTTGTGCCTTTACCCTGTGTGGGTGATAGTTGTGCCTTTACCCTGTGTGGGTGATAGTTTCCCCTTTACCCTGTGTGGGTGATAGTTATCCCTTTACCCTGTGTGGGTGATAGTTGTGCCTTTACCCTGTGTGGGTGATAGTTTCCCCTTTACCCTGTGTGGGTGATAGTTTCCCCTTTACCCTGTGTGGGTGATAGTTTCCCCTTTACCCTGTGTGGGTGATAGTTTCCCCTTTACCCTGTGTGGGTGATAGTTTCCCCTTTACCCTGTGTGGGTGATAGTTATCCCTTTACCCTGTGTGGGTGATAGTTGTCCCTTTACCCTGTGTGGGTGATAGTTGTGCCTTTACCCTGTGTGGGTGATAGTTTCCCCTTTACCCTGTGTGGGTGATAGTTATCCCTTTACCCTGTGTGGGTGATAGTTGTGCCTTTACCCTGTGTGGGTGATAGTTTCCCCTTTACCCTGTGTGGGTGATAGTTATCCCTTTACCCTGTGTGGGTGATAGTTATCCCTTTACCCTGTGTGGGTGATAGTTGTGCCTTTACCCTGTGTGGGTGATAGTTTCCCCTTTACCCTGTGTGGGTGATAGTTTCCCCTTTACCCTGTGTGGGTGATAGTTATCCCTTTACCCTGTGTGGGTGATAGTTTCCCCTTTACCCTGTGTGGGTGATAGTTATCCCTTTACCCTGTGTGGGTGATAGTTTCCCCTTTACCCTGTGTGGGTGATAGTTTCCCCTTTACCCTGTGTGGGTGATAGTTATCCCTTTACCCTGTGTGGGTGATAGTTTCCCCCTTACCCTGTGTGGGTGATAGTTATCCCTTTACCCTGTGTGGGTGATAGTTTCCCCTTTACCCTGTGTGGGTGATAGTTATCCCTTTACCCTGTGTGGGTGATAGTTTCCCCTTTACCCTGTGTGGGTGATAGTTATCCCTTTACCCTGTGTGGGTGATAGTTTCCCCTTTACCCTGTGTGGGTGATAGTTATCCCTTTACCCTGTGTGGGTGATAGTTTCCCCTTTACCCTGTGTGGGTGATAGTTATCCCTTTACCCTGTGTGGGTGATAGTTGTGCCTTTACCCTGTGTGGATGATAGTTGTCCCTTTACCCTGTGTGGGTGATAGTTGTGCCTTTACCCTGTGTGGGTGATAGTTTCCCCTTTACCCTGTGTGGGTGATAGTTGTGCCTTTACCCTGTGTGGGTGATAGTTATCCCTTTACCCTGTGTGGGTGATAGTTTCCCCTTTACCCTGTGTGGGTGATAGTTGTCCCTTTACCCTGTGTGGGTGATAGTTTCCCCTTTACCCTGTGTGGGTGATAGTTGTCCCTTTACACTGTGTGGGTGATAGTTTCCCCTTTACCCTGTGTGGGTGATAGTTGTCCCTTTACCCTGTGTGGGTGATAGTTTCCCCTTTACCCTGTGTGGGTGATAGTTGTCCCTTTACCCTGTGTGGGTGATAGTTTCCCCTTTACCCTGTGTGGGTGATAGTTTCCCCTTTACCCTGTGTGGGTGATAGTTGTCCCTTTACCCTGTGTGGGTGATAGTTTCCCCTTTACCCTGTGTGGGTGATAGTTGTGCCTTTACCCTGTGTGGGTTATAGTTGTCCCTTTACCCTGTGTGGGTGATAGTTGTGCCTTTACCCTGTGTGGGTTATAGTTGTGCCTTTACCCTGTGTGGGTTATAGTTGTCCCTTTACCCTGTGTGGGTGATAGTTGTGCCTTTACCCTGTGTGGGTTATAGTTGTGCCTTTACCCTGTGTGGGTTATAGTTGTCCCTTTACCCTGTGTGGGTGATAGTTGTGCCTTTACCCTGTGTGGGTTATAGTTGTCCCTTTACCCTGTGTGGGTGATAGTTGTGCCTTTACCCTGTGTGGGTGATAGTTGTGCCTTTACCCTGTGTGGGTGATAGTTGTCCCTTTACCCTGTGTGGGTTATAGTTGTGCCTTTACCCTGTGTGGGTTATAGTTGTCCCTTTACCCTGTGTGGGTGATAGTTTCCCTTTTACACTGTGTGGGTGATAGTTTCCCCTTTACCCTGTGTGGGTGATAGTTGTCCCTTTACCCTGTGTGGGTGATAGTTTCCCCTTTACCCTGTGTGGGTGATAGTTGTCCCTTTACCCTGTGTGGGTGATAGTTATCCCTTTACCCTGTGTGGGTGATAGTTTCCCCTTTACCCTGTGTGGGTGATAGTTGTCCCTTTACCCTGTGTGGGTGATAGTTGTCCCTTTACCCTGTGTGGGTGATAGTTTCCCCTTTACCCTGTGTGGGTGATAGTTGTCCCTTTACCCTGTGTGGGTGATAGTTTCCCCTTTACCCTGTGTGGGTGATAGTTGTCCCTTTACCCTGTGTGGGTGAATATTGTCCCTTTACCCTGTGTGGGTGATAGTTTCCCCTTTACCCTGTGTGGGTGATAGTTGTCCCTTTACCCTGTGTGGGTGAATATTGTCCCTTTACCCTGTGTGGGTGATAGTTTCCCCTTTACCCTGTGTGGGTGATAGTTGTCCCTTTACCCTGTGTGGGTGAATATTGTCCCTTTACCCTGTGTGGGTGATAGTTTCCCCTTTACCCTGTGTGGGTGATAGTTTCCCCTTTACCCTGTGTGGGTGATAGTTATCCCTTTACCCTGTGTGGGTGATAGTTATCCCTTTCCCTTGTGAGGGTGATAGTTATCCCTTTACCCTGTGTGGGTGATAGTTGTCCCTTTACCCTGTGTGGGTGATAGTTTCCCCTTTACCCTGTGTGGGTGATAGTTTCCCCTTTACCCTGTGTGGGTGATAGTTGTCCCTTTACCCTGTGTGGGTGATAGTTTCCCCTTTACCCTGTGTGGGTGATAGTTATCCCTTTACCCTGTGTGGGTGATAGTTTCCCCTTTACCCTGTGTGGGTGATAGTTGTCCCTTTACCCTGTGTGGGTGATAGTTGTCCCTTTACCCTGTGAGGGTGATAGTTTCCCCTTTCCCTTGTGAGGGTGATAGTTATCCCTTTACCCTGTGTGGGTGATAGTTGTCCCTTTACCCTGTGTGGGTGATAGTTTCCCCTTTACCCTGTGTGGGTGATAGTTTCCCCTTTCCCTTGTGAGGGTGATAGTTATCCCTTTACCCTGTGTGGGTGATAGTTGTCCCTTTACCCTGTGTGGGTGATAGTTTCCCCTTTACCCTGTGTGGGTGATAGTTTCCCCTTTCCCTTGTGAGGGTGATAGTTTCCCCTTTCCCTTGTGAGGGTGATAGTTATCCCTTTACCCTGTGTGGGTGATAGTTTCCCCTTTACCCTGTGTGGGTGATAGTTTCCCCTTTCCCTTGTGAGGGTGATAGTTATCCCTTTACCCTGTGTGGGTGATAGTTATCCCTTTACCCTGTGTGGGTGATAGTTATCCCTTGACCCTGTGTGGGTGAATATTGTCCCTTTACCCTGTGTGGGTGATAGTTGTCCCTTTACCCTGTGTGGGTGAATATTGTCCCTTTACCCTGTGTGGGTGATAGTTGTCCCTTTACCCTGTGTGGGTGATAGTTTCCCCTTTACCCTGTGTGGGTGATAGTTTCCCCTTTCCCTTGTGAGGGTGATAGTTATTCCTTTACCCTGTGTGGGTGATAGTTTCCCCTTTACCCTGTGTGGGTGATAGTTTCCCCTTTCCCTTGTGAGGGTGATAGTTATCCCTTTACCCTGTGTGGGTGATAGTTATCCCTTTACCCTGTGTGGGTGAATATTGTCCCTTTACCCTGTGTGGGTGATAGTTGTCCCTTTACCCTGTGTGGGTGAATATTGTCCCTTTACCCTGTGTGGGTGATAGTTGTCCCTTTACCCTGTGTGGGTGAATATTTTCCCTTTACCCTGTGTGGGTGATAGTTTCCCCTTTACCCTGTGTGGGTGATAGTTGTCCCTTTACCCTGTGTGGGTGATAGTTATCCCTTTACCCTGTGTGGGTGATAGTTTCCCCTTTACCCTGTGTGGGTGATAGTTGTCCCTTTACCCTGTGTGGGTGAATATTGTCCCTTTACCCTGTGTGGGTGATAGTTTCCCCTTTACCCTGTGTGGGTGATAGTTGTCCCTTTACCCTGTGTGGGTGAATATTGTCCCTTTACCCTGTGTGGGTGATAGTTTCCCCTTTACCCTGTGTGGGTGATAGTTGTCCCTTTACCCTGTGTGGGTGATAGTTATCCCTTTACCCTGTGTGGGTGATAGTTATCCCTTTACCCTGTGTGGGTGATAGTTTCCCCTTTACCCTGTGTGGGTGATAGTTATCCCTTTACCCTGTGTGGGTGATAGTTGTGCCTTTACCCTGTGTGGGTGATAGTTGTCCCTTTACCCTGTGTGGGTGATAGTTGTGCCTTTACCCTGTGTGGGTGATAGTTTCCCCTTTACCCTGTGTGGGTGATAGTTGTGCCTTTACCCTGTGTGGGTGATAGTTTCCCCTTTACCCTGTGTGGGTGATAGTTATCCCTTTACCCTGTGTGGGTGATAGTTTCCCCTTTACCCTGTGTGGGTGATAGTTGTCCCTTTACCCTGTGTGGGTGATAGTTTCCCCTTTACCCTGTGTGGGTGATAGTTGTCCCTTTACACTGTGTGGGTGATAGTTTCCCCTTTACCCTGTGTGGGTGATAGTTGTCCCTTTACCCTGTGTGGGTGATAGTTTCCCCTTTACCCTGTGTGGGTGATAGTTGTGCCTTTACCCTGTGTGGGTGATAGTTTCCCCTTTACCCTGTGTGGGTGATAGTTATCCCTTTACCCTGTGTGGGTGATAGTTTCCCCTTTACCCTGTGTGGGTGATAGTTATCCCTTTACCCTGTGTGGGTGATAGTTTCCCCTTTACCCTGTGTGGGTGATAGTTATCCCTTTACCCTGTGTGGGTGATAGTTTCCCCTTTACCCTGTGTGGGTGATAGTTATCCCTTTACCCTGTGTGGGTGATAGTTTCCCCTTTACCCTGTGTGGGTGATAGTTGTCCCTTTACCCTGTGTGGGTGATAGTTTCCCCTTTACCCTGTGTGGGTGATAGTTGTCCCTTTACACTGTGTGGGTGATAGTTTCCCCTTTACCCTGTGTGGGTGATAGTTGTCCCTTTACCCTGTGTGGGTGATAGTTTCCCCTTTACCCTGTGTGGGTGATAGTTGTCCCTTTACCCTGTGTGGGTGATAGTTTCCCCTTTACCCTGTGTGGGTGATAGTTTCCCCTTTACCCTGTGTGGGTGATAGTTGTCCCTTTACCCTGTGTGGGTGATAGTTTCCCCTTTACCCTGTGTGGGTGATAGTTGTGCCTTTACCCTGTGTGGGTTATAGTTGTCCCTTTACCCTGTGTGGGTGATAGTTGTGCCTTTACCCTGTGTGGGTTATAGTTGTGCCTTTACCCTGTGTGGGTTATAGTTGTCCCTTTACCCTGTGTGGGTGATAGTTGTGCCTTTACCCTGTGTGGGTTATAGTTGTGCCTTTACCCTGTGTGGGTTATAGTTGTCCCTTTACCCTGTGTGGGTGATAGTTGTGCCTTTACCCTGTGTGGGTTATAGTTGTCCCTTTACCCTGTGTGGGTGATAGTTGTGCCTTTACCCTGTGTGGGTGATAGTTGTGCCTTTACCCTGTGTGGGTGATAGTTGTCCCTTTACCCTGTGTGGGTTATAGTTGTGCCTTTACCCTGTGTGGGTTATAGTTGTCCCTTTACCCTGTGTGGGTGATAGTTTCCCTTTTACACTGTGTGGGTGATAGTTTCCCCTTTACCCTGTGTGGGTGATAGTTGTCCCTTTACCCTGTGTGGGTGATAGTTTCCCCTTTACCCTGTGTGGGTGATAGTTGTCCCTTTACCCTGTGTGGGTGATAGTTATCCCTTTACCCTGTGTGGGTGATAGTTTCCCCTTTACCCTGTGTGGGTGATAGTTGTCCCTTTACCCTGTGTGGGTGATAGTTGTCCCTTTACCCTGTGTGGGTGATAGTTTCCCCTTTACCCTGTGTGGGTGATAGTTGTCCCTTTACCCTGTGTGGGTGATAGTTTCCCCTTTACCCTGTGTGGGTGATAGTTGTCCCTTTACCCTGTGTGGGTGAATATTGTCCCTTTACCCTGTGTGGGTGATAGTTTCCCCTTTACCCTGTGTGGGTGATAGTTGTCCCTTTACCCTGTGTGGGTGAATATTGTCCCTTTACCCTGTGTGGGTGATAGTTTCCCCTTTACCCTGTGTGGGTGATAGTTGTCCCTTTACCCTGTGTGGGTGAATATTGTCCCTTTACCCTGTGTGGGTGATAGTTTCCCCTTTACCCTGTGTGGGTGATAGTTTCCCCTTTACCCTGTGTGGGTGATAGTTATCCCTTTACCCTGTGTGGGTGATAGTTATCCCTTTCCCTTGTGAGGGTGATAGTTATCCCTTTACCCTGTGTGGGTGATAGTTGTCCCTTTACCCTGTGTGGGTGATAGTTTCCCCTTTACCCTGTGTGGGTGATAGTTTCCCCTTTACCCTGTGTGGGTGATAGTTATCCCTTTACCCTGTGTGGGTGATAGTTATCCCTTTCCCTTGTGAGGGTGATAGTTATCCCTTTACCCTGTGTGGGTGATAGTTGTCCCTTTACCCTGTGTGGGTGATAGTTTCCCCTTTACCCTGTGTGGGTGATAGTTTCCCCTTTACCCTGTGTGGGTGATAGTTTCCCCTTTACCCTGTGTGGGTGATAGTTATCCCTTTACCCTGTGTGGGTGATAGTTATCCCTTTCCCTTGTGAGGGTGATAGTTATCCCTTTACCCTGTGTGGGTGATAGTTGTCCCTTTACCCTGTGTGGGTGATAGTTGTCCCTTTACCCTGTGTGGGTGATAGTTTCCCCTTTACCCTGTGTGGGTGATAGTTATCCCTTTACCCTGTGTGGGTGATAGTTTCCCCTTTACCCTGTGTGGGTGATAGTTGTCCCTTTACCCTGTGTGGGTGATAGTTGTCCCTTTACCCTGTGAGGGTGATAGTTTCCCCTTTCCCTTGTGAGGGTGATAGTTATCCCTTTACCCTGTGTGGGTGATAGTTGTCCCTTTACCCTGTGTGGGTGATAGTTTCCCCTTTACCCTGTGTGGGTGATAGTTTCCCCTTTCCCTTGTGAGGGTGATAGTTATCCCTTTACCCTGTGTGGGTGATAGTTGTCCCTTTACCCTGTGTGGGTGATAGTTTCCCCTTTACCCTGTGTGGGTGATAGTTTCCCCTTTCCCTTGTGAGGGTGATAGTTTCCCCTTTCCCTTGTGAGGGTGATAGTTATCCCTTTACCCTGTGTGGGTGATAGTTTCCCCTTTACCCTGTGTGGGTGATAGTTTCCCCTTTCCCTTGTGAGGGTGATAGTTATCCCTTTACCCTGTGTGGGTGATAGTTATCCCTTTACCCTGTGTGGGTGATAGTTATCCCTTGACCCTGTGTGGGTGAATATTGTCCCTTTACCCTGTGTGGGTGATAGTTGTCCCTTTACCCTGTGTGGGTGAATATTGTCCCTTTACCCTGTGTGGGTGATAGTTGTCCCTTTACCCTGTGTGGGTGATAGTTTCCCCTTTACCCTGTGTGGGTGATAGTTTCCCCTTTCCCTTGTGAGGGTGATAGTTATTCCTTTACCCTGTGTGGGTGATAGTTTCCCCTTTACCCTGTGTGGGTGATAGTTTCCCCTTTCCCTTGTGAGGGTGATAGTTATCCCTTTACCCTGTGTGGGTGATAGTTATCCCTTTACCCTGTGTGGGTGAATATTGTCCCTTTACCCTGTGTGGGTGATAGTTGTCCCTTTACCCTGTGTGGGTGAATATTGTCCCTTTACCCTGTGTGGGTGATAGTTGTCCCTTTACCCTGTGTGGGTGAATATTTTCCCTTTACCCTGTGTGGGTGATAGTTTCCCCTTTACCCTGTGTGGGTGATAGTTGTCCCTTTACCCTGTGTGGGTGATAGTTATCCCTTTACCCTGTGTGGGTGATAGTTTCCCCTTTACCCTGTGTGGGTGATAGTTGTCCCTTTACCCTGTGTGGGTGAATATTGTCCCTTTACCCTGTGTGGGTGATAGTTTCCCCTTTACCCTGTGTGGGTGATAGTTGTCCCTTTACCCTGTGTGGGTGAATATTGTCCCTTTACCCTGTGTGGGTGATAGTTTCCCCTTTACCCTGTGTGGGTGATAGTTGTCCCTTTACCCTGTGTGGGTGATAGTTATCCCTTTACCCTGTGTGGGTGATAGTTATCCCTTTACCCTGTGTGGGTGATAGTTTCCCCTTTACCCTGTGTGGGTGATAGTTATCCCTTTACCCTGTGTGGGTGATAGTTGTGCCTTTACCCTGTGTGGGTGATAGTTGTCCCTTTACCCTGTGTGGGTGATAGTTTCCCCTTTACCCTGTGTGGGTGATAGTTGTCCCTTTACCCTGTGTGGGTGATAGTTTCCCCTTTACCCTGTGTGGGTGATAGTTGTCCCTTTACACTGTGTGGGTGATAGTTTCCCCTTTACCCTGTGTGGGTGATAGTTGTCCCTTTACCCTGTGTGGGTGATAGTTTCCCCTTTACCCTGTGTGGGTGATAGTTGTGCCTTTACCCTGTGTGGGTGATAGTTTCCCCTTTACCCTGTGTGGGTGATAGTTATCCCTTTACCCTGTGTGGGTGATAGTTTCCCCTTTACCCTGTGTGGGTGATAGTTATCCCTTTACCCTGTGTGGGTGATAGTTTCCCCTTTACCCTGTGTGGGTGATAGTTATCCCTTTACCCTGTGTGGGTGATAGTTTCCCCTTTACCCTGTGTGGGTGATAGTTATCCCTTTACCCTGTGTGGGTGATAGTTTCCCCTTTACCCTGTGTGGGTGATAGTTATCCCTTTACCCTGTGTGGGTGATAGTTTCCCCTTTACCCTGTGTGGGTGATAGTTATCCCTTTACCCTGTGTGGGTGATAGTTTCCCCTTTACCCTGTGTGGGTGATAGTTATCCCTTTACCCTGTGTGGGTGATAGTTGTGCCTTTACCCTGTGTGGGTGATAGTTGTCCCTTTACCCTGTGTGGGTGATAGTTGTGCCTTTACCCTGTGTGGGTGATAGTTTCCCCTTTACCCTGTGTGGGTGATAGTTGTGCCTTTACCCTGTGTGGGTGATAGTTATCCCTTTACCCTGTGTGGGTGATAGTTTCCCCTTTACCCTGTGTGGGTGATAGTTGTCCCTTTACCCTGTGTGGGTGATAGTTTCCCCTTTACCCTGTGTGGGTGATAGTTGTCCCTTTACACTGTGTGGGTGATAGTTTCCCCTTTACCCTGTGTGGGTGATAGTTGTCCCTTTACCCTGTGTGGGTGATAGTTTCCCCTTTACCCTGTGTGGGTGATAGTTGTCCCTTTACCCTGTGTGGGTGATAGTTTCCCCTTTACCCTGTGTGGGTGATAGTTTCCCCTTTACCCTGTGTGGGTGATAGTTGTCCCTTTACCCTGTGTGGGTGATAGTTTCCCCTTTACCCTGTGTGGGTGATAGTTGTGCCTTTACCCTGTGTGGGTTATAGTTGTCCCTTTACCCTGTGTGGGTGATAGTTGTGCCTTTACCCTGTGTGGGTTATAGTTGTGCCTTTACCCTGTGTGGGTTATAGTTGTCCCTTTACCCTGTGTGGGTGATAGTTGTGCCTTTACCCTGTGTGGGTTATAGTTGTGCCTTTACCCTGTGTGGGTGATAGTTGTGCCTTTACCCTGTGTGGGTTATAGTTGTGCCTTTACCCTGTGTGGGTTATAGTTGTGCCTTTACCCTGTGTGGGTGATAGTTGTGCCTTTACCCTGTGTGGGTTATAGTTGTCCCTTTACCCTGTGTGGGTGATAGTTGTGCCTTTACCCTGTGTGGGTTATAGTTGTGCCTTTACCCTGTGTGGGTTATAGTTGTGCCTTTACCCTGTGTGGGTGATAGTTGTCCCTTTACACTGTGTGGGTGATAGTTTCCCCTTTACCCTGTGTGGGTGATAGTTGTGCCTTTACCCTGTGTGGGTTATAGTTGTGCCTTTACCCTGTGTGGGTTATAGTTGTCCCTTTACCCTGTGTGGGTGATAGTTTCCCTTTTACACTGTGTGGGTGATAGTTTCCCCTTTACCCTGTGTGGGTGATAGTTGTGCCTTTACCCTGTGTGGGTTATAGTTGTGCCTTTACCCTGTGTGGGTTATAGTTGTCCCTTTACCCTGTGTGGGTGATAGTTTCCCTTTTACACTGTGTGGGTGATAGTTTCCCCTTTACCCTGTGTGGGTGATAGTTGTCCCTTTACCCTGTGTGGGTGATAGTTTCCCCTTTACCCTGTGTGGGTGATAGTTGTCCCTTTACCCTGTGTGGGTGATAGTTATCCCTTTACCCTGTGTGGGTGATAGTTTCCCCTTTACCCTGTGTGGGTGATAGTTGTCCCTTTACCCTGTGTGGGTGATAGTTGTCCCTTTACCCTGTGTGGGTGATAGTTTCCCCTTTACCCTGTGTGGGTGATAGTTGTCCCTTTACCCTGTGTGGATGATAGTTTCCCCTTTACCCTGTGTGGGTGATAGTTGTCCCTTTACCCTGTGTGGGTGAATATTGTCCCTTTACCCTGTGTGGGTGATAGTTTCCCCTTTACCCTGTGTGGGTGATAGTTGTCCCTTTACCCTGTGTGGGTGAATATTGTCCCTTTACCCTGTGTGGGTGATAGTTTCCCCTTTACCCTGTGTGGGTGATAGTTGTCCCTTTACCCTGTGTGGGTGAATATTGTCCCTTTACCCTGTGTGGGTGATAGTTTCCCCTTTACCCTGTGTGGGTGATAGTTTCCCCTTTACCCTGTGTGGGTGATAGTTATCCCTTTACCCTGTGTGGGTGATAGTTATCCCTTTCCCTTGTGAGGGTGATAGTTATCCCTTTACCCTGTGTGGGTGATAGTTGTCCCTTTACCCTGTGTGGGTGATAGTTTCCCCTTTACCCTGTGTGGGTGATAGTTGTCCCTTTACCCTGTGTGGGTGATAGTTTCCCCTTTACCCTGTGTGGGTGATAGTTATCCCTTTACCCTGTGTGGGTGATAGTTTCCCCTTTACCCTGTGTGGGTGATAGTTGTCCCTTTACCCTGTGTGGGTGATAGTTGTCCCTTTACCCTGTGAGGGTGATAGTTTCCCCTTTCCCTTGTGAGGGTGATAGTTATCCCTTTACCCTGTGTGGGTGATAGTTGTCCCTTTACCCTGTGTGGGTGATAGTTTCCCCTTTACCCTGTGTGGGTGATAGTTTCCCCTTTCCCTTGTGAGGGTGATAGTTATCCCTTTACCCTGTGTGGGTGATAGTTGTCCCTTTACCCTGTGTGGGTGATAGTTTCCCCTTTACCCTGTGTGGGTGATAGTTTCCCCTTTCCCTTGTGAGGGTGATAGTTTCCCCTTTCCCTTGTGAGGGTGATAGTTATCCCTTTACCCTGTGTGGGTGATAGTTTCCCCTTTACCCTGTGTGGGTGATAGTTTCCCCTTTCCCTTGTGAGGGTGATAGTTATCCCTTTACCCTGTGTGGGTGATAGTTATCCCTTTACCCTGTGTGGGTGAATATTGTCCCTTTACCCTGTGTGGGTGATAGTTGTCCCTTTACCCTGTGTGGGTGAATATTGTCCCTTTACCCTGTGTGGGTGATAGTTGTCCCTTTACCCTGTGTGGGTGATAGTTTCCCCTTTACCCTGTGTGGGTGATAGTTTCCCCTTTCCCTTGTGAGGGTGATAGTTATTCCTTTACCCTGTGTGGGTGATAGTTTCCCCTTTACCCTGTGTGGGTGATAGTTTCCCCTTTCCCTTGTGAGGGTGATAGTTATCCCTTTACCCTGTGTGGGTGATAGTTATCCCTTTACCCTGTGTGGGTGAATATTGTCCCTTTACCCTGTGTGGGTGATAGTTGTCCCTTTACCCTGTGTGGGTGAATATTGTCCCTTTACCCTGTGTGGGTGATAGTTGTCCCTTTACCCTGTGTGGGTGAATATTTTCCCTTTACCCTGTGTGGGTGATAGTTTCCCCTTTACCCTGTGTGGGTGATAGTTGTCCCTTTACCCTGTGTGGGTGATAGTTTCCCCTTTCCCTTGTGAGGGTGATAGTTATCCCTTTACCCTGTGTGGGTGATAGTTATCCCTTTACCCTGTGTGGGTGAATATTGTCCCTTTACCCTGTGTGGGTGATAGTTATCCCTTTACCCTGTATGGGTGATAGTTGTCCCTTTACCCTGTGTGGGTGATAGTTGTCCCTTTACCCTGTGTGGGTGATAGTTGCTTCTTTACCCTGTGTGGGTTATAACTGCCCCTTTACCCTGTGTTGTTCATTGTTGCCCCCTTACCTGGTAACTAGTCGAACTCCCGCTCAGCAGCCGCATGAGTTCAGTGAATCGCTGCTCGTAGAGGTGTAGCAGGACTGCCATATAGAGACTGGAGTTCGTCATCTGCTCCTCAACCTGTGTGTGAGGGGTGGGGAGAACACGAGAGTAAAGGTTCAGCTTTCTGTGCACCAGAGAGAAGAGGAAAAACCACCAACATCTCTCTGTCTTCCCCCCTACAATCGCCACAGTGCACTGTAAACTGTTCCCCTCCACCCACACACATGAACCCTTGAAGCCGTATGCACAACCCTCCCCCACACCAGTGAGGCCACAGGCTCACCCCTCCTCCATACCAGTGAGGCCACATGCTCACCCTTCCCCCCGACCAGTGAGGCCACAGGCTCATCCCTCCCCCATACCAGTGAGGCCACATGCTCATCCCTCCCTCATACCAGTGAGGCCACATGCTCACCCCTCCCTCATACCAGTGAGGCCACATGCTCACCCCTCCCTCATACCAGTGAGGCCACATGCTCATCCCTCCCTCATACCAGTGAGGCCACATGCTCATCCCTCCCCCATACCAGTGAGGCCACATGCTCATCCCTCCCTCATACCAGTGAGGCCACATGCTCATCCCTCCCTCATACCAGTGAGGCCACATGCTCACCCCTCCCTCATACCAGTGAGGCCACATGCTCATCCCTCCCTCATACCAGTGAGGCCACATGCTCACCCCTCCCTCATACCAGTGAGGCCACATGCTCATCCCTCCCTCATACCAGTGAGGCCAGATGCTCACCCCTCCCTCATACCAGTGAGGCCACATGCTCACCCCTCCCTCATACCAGTGAGGCCACAGGCTCATCCCTCCCTCATACCAGTGAGGCCAGATGCTCACCCCTCCCTCATACCAGTGAGGCCACATGCTCATCCCTCCCTCATACCAGTGAGGCCAGATGCTCACCCCTCCCACATACCAGTGGGGCCACATGCTCATCCCTCCCTCATACCAGTGAGGCCACATGCTCATCCCTCCCTCATACCAGTGAGGCCACATGCTCACCCCTCCCCCATACCAGTGAGGCCCCAGGCTCACCCCTCCCCGATACCTGTGAGGCCACATGCTCATCCCTCCCTCATACCAGTGAGGCCACATGCTCATCCCTCCCTCATACCAGTGAGGCCACATGCTCACCCCTCCCCCATACCAGTGAGGCCCCAGGCTCACCCCTCCCCGATACCTGTGAGGCCACATGCTCATCCCTCCCTCATACCAGTGAGGCCACATGCTCACCCCTCCCTCATACCAGTGAGGCCACATGCTCACCCCTCCCCCATACCAGTGAGGCCCCAGGCTCACCCCTCCCCGATACCTGTGAGGCCACATGCTCATCCCTCCCTCATACCAGTGAGGCCACATGCTCATCCCTCCCTCATACCAGTGAGGCCACATGCTCACCCCTCCCCCATACCAGTGAGGCCACATGCTCACCCCTCCCCCATACCAGTGAGGCCACATGCTCACCCCTCCCCCATACCAGTGAGGCCACATGCTCACCCCTCCCCCATACCAGTGAGGCCACATGTTGACCCCTCCCCCCTACCAGTGAGGCCACATGCTCACCCCTCCCCCATACCAGTGAGGCCACAGGCTCACCCCTCCCCGATACCAGTGAGGCCACATGCTCATCCCTCCCTCATACCAGTGAGGCCACATGCTCATCACTCCCCCATACCAGTGAGGCCACATGCTAACCCCTCCCCCATACCAGTGAGGCCACATGCTCACCCCTCCGCCATACCAGTGGGACCCCATACTCACCCCTCCCCCCTACCAGTGGGACCCCATACACCCCTCCCCCCTACCAGTGGGACCCCATGCTCACCCCTCCCCCATACCAGTGGGACCACATGCTCACCCCTCCCCCCTACCTGTGGGACCGCATGCTCACCCCTCCCCCCATACCAGTGGGACCGCATGTTCACCCCTCCCCCCTACCAGTGGGACTGCATGCTCCCCCCTCCCCCCATACCAGTGGGACCGCATGTTCACCCCTCCCCCCTACCAGTGGGACTGCATGCTCCCCCCTCCCCCCATACCAGTGAGACTGCATGCTCACCCCTCCCCCCTGCCAGTGGGACCGCATGCTCACCCCTCCCCCCATACAAGTGGGACCGCATGCTCACCCCTCCCCCTACCTGTGAGACCCCATGCTCACCCCTCCCCCCTACCAGTGGGACCGCATGCTGACCCCACCCCCCATACCAGTGGGACCGCATGCTCACCCCTCCCCCCTACCTGAGACTGCATGCTCACCCCTCCCCCCATACCAGTGAGACCCCATACTCACCCCACTCCCCTACCTGTGAGACTGCATGCTCAACCCTCCCCCTACCTGTGAGACTGCATGCTCAGCCCTCCCCCCTACCTGTGAGACTGCATGCTCACCCCACCCCCCTACCTGTGAGACTGCATGCTCACCCCACCCCCCTACCTGTGAGACTGCATGCTCAACCCTCCCCCCACCTGTGAGACTGCATGCTCAACACTCCCCCATACCAGTGAGATCCCATGCTTACCCCTCCCCTCTACCTGTGAGACTGCATGCTCAACCCTCCCCAATACCAGTGAGACCCCATGCTCACCCCTCCCCCCTACCTGTGAGACTGCTTGCTCACCCCTCCCCCGTACCTGTGAGGTCGCATGTTCACCCTTCCTCCCTACCCGTGAGACTGCATGCTCACCCTTCCCCCGTACCTGTGATGCCGCACACTTGCGGTGAAACTCATGCACATCGAAGTTGTCGAAATCCAGCTTGAGGGTTTGTTTGCAGAGCTCGCAGGTGGTGACAGCAGCCAGATCGGCACCTATCCGGGGAACAAGGGAGAAGATTCACGGCCCCACCCACTCTCACACTCTTACCGTAAACTGCACAGCAACAGGAGAGGTAAACCGAGAAAGGGGCAGGGAGAGCGGGGAGGAAGGGTTGAACGAGAATGGGGGAGCGGGAGGTGGATGTTGACTGGGATGGGGAGGGGGTAATGGGGGAAGGAGATAGGTGACGGGGGAAGAGTAAAGAGCAACAATCATCCACTTTTTATGGCCTCAAAATGTCCCAAAGTGATTTCCAGCCAATTAAGTACTTTTGAAATATGGACACTGTTGTAATGTCGGGGGTAGAGCCGGGGAATGCGACTGCCTGGACTGCTATACAGAAAGCCGGCATGGGCCCGATGGCCTCTTTCAGTGCCGTAATGACGCTACAAATCTGAGTCTAGGAATAGCAGTGGACTATTTGTGCACTGCAAGATCCCACAAACAGCCCCAAGCAGATAATCTGTTTTATTGATGTGGGTTGAGGGATAAACACGAGCCCAGGATATTGAGAGGACTCCCCTGCTCTGCTCTGTAATAGTGGCCGTGGGATCTTTTATGGGTAGATGGAACCCCTGGTTTAACATCTCATCTGAAAGACGGCGCCTCCAAGAGTGCCACACTCTCTCAGTTCTGGCACTGGGAGTGTCGGCCCTGGATTATGGGGCTCGAGTCTCTGGACTGGGGACTGGAACACACAACCTTCTGACTCGGAGGCAAGAGTTAGATGGATCGAGTTGCAGTAGGAGTGATGATGGTAAATTTATGTATCCCACACTCTAGCTGCTAAGCTCAAGGGCGGCACAGGTTGGAGGCTGGGACACAGCACAGCAATACCTGTTGTCCACCCTGCCTTTCCTTTGAGTGCAGGTCTTCACTAGGCACATGGGATCATTGAATTTACCCTTTGAGTCTCTCTAATCAGGTTTCTGCCCCGCCACGGTACCGAAAAGGCTCTTATCAAAGTCACAAGTGACATTCTATGTGTCTGTGACAAAGGTAAACTATCCCTCCTCGTCCTTCTCGACCTGCCTGCAGCCTTTCACACCGTCAACCACACCATCCTCCTCCAATGTCTCTTCACTGTCGTCCAGCTGGGTGGGACCTGGTTCCATTCTTGTATGTCTAATCGTAGCTAGGGAATCACTTGCAATGGCTTCTCTTCCTGCTCCTGCACCATTACCTCTGGTGTCCCCCAAGGATCTATCCTGGTCACCACCCCCTCACCTAATTCTCATCTACATGCTGCCCCTCGGTGACACCATCCGAAAACACAGTGTTAGTTTTCACCTGTATGCTGACGACACCCAGCTCTACCTCGTCACCGTATCTCTTGATTACTCCACTCCAATTATCAACCTGCTTGTGCAACATCCAGTACTGGATGAGCAGAAATTTCCTCCAATTCACATTAAATATTGTCTTCAGTCCCTAGCCCATCTGAGATTAAATCAGTCTGTTTGCAACTTTGGTGTCATATTTGACCCCGAGATGAGCTTCTGACCACATATCCATGCCATCACTAAGACAGCCTATTTCCACCTCTTGTAACATCGCCCGACTCCATCCCTCATCTGCTGCTGAAACCCTCATCCATGCCTTTATTACCTCTAGACTTGACTATTCCAACACACTCCTGGCCTGCCTTCCACATTCTAGCCTCCAAGTGCTGGCAAATGGGATTAGGTAGACAGGTCAGGTGTCTTTAATGCATCGGTGCAGACTTGATGGACCAAAGGGCCTCTTCTGCACTGTATTATTCTGTGATTCTGTGAACTTGAGGTCATCCAAAACCCTGCTGTCCGTGTTTTAACTCACACCAAATCCCATTCATCCAAAACCCTGCTGTCCGTGTCTTAACTCGCACCAAATCCCATTCATCCAAAACCCTGCTGTCCGTGTCTTAACTCGCACCAAATCCCATTCATCCGTCATCCCTGTTGACGTACATTGGCTCCAAGTTGAGCAATGCCTCGATTTTAAACTTATCATCCTTATTTTCAAATCCCTCCCTGGCCTCGCTCCTCCTTATCTCTGTAATCTTCTCCAGCCCCCACAACCCTCTGAGATCTCTGTGCTCCTCTTCAGCAACCCTGATTTTAATCACTCCACCCATAAGTAGCTGTGCCTTGAGCTGTCTAGACCCCAATTCCTTCCATAACCCCCTCCACCCTTCTGCCTCTCTTTCCTCCTTTGAGATGCTGCAACAAATTACAGGAGGACATTACTGAACTTGCTGAATGGGCAAATAATTGGCAAATAAAATTCAACACAATTAAATGTGAGGTTGTACATTTTGGTAGGAAGAGTAGGGAGGTCATTTATTACTTGGAAGGTACGAGTCTCGGTGGGGTAGAGGAACAAAGGGATCGCCAAGCACAAGTACACCAATCACTAAACGTTATGGCACATTTAGCAAGGCCATAAAAAAAGCAATCCAAGCACTAGGTGGATGGAAGCCGAACATTGGACAACAGGATCTTTCTCCTCCAAGTATCCTGTGAGATGAAATCAACAGCAACTTATATTTATATAGCGTCTTTAATGTAATAAAATGTCCTAAGGCACTTCACAGGAGCATTATAAAATAAAATATGACGCCAAGCCACATAGAGAGATATCAGGGCAGATGACCAAAAGCCTACACAGGAGTACATCAGGTATACAACACAGAAACATGCCATTCAGCCCAACCAGTCCATGCCAGCATTTATGCTCCACTCGAGCCTCCTCCCATCATTTCTCTTTTAAATCTGTCACCGTAATCCTCTATTCCCTGCCCCTTCATATCCTTATCTAACTTCCTCTTAAATACATCTATACTATTTGCTTCAACCACTCCCCATGGTAGCAAGTTCCACATTCTCGCCCCTCTATGAGTAAAGAAGTTTTTTCTGAATTCCCGATTGGATTTCTTGCTGACTATCTTATATTGATGGCCTCTGGTTATGCTCTTCCCCACAAGTTTTTTAAAATTCATTCATGGGATGTGGGCGTCGCTGGCTCGTCCAGCATTTATTACCCATCCCTAATTGCCCTTGAGAAGGTGGTGGTGAGCCGCCTTCTTGAACCGCTGCAACCCATGTGGGGTAGGTGCACCCACAGTACTGTTAGGAAGGGAGTTCCAGGATTTTGACCCAGTGACAGTAAAGGAGCAGTGATATAGTTCCAAATCAGGATGGTGTGTGACTTGGAGGGGAACTTGCAGGTGGTGGTGTTCCCATGCATCAGCTGCTCTTGTGCTTCTAGGTGGTAGAGGTCGTGGGTTTGGAAGGTGCTGCCTAAGGAGACCAAAACTGTACGCAGTACTCTAGGTGTGGTCTCATCAATGTCTTGTACAGTTGTAGCAAGACTTCCCTACTTTTATACTTCAACCCCCTTACAATAAAGGCCAGCTTCCATTTGTCTTCCTAATTACTTGCTGTACCTGTATGCCCACTTTGTTTCATGTACGAGGACATCCAGATCCCTCTGTACTGCAGCATTCTGCAATCTCTTTCCATTTAAATAATCTATTCTTCCTACCGAAGTGGATAACCTCACAGTTATACTCCTCTGCCAAGTTTTTTCCCACTTACTTAACCTATCTCTATCCCTTTGCAGACACTTTGTGCCCACCTCACAACTTGCTTTCCTACCTATCTTTGTATCGTCAGCATATTTGGCTACAATACACTCTGTTCCTTCATCAAAGTCATTGATATAGATTGCAAATGGTTGAGGCCCCAGCACTGATCCCTGTGACAATCCACTAGTTACAGTTTACCAACCTGCAAATGCCCCATTTATCCAGACTCTCTGTTTCTTGTTAGTTAGCCAATCTCTATCCATGCTAATATATTACCCCCAACATCACGAACTCTTATCTTGTGCAGTAACCTTTTATGTGGCATCTTAATGAATGCCTTTTGGAAATCCAAATATACTACATCTACTGGTTCCCCTTTATCCACCCTGCTTGTTACATCCCAAAGAACTGTAATAAATTTGTCAACCGCGATTTCCCTTTCATAAAACCATGTTGACTCTGCCTAATTGTATTATGATTTTCTAAATGTCCTGCTACTACTTCCTTAATAATGGATTCCAGCATTTTCCCAATGACAGATATTAGGCTAACTGGCCTATAGTTTCCTGCTTTCTGTCTCCCTCCTTTCTCCCATAAAGGCATTACATTTGTGGTTTTCCAATCCACTGGGACCTTTCTTGAATCTAGGGAATCCACTATCTCTGCAGCCACTTTTTTTTAAGACCCTAGGATGCAGGCCATCTGGTCCAGGGACTTGTCAGCCTGTAGCCCCATTAGTTTTCCCAGTACTTTTTCCTCTACTGATAGCGATTGTTTTAAGTTTCTTCCTCCCTTTGCCCCCTGATTTTCGACTATTCTTGGGATGCTTTTAGTGTCTTCTACCGTGAAGGCATACAAAAAACTTGTTCAACACCTCTGCCATTTCTTTGTTTCCCATAATTAATTCCCAGTCTCATCCTCGAAGGACCAATGTTTACTTTAGCTACTCTCTTCCTTTTTATATGCTTGTAGAAACTCTTACTACGGTTTTTATATTCTTGCTAGTATACTCTCATATTCTAATTTCTCCCTCTTTAAATTTTTTTCGCCAACCTTTGCTGGTTTCTAAAATTTTCCCGATCTTCTGGCCTACCACTAATCTTTGCAGCAATGCCTTTTCTTTCAATTTGAAACCATTCCTTAGCCAGCCACAGATGGTTCATCCTTCTCATAGAGTCTTTCTTTCTCAATGCAATATATCCCTCTCTAAAACTCTCCGTCTTGCTGTCCTTGTTTAAAACCTACCTCTTTGACCAAGCTTTTGGTCACCTGGCTGAAAAGTCTTCTTCTTGGGCCCTGTGCCAAATTTTGTTTAAGTACACTCCTGTGAAGCACATTGGGACATTTTACTGTGTTAAAGGCCATTCTATAAATGTGAGGCGTTGTTCAGAGGAAGTAAAGAGGGTTGTTCAGAGGAGCACTGGTATACTGGAGAGAGACAAGAGGGGATGTGATGTGGAAGGAAAGGCTGGAGCTGAGAAGCGGGGAAATCGCTTACTGGGTGACGAGCTTCTCCTCGTACCCTATCCAGAAGTTTGACAGACTGGTTGGAAGGTGTCGTCCCATCCTTTTCCCCCTGCCCTCTAGATGTGGAAGCAGGATTGAGGACACAGACATGGAGCTTTCTATAGAGTTAAGAGCTGTTAATGGGGAGAAGGAGAGTTTGGAACAAAACAGGAAAAAACAAACCTGCTTGAGGGAGCTTTAAGAGATGGGGTTAGTGAGATGGGGTGGGACAGGGGGTGGGGGTAGAGTTACAATTGGGATAAAAGAGGAGACGGTGAAATCTAGAATAACCTTAGATGGAGGTGTGTGCAAGATCCATTTGGGATAGGAGGATGTCGGTGGGACCCAAAGTATCCCGGGCGGCACAGTGGCGCAGTGGTTAGCACTGCAGCCTCACAGCTCCAGGGACCCGGGTTCGATTCTGGGTACTGCCTGTGTGGAGTTTGCAAGTTCTCCCTGTGTCTGCGTGGGTTTTCTCCGGGTGCTCTGGTTTCCTCCCACAAGCCAAAAGACTTGCAGGTTGATAGGTAAATTGGCCATTATAAATTGTCACTAGTATAGGTAGGTGGTAGGGAAATATAGGGACAGGGTGGGGATGTTTGGTAGGAATATGGATTAGTGTAGGATTAGTATAAATGGATGGTTGATGGTCGGCACAGACTCGGTGGGCCGAAGGGCCTGTTTCAGTGCTGTATCTCTAATCTAATCTAATCTAATCCCCAGATGAAGGGTGAGAGTGGTGGGCATTGATTGAACTCGGTGAGTTGAAGAGAATTGGTGACTTGTAGTCTTGTAGACTGCCATAGAATTTGCAAGGGCCCCATTTGATCCAACTGTCCTACCTGAAACAATCTTTGCCTGTAGCCACTTCTTCAGGCAGTCATGGTGCACGAACTGTAGACTTCCAACACATTTGCAAGGTTCAAGGAGCGGGTTCAGTGGGGTGCCGCCCGGTATCAGGCAGATCCTGCACAGGTCCCCCTCCTCCTCCTCAGAGTCTTCGCGAAGCAGACTGAATACAAAGCATACGGGATAGAACCATGAGTTAAGACTTGGTGGGGGAGGGGGGGGAGTCTCTCCAACAAGAATTCCTTTTAAAGAGAGAATTATTCCATCAGTGACCCCTTTTAAAGAGGGAGTCTCTCCATCAGTGACCAACTTTTAAAGAGGGAATCTTTCCGTCAGGGACCAACTTTTAACGTGGGAGTCTCTCCATCAGGGACCAACTTTTAAAGAGGAAATCTCTCCGTCAGGACCCCTCTTGGAGAAGGGGGTGACTTTCTCACAGACCTCAATTTATCCTCCCCCTTAGTCCCACCCAAGACCGATAATGTCTCTCCTGCTTGTTCCTTACCTCTCCTGCAGCTTCCTGAGTGTCTCTGGGTCTGGACGGGGCTTCTCGTTGTCCTGGGCCTCCTTCCCAGTCTCGTCAGTGGACGCGAGGGTCCGTTCCCTCGCCTCCTGGGCCCTCAGGCCCGAGACGGCCAGGATGGTCATGGATAGCGGGCCGCGCATCTGTCCGCTGCCCCAGGAAGGGCTGGCTGCTCCCAGGCGGGCAGCGGAGATGGGCTGGAGGCGGGCCAGGCTGACGGCAGGCTGGGGGGCAGCCACGGGATTGGAGGCGGTGGTGACCAACAGGCTGACCAGCCGGCCGGCTTCGAGCCGGGGCAGGAGTGGCGGGCTCTCGGGGCCCAGGTGGTGGGGGCTGGCGCCGGGAGCCGGACTCTCCAGTGGGCAGCCTTGCTCGTCCGAGCGACGGAATGTCTGCGTGCTCCTGCTGTTGGTCCCGGGCTCAGGCCAGAGGGGCTGTGGGCCAGCACGCCTGTCCTCCTCAGCCCCACACAGAGTGCTCCCTTGGTGGCTGCCCTCTTCCCAGGTGGTGGCCGCGGCGGCACTGCTGTCTTTCTCTTGAGCGGCCCACGGGCGCACCCAGAGCCCAAAGGGCAGGCGGTCGTCCAGCGAGGCGAGGGGGCTGAACAAGCTGGCAGGTTGAGCGGCTGCACCTTGCTCCGTGCCTGGTAGTGGGAGTGGCGGCACTGGTGGTTTGTCATTGTCGTCGCCATCATCGCCATCTCCTCTCTGGGCGGCCGGCCTCTCGGCCGCTGTGTTAGTCAGCCTCTCCCGCCTCAGCCTTCGCAGGATGCGGCTGGTTTGCTGCCTGCACAGCCTGGAAGGATCAGCCAGCTCCCCGGGGTCTCGGTGTCCCTCGTCCTCGGCTTCCCGGCCCGTCCCTTCACGCTGGCCGGTGAGGGGCCGGCAAGGTACCGGCCCTGGCCCCGCGGTTTGCGGCTCTGGGTCCTGGAAGTTGCCGCCGTTCCTCCTCGCTGAGCCCTCCTCCTCGGCACTGTCCCCACAGCACAGGCTCCCGGACTGTGTTCTCCTGACAGGCGGCCCAGGTGCATTGCCAGCCGAGCTCTGCCTGGGCACCTTGAGCAGCTGGTGAGGGTCGGGGCCCTTCTTGCCCTTCAGTTGTAGTCTCTGTGCCTGGAAAGAGGCTCCATGGTCAGGCCCTGAAACACAGAAAATAATGTGGGGGAGTCAATAATTAAGGCCCTCAAATACAAAAGGGAATTCAGGAGAAACCTTTTCACTCAGAGAGTGGTGCAAATATGGATCTTGCTACTATAGGTAGTTGAGGCGAATAACTTGGATGTAAAAAGAAAAAGTATTGCTGAAAACAGAGACATTTTGTTGAAGCTTTTTGTCTTGCACTCATCACGATAATTTACAAGAATACCAATGTTAGGGAAAGCAACAAATTTATACTGTATGAGAAGAGAGTGCTGATTGGTTGGCAAGTGGACTCTGATTGGTAGAGGCATTGCCAAGGAGAATGCACCTCTACCAATCAGAGTCCACTTGCCAACCAATCAGCACTCTGTTCTCATACAGTATAAATCTGTTGCTTTCCCTTACATTGGTATTCTTGCGAATTGTTCTGATGAGTGCAAGACGAAAACTTTCGACAAAATATTTCTGTTTTCAGCAATACTCAAGTTCTGTAGCACCAAGCGACCATTTAAAAAGAAAGACTTGAATTTCTATAGCGCCTTTCATGACCTCAGGATGTCCCAATGTACATTAAAGCTAATGAAGTAATTTTGAAGGGTTCTCACTGTTGTAATGTAGGAAATGTGGCAGCCAATTTGTGCACAGCACGATCCCACCAACAGCAATGTGATAACGACCATAAAAGCTGTTTTTAGTGATGTTGATTACTATCTGATGTTAAATATTGACCAGGGCGCCAGAGTGAACTCCCCACCCCAGCTCTTCTTCAAAATAGTGCCGTGGGGATCTGCTACCACCTGCTTAGATGCTGAAAGGAGGAGAATGGAGTCTGAGAACTGCAGACGGGACCTTGGTTTATATCTCATCAAAAGATGGTATTGCTGGCAGTGCAGTGCTCCGTCAGAACTGCAGAGGAGTCTCAGCCTGGATTTTAGTGCTGAAGTCCTGGAGTGGGACTATGAACACAGAATCATCTGACTCAGAGGCAAGAGTGCTACTTACTGAGAAATAGCTGATACTCAGTTTATTTATTTAAAGAAGCAGCTAGGTAAATAAGAAAGGACTTCCATTTCTGCAACACATTTCACCACCTCAGGACATCCCAAAGCACTTTACTGCCAATGAGGTACTTTACAGAAGCGTAGTCATTGTTGTAAAGTAGGAAGCGTGACAGCCCATTTGAGCACAGCAAGTTCCCACAAACAGCAATGCTGTAATGACCAGATCATCCTTTTTTTCTTAACTGATGCTGGTTGAGGCATAAATATTGGACCAGGTTCTAGTCCCACTCCAGAGACTCCTGGCACCAGTACTGAGGGAGTGCCACCCTGTCAGGGGTGCTGGGCTGGATTTCTTTTGTAGGAGGCAGGGCTCCCGGCGCCAGGCTGAAAAGGCGAGGGTTGGGGGCGGGGGGGAACCCAGCCTCTGCATTTTTTCTGACCCCCCCCCACCCCCCCGCACCACCGGAGCAATCCTCTGGTCTTTTGGGGGCAAAGTTTAATGAGGCCTCCAAGAGCTGCCGTCTAATCAGAGGACTGGCAGCTCAGCAGTATCGACAGCGCCATCTGGAGCGGTGGTCACTGCCAGTACTGCAGAGGCCTCGGACCAAGGCCCAGCGCTTGAAGCCTGGAACACAGGTAGGTGAGGTGGGGTCGCCGCGGCCAGTCGGAAGGCCCTAGTGAGAGGGTGGGGGGGGGGGGGGGGCCCAGAGGGTACATTTGTTCCCGGTGGGGTTCCTCCGTGGGCCACAAATTGCCCACGAAGGAGGGACAATCCTCCAAGCCCGCAGGGAGGGCGTCTCATTTTCCAAGGAGTCCTGCCCGCGCAGTTGAGGCCACCCCAGCGGTGGTGGGAAGAGGCCCTTATTTGTCCTCTGGTTGAGAAGGCCATCGTCAGCCTATCCCGCCCCCGGGATAATTGCAACCAGGATTCCAGGCGTTGCACTCCATGGCGGGCGATTCTGCCCTGATTCTCCAGCCTCCCCCGCACCCCCCACCCCCACCCACAACCCTAGCCATGAAACCCGCCGTCAGGATGAGCAAAAAATCCGGCCTGCTGTCTTTCAGATGAGCCGTTAAACCAAGGGCCTCGTCTGCTCTCTCAGGTGAGCGTAAAAGATCCCAGGGCCTCTACTGCAAGAAGATGCTTGGAGGTAAATCAGTGTGAGAGCAGTGAGAGGTATTCAAGGAGGAGGTACAGAGGGTTCAGAACAAACGTGTTCCCACTAAGAAAAAGGGTGGGACACTCAAATCTAGACTCCTCCCCCCACCCCAATGTTAAAGAACCTGCAGGTTGCAGGGTAGGATGAGGCAAGGGAAGCTTATAACAAAAACAGAAAATGCTGGAAATCCTCAGCAGGTCAAGCAGCATCAGTGGAGAGAAAAGCAGAGTTAACGTTTTAGGTCTGTAACCTTTCATCAGAATTGGGAAAGGTGGAAATGTAATACGTTTTGAGCAAGTGAAAGAGGGGAGGCGGGAAGAAGAACAAAAGGAAAGGTCTGTGATAAGGAGGAGAGCAGGACAGATTAAATGACAAAAGATGTGTCTGGATGAGGTGTAAATGGCAAGTTAGCAGCTGTCCAGACACAAAGTAAAAGGATTAAGAAAGAGATGCCAGGGGTGGGGAAGAACGAACCAGCAACAGAAAGACGAAAAAAGAAAAAACATGGGGGAAGAGGTTACGATCTAAAATTATTGAACTCAGTGTTGCGTCCAGAAGGCTGTAAAGTGACCAGTCGAAAGGTGAGGGGCTGTTCTTCGAGCTTGCGTTGTTTCATTGGAACGCTGTTGCAAGCCAAGGAGAAAAAGGTCAGAGAGGTCAGAGTGGGAGGAAGGTGGAGAACTGAAATGACAAGCAACAGGAAGCTCAGGGTCACAATTGGGGACTGAATGGAGGAGTTCCGGAAATCAGTCGCCCAGTCTGTGTTTAGTCTAACCAATAGATGAGACCACATTACGAGCAGCGAATACAGCATACCACATTGAAAGAAGTACAAGTAAATCGCTGTTTCACTTGGAAGGAGTGGTTGGGGCCCTGGATGGTGAGAAGGGAGGAGTTAAAAGGGCAGGTATTGCATCTCCTGTGCTTGCATGGAAAGGTGCCATAGGAGAGAGTGAGGGTGTTGGGGTTATTGAAGAGTGGACCAGGGTGTCGCGGGGGGAATGTGGACAGGGAAGGGAAGATATGTTGTGATGAAATATAGGTATAATAGGCTTAACTAGGTAGAATTTAGATATAATTAATAGATTATACCTTTTAGAATTGAAGATTGAATAAATGGCCAGTTTTCAAGACTCACTAAAATTCCTTTCAAGGACAGAGTTAAAAATCCATGAACATCCCTGTTACAACGGAATGTGAACCAGAAACACCTTTGAAGTTAAATGAGACAGGCTATACATGGTCCATACTGATAACTATAATCCGAATTAGTTGATAATGTTAATGATACAGACAGACTGATTTAAGGAAACACTACAAACATTTTGACAAGATAAATGCTCACAACTTCATGAGAAAGGAATTCTCAGCAGATAATTAATTGGGAATAAGTAGCTAACGATATTACCATAATTGGGAATAAGTAGCTAACGACATTACCATATATGGATAATGAAAGCAGGAAAAAACACGCACAGAAAGGTAACAGCTACATTCCAAAAGATGAGTTAATAGATTAGAAACAGTATAAATGTGAGAGTTTTGAATTGAAAAATCAGGGGCATTGAAATTCCTCACCGATACATCTCAACCTATGGTAAGAACCGCTGACTGCATGACAGGAGAATTCTGCTCTTAACCGAGAGTGTTTTGTCTTGTTAGGTAGGAGGCTTACTCGGGGAATTTAAGGTAACAGTTTACTTTGATTTTTGATGTATATTCTAAGATATCCTGCTGCAACATTGTCAAGGTTGAACTTTTGGATTCTATTTTAGAAATAAGATTATGTTTTACATCTCTTAGTAATCTTTGAAATTGTAGTATACTTATCCACTTAAAAGTGTATTGCATGTTAAATTCTTTAATAAATATATAAAGGTTAATACAACTGTATTAATACAACATTCTGTATACAACTACAAGAACCCCCTCCCTCTCTGTGTCTCTTTAAGTGGAGAGCTACGTATTGAAGAGAGTTTCCCAGATCCTTATAATATCTGGGATATTTATGACTGAGTCATAATTATTTTAAAATAGGCTATCCGAAAGATGGTAATATTCTCTGTTGTTTTCTTTCTTTGGAGGAAAACTAGTTCAATTCTTTGGACCCAAATAAGTGTCTATAAGAGTTTGTCTGGTTAGAACTTAATTAAAGGAGATTCATAGGGATGTACTCCTGATTTGGTTTAGTCCCTTTAAGGGGTTAAAGTAATAAATCACTTTAGTGTTAGGTGGTGGCATCACGGTGGAAGTGGCGGAAATGGCGGAGGATGATCCATTGAATACAGAGGCTGGTGGAGTGGAAGGTGAGGACAAGGGGAACCCTATCATGGTTCTGGGAGGGAGAGGATGGGGTGAGAGCAGAAGTGTGTGAAATAGATTGGACACAGTCGAGGGTCCTTTCAGACACAGTGGGGGGTGGGGGAGGGGAAGATTCCTCAGTTGAGGAAAAAGGAAGACATAGCAGAAACGCTAGTATGGAAGGTTGCATCATCCGAACAGATGCTAGGAGATGGAGAAACTGAGAGAATGGAATGGAGTCCTTCCAGGAAGTGGGGAGTGAGGAAGTGTAGTCCAGGTAGTTGTGGGAGTCCGTGGGATTATAGTGAAAATTGGTTGATAGTCTAACCCCAGAAATGGAGATAAAGAAGTTGAGGAAAGGAAGGGAAGAATTGGAGATGGACCATGTGAAGGTGAGAGAAGGGTGGAAATGGGAAACAAAGTCAATGAAATTTTCCAGTTCAGGGTGAGAGCGGGAAGCAGCACTGATACAGTTATCAATGTACTGAAAGAAGAAACAAAAACAAGAAATGCTGGATTCACTCAGCAGGTCTGGCAGCATCTGTGGAAAGAGAAGCAGAGTTAACGTTTCGGGTCAGTGACCCTTCTTCGGAACTGACAAATATTAGAAAAGTCACAGATTATAAACAAGTGAGGTGGGGGTTGGGCAAGAGATAACAAAGGAGAAGGTGCAGATTGGACCAGGCCACATAGCTGACCAAAAGGTCACGGAGCAAAGGCAAACAATATGTTAATGGTGTGTTGAAAGACAAAGCATTAGTACAGATTAGGTGTGAATATACTGAATAATGAACATCAGCAAGTGCAAACCTGAAGAAAAACAACCTGAAAAAAACAGTGGGTAAGCAAACTGAAAGAAGAGGTGAGGGAGGGGGCCCGAGTAGGACTGATGCAGGGGTGAAATTAAAAAGGAAATTAGGAAAGCAAAGAATGGGCATGAAAAAATATTGGCATAACAAAGGAAAACAAAAGATGCTTTATAAATACATAAAGAACAAAAGGATAACAAAGGAAAGATTAGGGCATGTTGGAGATGAAAATTCTGTGTGTGGAGGCAGATGATGTGGGCGTGGTTCTTACTGAATACTTTGCGTCTGTCTTCACAAAAGAGAAGAATGCTGCAGACATTGTAGTTATGGAGGAGAAGAGTGAAATATTGGATGGGATAACAAAAGGAAATATCAAGTGGTTTAGCATCTTTGAGTAGATAGATTGCCAGGTCCAGATGAAAGATATCCCAGGCTGCTAAGAGAAGCAAGGGAGGAAAAAGCAAAGGTTCTGATCATCATATTCCAATCTTCTCTGACTACAGGTATGGTGCCGGAGGACTGGAAGACTGCTAACATTGCACTTTTTTTCTAAAGGGAGGAAGGGATAGACTGAGCGATTACAGACCAGACAGTCCATCATAAGTGTTGGCAAATTATTGGAAAAAATTCAAAGGGACAATATCAATTGTCATTTTAGAAAGGTATATATTACGCCAGGGCAGCGTAGATTTGTCTGATTAAATTGAATTTTAGGAGGATCAATGAGGATGGCGCATTTGATGCAGTCTACATGGATTTTAGCAAGGCTTTTGATAATGTCCCACAGGGCAGATTGGTCTTAAAAGTAAAAGTCCATGGGGTCCAAGGGAAAGTGGGAAATTGGATCCAAAATTGTTTCAGAGGCAGGAAGCAAAGAGTAATGGTCGATGGGTGCTTTTGTGAATGGAAGGCTGTTTCCAGTGGGGTTCCGCAGGGCTCAGTACTAGGCACCTTGCTTTTCGTAATATATATCAGTGATGTGTGAGTTGATGCATTTTGGGAGAAGCTACAGGGTGAGGCAATATAGACATAATGGCGCAGTTCTAACGAGTGTGCAGGAACAGAGAGACCTGGGGGTGCATATGCATCGATCTTTGAAGGTAGCAGGGCATATTAAGAGAGTGGTTAGTAAAGCATATGGGATCTTGGGCTTCATATATAGAGGCATTGAGAACAAAAGCAGGGAAGTTATCCTGAGCCTTTATAAAGCTCTGGTTAGGCCCAAACTAGAGTATTGCCTCCAGTTCCGGTCACTACACTCCAGGAAGGATGTGAGGGCCCTTGACAGGGTGCAGAGGAGATTTACCAGAATGGTTTCAGGGATGGAGGAGTTTAGTTACAAGGTTAGGTTGGAAAAGATGGGTTTGTTCTCTTTAGAACAATGGCGATTGAGGGAAGATTTAATGGAATTGTACAAGATTAGATTAGATTAGAGATACAGCACTGAAACAGGTCCTTCGGCCCACCGAGTCTGTGCCGAACATCAACCACCCATTTACACTAATCCCACATTCCCACCAAACATCCCCACCTATCCCTATATTTCCCTACCACCTACCTATACTAGTGACAATTTATAATGGCCAATTTACCTATCAACCTGCAAGTCTTTTGGCTTGTGGGAGGAAACCGGAGCACCTGGAGAAAACCCACACAGACACAGGGAGAACTTGCAAACTCCACACAGGCAGTACCTGGAATCGAACCCGGGTCCCTGGAGCTGTGAGGCTGCGGTGCTAACCACAGCGCCACTGTGCTGCCCTAATTTATAATACAAGTTTATAATAGGCTTAGATAATGTAGACAAGGAAAAATTGTTCCCATTAATTGATGGTACAAGGACTAGAGGACACAGATTAAAAGTTTTGAGCAAGAGGATGTGAGGAAGAACATTTTACACAGCGAGTGGTAATGGCCTGGAACTCGCTGTCTATGAGGGTGGCGAAAGTAGAGACAATCAATGATTTCAAAAGGACATTGGATGGCCACTTGAAGGAAATAAACTTGCAGGCCCACGGGGATCAAGCGGGGCAGTGGGACTGACTGGATTGGTCTGTGGAGAGCCAGCATGGCCTCGATTGGCCGAATGGCCTCCATCTGTGCCGTAAATGACTATGACTCTATTTAGACTTAAATGTAGGGGGTATCATTAAGTCTGCAGACGATACGAAAATTGGCAGTGTGGTTGATAATGAAGAAGAAAGGTGTAGACAGCAGGAAGGCAATTGACTGGTCAGGTGGGCAGAAAAGTGGCAAATGGAATTCAATTCGGACAAGTGTGAGGTAATGCATTTGGGGAGGGCAAACAAGGCAAAGGAATACACAATAAATGCCAGGACTGGAGAATTTTAGCGATGAGGAAAGATTGGATAGGCTGGCATTGTTCTCTTTGGAACAGAAGAGACCCAGAGGAGATTTAATGTATGTAATGTATGAAATTATGAGGGACCTAGATGGAGTGAACAGAAAGGACGTATTTCCCTTCGCAGAAAGATTAACAACCGGGGAGTATAGATTTAAAGTAATTGGCAGAACGATTGGAAGCGGGGTTGAGGGGGGGGGGGGTGCATTGAGAAGAAATGTTTTGACCTGAAAGGTGCCTGAAAGGAGAGTAAAGGCAGAAGCCCTCAGTGCATTTTTGGCTGGCACATGACCTCCTTCACTGATGTACATTGTCTTTGTTTCTAAGAGCAGGGGTGTTCTCCTCGGTGACCTGGCATCCTCAACCAACAGGTCATCTGGCCATTGTCTCATTGCTGTTCACGGGATCTTACTGTGCGCAAGTTAGTTGGCATGTTTCCCCATCACAACAGTGAACAAACTTCAAAAAAGGTAATGCATTGGTGGTTAAGCACTTTGGTGTATCCCGAGATCATGAAAGTTGCTATATAAATGCAAATTCTTTCATTTTGGTTTTAAATTCTAAACAATTCAATGTAATATGCAAACTGCAATATAGAGTTAGATTTAGTGTTCGGGTTCAGGACTTTGTCATAAGGTACATAATGGGGAGGGGTGAGCGGAGGGTGGTCAGCCCCCCACCCTCCTCGCACCCTGATTCACACTTCCGCACAACTCTCTGCTTATCACTCATATTGACCCGAACAACAAAAGTGAACTACTATTGCACATTTCACACCCTTAGGAAGTGCCAATCAAATACTTCTGACACTCAGTCACATCTCTTATGGAGGCAGTTAGCACTGAGATGAATCTCTGGTTAACCAGTGTTTCGCAGTGAGATTATTTGTGGGAGGGAGGCTGGGACAGGACGCCGGGTGAGCCCCTCACTTTTCTTCCAAAGCTGCTGTTGGATCTTTAACTTCCTGAGAGAGCAGACGGACACTCAGTTTAATGTCTCATCCGTAGGACAGCATTTCCAACTGTGTAGCACTTTGTTAGTACTGGTACCAGAGGTGTTGACCCAGCATTGTGAGTTCAAGCCTCTGGAGTGGAGGAGAGGCTTCTGTCTCCCTCTGTACTGTCCCAACAAACATGCCCAGCATACACACAGCACAGGTTAGATATAGAGTAAAGCTCCCTCTACATTGTCCCATCAAACACTCCCAGGACAGGTACAGTACGGGGTTAGATACAGAGTAAAGCTCCCTCTAAAAAAAAAAAAATGGGGGTTAGATACAGAGTAAAGCTCCCTCTAAAAGAAGAAAAATGGGGGTTAGATACAGAGTAAAGCTCCCTCTAAAAGAAGAAAAATGGGGGTTAGATACAGAGTAAAGCTCCCTCTACACTGTCCCCATCAAACACTCCCAGGACAGGTACAGCACGGGGGTTAGATACAGAGTAAAGCTCCCTCTACACTGTCCCCATCAAACACTCCCAGGACAGGTACAACACGGGGGTTAGATACAGAGTAAAGCTCCCTCTACACTGTCCCCATCAAACACTCCCAGGACAGGTACAGCACGGGGGTTAGATACAGAGTAAAGCTCCCTCTCCACTGTCCCCATCAAACACTCCCAGGGCAGGTACAGCACGGGGTTAGATACAGAGTAAAACTCTCTCTACACTGTCCCCATCAAACACTCCCAGGGCAGGTACAGCACGGGGGTTAGATAGAGAGTAAAGCTCCCTCTACACTGTCCCCATCAAATATTCCCAGGTCAGAGGACTGGTACAGCACGGGTGGGAAAGAGAGTAGTACCTTGTGCTTCCTCTTGGTAACATTTCCCACTATTTCATGATTTGCTTTGGATCATTCTCACCTGAGGGGACACAGCCCTTGACATCAGGGACATCTGCCATCTCTGGGGCTTTCTGCCTGTTGCCCATGATATTGTATAATGATGGAAGTTTAGAGCCTCTTCCGGTCATTGGAGCTCTGGGATACACGGGTGAATATTGTACCTCTTTGGATTCTGTATTCGCGATGTCCATCTGTGAGGAGAAGGGCCAATAAATTCAACTAGCCATCGTGTGCAAGGCAAGAGAGGCAGAAACAATTGAGAATTCTGGAGACAGGCTGGAGCATCATGGATATATTTCCTATAGCAGACAGAGGGGCTATTATTCCTTATAGTATACACAGAGGGGAATTCTATTCTGTAATAAACACAGGGGCTGCTATTCCCTTTACCATACACTGGGCAGGTGGGGGGAGCTGCTATTCCCTGTACTAATCACAGGGGGAGCTGCTATTCTGTAATATACACATGGGCTGCTACTTCCCATAGTATACACAGGGGGCTGCTACTTCCCATAGTATACACAGGGGGCTGCTACTTCCCATAGTATACAGAGGGGGCTGCTACTTCCCATAGTATACACAGGAGGCTGCTACTTCCCATAGTATACACAGGGGGCTGCTACTTCCCATAGTATACACAGGGGGCTGCTACTTCCTATAGTATACACAGGGGGCTGCTGCTCCCCAAAGTATACACAGGGGGCTGCTACTTCCTATAATATGCACTGGGGGCTGCTGCTTCCTATAATATACAGAGGGGCCTGCTGCTCCCGATAGTATACACAGGGGGCTGCTGCTCCCTATAATATACACTGGGGGCTGCTACTTCCTATAATATACACAGGGGGCTGCTACTTCCTATAGTATACACAGGGGGCTGCTGCTCCCTATTGTATACACAGGGGGCTGCTGCTCCCTATAATATACAGAGGGGCCTGCTGCTCCCGATAGTATACACAGGGGGCTGCTACTTCCTATAATATACACAGGGGGCTGCTGCTCCCTATAATATACAGAGGGGCCTGCTGCTCCCGATAGTATACACTGGGGACTGCTGCTCCCTATAGTATACACAAGGGGCTGCTGCTCCATATAGTATACACAGGGGGCTGCTACTTCCTATAATATACACAGGGGCTGCTACTTCCTATAATATACACAGGGGCTGCTGCTCCCTATAGTATACACAGGGGGCTGCTGCTCCCTAAAATATACACTGGGGGCTGCTGCTCCCTATAATATACACAGGGGGCTGCTGCTCCCTATAATATACACAGGGGCTGCTACTTCCTATAATATACACAGGGGCTGCTGCTCCCTATAGTATACACAGGGGGCTGCTGCTCCCTATAATATACACAGGGGCTGCTACTTCCCATAATATACACAGGGGCTGCTGCTCCCTATAGTATACACAGGGGGCTGCTGCTCCCTATAATATACACAGGGGGCTGTTGCTCCCTATAATATACACTGGGGGCTGCTGCTCCCTATAATATACACAGGGGGCTGCTGCTCCCTATAATATACACAGGGGGCTGCTGCTCCCTATAATATACACAGGGGCTGCTACTTCCTATAATATACACAGGGGCTGCTGCTCCCTATAATATACACAGGGGGCTGCTGCTCCCTATAATATACACTGGGGGCTGCTGCTCCCTATAATATACACTGGGGGCTGCTGCTCCATATAATATACACAGGGGGCTGCTGCTCCCTATAATATACACAGGGGCTGCTGCTCCCTATAATATACACAGGGGGCTGCTGCTCCCTATAATATACACTGGGGGCTGCTGCTCCCTATAATATACACAGGGGCTGCTGCTCCCTATAGTATACACAGGGGGCTGCTGCTCCCTATAATATACACAGGGGCTGCTACTTCCTATAATATACACAGGGGCTGCTACTTCCTATAATATACACAGGGGGCTGCTGCTCCCTATAATATACACAGGGGCTGCTACTTCCTATAATATACACAGGGGGCTGCTGCTCCCTATAATATACACAGGGGCTGCTGCTCCCTATAATATACACAGGGGGCTGCTGCTCCCTATAATATACACTGGGGGCTGCTGCTCCCTATAATATACACTGGGGGCTGCTGCTCCCTATAATATACACTGGGGGCTGCTGCTCCATATAATATACACTGGGGGCTGCTGCTCCCTATAATATACACAGGGGGCTGCTGCTCCCTATAATATACACAGGGGGCTGCTGCTCCCTATAATATACACTGGGGGCTGCTGCTCCCTATAATATACACAGGGGGCTGCTGCTCCCTATAATATACACAGGGGGCTGCTGCTCCCTATAATATACACTGGGGGCTGCTGCTCCCTATAATATACACAGGGGGCTGCTGCTCCCTATAATATACACAGGGGGCTGCTGCTCCCTATATTATACACTGGGGGCTGCTGCTCCCTATAATATACACAGGGGGCTGCTGCTCCCTATAATATACACAGGGGGCTGCTGCTCCCTATATTATACACTGGGGGCTGCTGCTCCCTATAATATACACAGGGGGCTGCTGCTCCCTATAATATACACAGGGGGCTGCTGCTCCCTATAATATACACTGGGGGCTGCTGCTCCCTATAATATACACTGGGGGCTGCTGCTCCCTATATTATACACTGGGGGCTGCTGCTCCCTATAATATACACAGGGGGCTGCTGCTCCCTATAATGTACACAGGGGGCTGCTGCTCTCTATAATATACACAGGGGGCTGCTGCTCCCTATAATATACACTGGGGGCTGCTGCTCCCTATATTATACACTGGGGGCTGCTGCTCCCTATAATATACACAGGGGGCTGCTGCTCTCTATAATATACACAGGGGGCTGCTGCTCTCTATAATATACACAGGGGGCTGCTGCTCCCTATAATATACACAAAGGGGGCAGCTGCTCCCTATATTATACACAGGGGGCTGCTGCTCCCTATAATGTACACTGGGGGCTGCTGCTCCCTATAATATACACAGGGGGCTGCTGCTCCCTATAATATACACAGGGGGCTGCTGCTCCCTATAATATACACAGGGGGCTGCTGCTCCCTATAATATACACTGGGGGCTGCTGCTCCCTATATTATACACTGGGGGCTGCTGCTCCCTATAATATACACAGGGGGCTGCTACTTCCTATAATATACACAGGGGGCTGCTGCTCCCTATAATATACACAGGGGGCTGCTGCTCCCTATAATATACACTGGGGGCTGCTACTTCCTATAATATACAGAGGGGGCTGCTACTTCCCATAGTATACACAGGGGGCTGCTACTTCCCATAGTATACACAGGGGGCTGCTACTTCCTATAGTATACAGAGGGGGCTGCTACTTCCCATAGTATACACAGGGGGCTGCTACTTCCCATAGTATACACAGGGGGCTGCTACTTCCTATAGTATACACAGGGGGCTGCTGCTCCCCAAAGTATACACAGGGGGCTGCTACTTCCTATAATATGCACTGGGGGCTGCTGCTTCCGATAATATACAGAGGGGCCTGCTGCTCCCGATAGTATACACAGGGGGCTGCTGCTCCCTATAATATACACTGGGGGCTGCTGCTCCCTATAATATACACAGGGGGCTGCTACTTCCTATAGTATACACAGGGGGCTGCTGCTCCCTATTGTATACACAGGGGGCTGCTGCTCCCTATAATATACAGAGGGGCCTGCTGCTCCCGATAGTATACACAGGGGGCTGCTACTTCCTATAATATACACAGGGGGCTGCTGCTCCCTATAATATACAGAGGGGCCTGCTGCTCCCGATAGTATACACTGGGGACTGCTGCTCCCTATAGTATACACAAGGGGCTGCTGCTCCATATAGTATACACAGGGGGCTGCTACTTCCTATAATATACACAGGGGCTGCTACTTCCTATAATATACACAGGGGCTGCTGCTCCCTATAGTATACACAGGGGGCTGCTGCTCCCTAAAATATACACTGGGGGCTGCTGCTCCCTATAATATACACAGGGGGCTGCTGCTCCCTATAATATACACAGGGGCTGCTACTTCCTATAATATTCACAGGGGCTGCTGCTCCCTATAGTATACACAGGGGGCTGCTGCTCCCTATAATATACACAGGGGCTGCTACTTCCCATAATATACACAGGGGCTGCTGCTCCCTATAGTATACACAGGGGGCTGCTGCTCCCTATAATATACACAGGGGGCTGTTGCTCCCTATAATATACACTGGGGGCTGCTGCTCCCTATAGTATACACAGGGGGCTGCTGCTCCCTATAATATACACAGGGGGCTGCTGCTCCCTATAATATACACAGGGGGCTGCTGCTCCCTATAATATACACAGGGGCTGCTACTTCCTATAATATACACAGGGGCTGCTGCTCCCTATAATATACACAGGGGGCTGCTGCTCCCTATAATATACACAGGGGGCTGTTGCTCCCTATAATATACACAGGGGGCTGCTGCTCCCTATAATATACACAGGGGGCTGCTGCTCCCTATAATATACACAGGGGCTGCTACTTCCTATAATATACACAGGGGCTGCTGCTCCCTATAATGTACACAGGGGGCTGCTGCTCCCTATAATATACACAGGGGCTGCTACTTCCTATAATATACACAGGGGCTGCTACTTCCTATAATATACACAGGGGGCTGCTACTTCCTATAATATACACAGGGGCTGCTGCTCCCCATAATATACACAGGGGGCTGCTGCTCCCTATAATATACACAGGGGGCTGCTGCTCCCTATAATATACACAGGGGCTGCTGCTCCCTATAATATACACAGGGGGCTGCTGCTCCCTATAATATACACTGGGGGCTGCTGCTCCCTATAATATACACAGGGGGCTGCTGCTCCCTATAATATACACAGGGGGCTGCTGCTCCCTATAATATACACTGGGGGCTGCTGCTCCCTATAATATACACAGGGGGCTGCTGCTCCCTATAATATACACTGGGGGCTGCTGCTCCCTATAATATACACAGGGGCTGCTGCTCCCTATAATATACACTGGGGGCTGCTGCTCCCTATAATATACACTGGGGGCTGCTGCACCATATAATATACACTGGGGGCTGCTGCTCCCTCTAATATACACAGGGGGCTGCTGCTCCCTATAATATACACAGGGGGCTGCTGCTCCCTATAATATACACAGGGGGCTGCTGCTCCCTATAATATACACAGGGGGCTGCTGCTCCCTATAATATACACAGGGGGCTGCTGCTCCCTATAATATACACTGGGGGCTGCTGCTCCCTATATTATACACTGGGGGCTGCTGCTCCCTATAATATACACTGGGGGCTGCTACTTCCTATAATATACACAGGGGGCTGCTGCTCCCTATAATATACACTGGGGGCTGCTGCTCCCTATAATATACACTGGGGGCTGCTGCTCCCTATAATATACACAGGGGGCTGCTGCTCCCTATAATATACACAGGGGGCTGCTGCTCCCTATAATATACACAGGGGGCTGCTGCTCTCTATAATATACACAGGGGGCTGCTGCTCTCTATAATATACACAGGGGGCTGCTGCTCCCTATAATATACACAAAGGGGGCAGCTGCTCCCTATATTATACACAGGGGGCTGCTGCTCCCTATAATATACACAGGGGGCTGCTGCTCCCTATAATATACACAAAGGGGGCAGCTGCTCCCTATATTATACACAGGGGGCTGCTGCTCCCTATAATGTACACAGGGGGCTGCTGCTCTCTATAATATACACTGGGGGCTGCTGCTCCCTATAATATACACAGGGGGCTGCTGCTCCCTATAATATACACTGGGGGCTGCTGCTCCCTATAATATACACTGGGGGCTGCTGCTCTCTATAATATACACAGGGGGCTGCTATTTACTACAATATACACAGGAGGCTGCTGCTCCGTATAGTATACACAGGGGGCTGCTACTTCCTATAATATACACAGGGGCTGCTACTTCCTATAATATACACAGGGGGCTGCTGCTCCCTATAGTATACACAGGGGGCTGCTGCTCCCTAAAATATACACTGGGGGCTGCTGCTCCCTATAATATACACAGGGGGCTGCTGCTCCCTATAATATACACAGGGGCTGCTACTTCCTATAATATACACAGGGGCTGCTGCTCCCTGTAGTATACACAGGGGGCTGCTGCTCCCTATAATATACACAGGGGCTGCTACTTCCTAAAATATACACAGGGGCTGCTGCTCCCTATAGTATACACAGGGGGCTGCTGCTCCCTATAATATACACAGGGGGCTGTTGCTCCCTATAATATACACTGGGGGCTGCTGCTCCCTATAATATACACAGGGGGCTGCTGCTCCCTATAATATACACAGGGGGCTGCTGCTCCCTATAATATACACAGGGGCTGCTACTTCCTATAATATACACAGGGGCTGCTGCTCCCTATAATATACACAGGGGCTGCTGCTCCCTATAATATACACAGGGGGCTGCTGCTCCCTATAATATACAGAGGGGCTGCTACTTCCTATAATATACACAGGGGGCTGCTACTTCCTATAATATACACAGGGGCTGCTACTTCCGAAAATATACACAGGGGGCTGCTGCTCCCTATAATATACACTGGGGGCTGCTGCTCCCTATAATATACACTGGGGGCTGCTGCTCCCTATAATATACACTGGGGGCTGCTGCTCCCTATAATATACACTGGGGGCTGCTGCTCCCTATAATATACACAGGGGGCTGCTGCTCCCTATAATATACACTGGGGGCTGCTGCTCCCGATAATATACACAGGGGGCTGCTGCTCCCTATAATATACACTGGGGGCTGCTGCTCCCTATAATATACACAGGGGGCTGCTGCTCCCTATAATATACACAGGGGGCTGCTGCTCCCGATAATATACACAGGGGGCTGCTGCTCCCTATAATATACACTGGGGGCTGCTGCTCCCTATAATATACACAGGGGGCTGCTGCTCCCGATAATGTACACAGGGGGCTGCTGCTCTCTATAATATACACTGGGGGCTGCTGCTCCCGATAATGTACACAGGGGGCTGCTGCTCTCTATAATATACACAGGGGGCTGCTGCTCCCTATAATATACACAGGGGGCTGCTGCTCCCTATAATATACACTGGGGGCTGCTGCTCCCTATAATATACACTGGGGGCTGCTGCTCCCTATAATATACACAGGGGGCTGCTGCTCCCTATAATATACACTGGGGGCTGCTGCTCCCTATAATATACACTGGGGGCTGCTGCTCCCTATAATATACACAGGGGGCTGCTGCTCCCGATAATGTACACAGGGGGCTGCTGCTCTCTATAATATACACAGGGGGCTGCTGCTCCCTATAATATACACTGGGGGCTGCTGCTCCCTATATTATACACTGGGGGCTGCTGCTCCCTATAATATACACAGGGGGCTGTTGCTCTCTATAATATACACAGGGGGCTGCTGCTCCCTATAATATACACAGGGGGCTGCTGCTCTCTATAATATACACAGGGGGCTGCTGCTCTCTATAATATACACAGGGGGCTGCTGCTCCCTATAATATACACAAAGGGGGCTGCTGCTTCCTATATTATACACAGGGGGCTGCTGCTCCCTATAATGTACACAGGGGGCTGCTGCTCTCTATAATATACACTGGGGGCTGCTGCTCCCTACAATATACACAGGGGGCTGCTGCTCCCTATAATATACACACAGGGGGCTGCTGCTCCTTATAGTATACACAGGGGGCTGCTGCTCCCTATAATATACACAAAGGGGGCTGCTGCTCCCTATATTATACACAGGGGGCTGCTATTTACTACAATATACACAGGAGGCTGCTGCTCCGTATAATATACACAGGGGGCTGCTATTTACTACAATATACACAGGAGGCTGCTGCTCCGTATAATATACACTGGGGGCTGCTGCTCCCTATATTATACACTGGGGGCTGCTGCTCCCTATAGTATACACAGGGGGCTGCTGCTCCCTATAGTATACACAGGGGGCTGCTATTTCCTACAATATACACAGGAGGCTGCTGCTCCGTATAATATACACTGGGGGCTGCTGCTCCCTATATTATACACTGGGGGCTGCTGCTCCCTATAGTATACACAGGGGGCTGCTGCTCCCTATAGTATACACAGGGGGCTGCTATTTCCTACAATATACACAGGAGGCTGCTGCTCCCTATAGTTTACACAGGGGGCTGCTGCTCCCTATAATATACACAGGGGGCTGCTGCTCCCTATAGTATACACTGGGGCTGCTGCTCACCATAATATACACAGGGGGCTGCTACTTCCTATAATATACACAGGGGGCTGCTGCTCCCTATAGTATACACAGGGGGCTGCTGCTCCCTATAATATACACAGGGGGCTGCTGCTCCCTATAGTTTACACAGGGGGCTGCTGCTCCCTATAATATACACAGGGGGCTGCTGCTCCCTATAGTATCCACTGGGGGCTGCTGCTCCCTATAATATACACAGGGGGCTGCTGCTCCCTATAATATACACTGGGGGCTGCTGCTCCCTATAATATACACAGGGGGCTGCTGCTCCCTATAATATACACAGGGGGCTGCTGCTCCCTATAGTTTACACAGGGGGCTGCTGCTCCCTATAATATACACAGGGGGCTGCTGCTCCCTATATTATACACAGAGGGCTGCTATTTCCTATAATATGCACAGGGGGCTGCTGCTCCCTATAGTATACACTGGGGGCTGCTGCTCCCTATAATATACACAGGGGGCTGCTGCTCCCTATAGTATACACTGGGGGCTGCTGCTCCCTATAATATACACAGGGGGCTGCTGCTCCCTATAATATACACAGGGGGCTGCTGCTCCCTATAGTATACACTGGGGGCTGCTGCTCCCTATAATATACACTGGGGGCTGCTGCTCCCTATAATATACACTGGGGGCTGCTGCTCCCTATAATATACACAGGGGGCTGCTGCTCCCTATAATATACACTGGGGGCTGCTGCTCCCTATAATATACACAGGGGGCTGCTGCTCCCTATAATATACACTGGGGGCTGCTGCTCCCTATAATATACACAGGGGGCTGCTGCTCCCTATAATATACACAGGGGGCTGCTGCTCCCTATAGTATACACTGGGGGCTGCTGCTCCCTATAATATACACAGGGGGCTGCTGCTCCCTATAATATACACAGGGGGCTGCTGCTCCCTATAATATACACTGGGGGCTGCTATTTCCTACAATATACACAGGTGTTAGTGTCCAACAAGTTCTGCTGATTGATCTTCAATACCTCTTGTGAAGGTAATAGGGTGAACAGGTGTTGATTAGTTAACTGTATATGTATATGTATATATAAAAGAGAGCCAGCCAGCACTGGGTGGAGATTGTTAGGAATGGAAAAATAAACTTTGTGGTAAGCAAGAAACAGTCTCCACTAAAGCATCCTAGTCTCAGTGTCTTCTTCACAAACAGGCTTGGACGTTTCTCTAACACTGGAAGCAGAGGATGTCTAAAGTGAAGATTGGAGACTAAAATTTATTTTCAGACAGGAGGTTAGGATTGGAGTTAATAATTTGTTTTTGAGAGTTTTTATTTGAAGAATGATGTCTGAAACCAGGTGTGAGGACATGATTTTCCACCGCTATTTTGTGAAGCTGAGCCTTATGATCAATGGAAGGATGAAGTTGATCTGTGGACACGGGTTATGTCTTTACCAAAAAAGGAAGCACTTTCTCTTCTTGCCAAAAGCAAAATCAGATGCAAAGTGTTCTCGGAGCTAGACGCTCACTTGGACAATGAGGAAGGTTTGGACAATCTCTTAAAATTGATGGATAAAATTTATGTGAAAGATGACTTATTGATTGCCTATGAGGTGTCATTGGACTTTGATAAATTTCGTAAAATGGAAGATTCTTCCATAGAAGAATATATTGTGGAGTTTAACTTCCTATATATGTAAGATTGCAGTGATTCTACTTGGAAATTCCTAAATCAGTACTTGCTTTCATTGTTGGATTGTGCTAGGATATAGAATATGGATAGGCTTAGTCTTAACTGGAGTTACATCCAAAGAGATACGCTTTTTGATCAAATGTCTGAAACCTTAAAGATTTTGGGGAAAACATTAATTTCTGGCCACTTTCACGGCACAGATTGGCTTTTCAGCTGTGACACTGAAGATGGAGGATACAACGCTAGCAGCATTTCGAGGCTATTCCAATGTGGGGCCCAGATGTCAGTACAAAAGAAGAATCACAAACAAAGTGCTATGATCCTGCAGTTTTTTTTTTGGGAAGAACGCGGTGTGCCTTTAAGGCTGGAAAGGGAGCAGTACTGCTTTAAGGCAACAAGCTCCAGAGACTGAGTCAAGGAATGCATTCTCGTTGCCCTGGGATACAGCCATTCGGAGAACAAGGACACGAGATACAATGTTCCAATTTAATTTTGAAGTGGAAACAGACTGTTCTAACTCAGACACAGACTGACAGCTGGACCAGAATACACTGAAGGAAAAGAGAGCTCTCTCTTGGTTTATTGAAACCTTATTTATTATACTGAGTAGGTGTACTGGGCTAGAGGTGGTGAGCAGTCGGATGGACAGTATACGTTCCGAGCCATTTGAGGGAGGCTCTATCATGCTGAGCAAGGAGTTTCTGATGGCGAAGACCACTCCATGCTGTCTTGGTTCTTCGGGATCCCTGCCCTGCCAGAAGAAGGTGTAGTCTTGCTCTGTTAGAGATCTGCTCGTAGGGAGGCGTGTCTCCTGAAGTGCTGCAATGTCTACATTGAGTCTACTGAGCTCGTTGTTAATGATGGCGGTCTTCCGAGAATCGTTGATTTGTGTAAGGTCTTCCAACAGGCCAGGACACATAGTTCTGACGTTCCAGCTTGCAAAGCGAAGGGCTGGTACCTTCTTTCCTTTTTTCGTGTTGTTTGGTGCGGTGTTTCAGTCCACCTTTCGGGCAATGAGCCTGAGCTCCAAGCACCCATTGAAGCAGGTAGACTGTGGCGGGACAGAACCTTATTGACCGGGGGCTGCCCGGTTTGAGGCGGGCGGTAGATGTCCAGTGAGGTTGTCCAGTGAGGCTGTCCACCTGAAGCTGAAGATAAGTTTTACGAGGAACTCCATAATATCATTAGCAGCATCCCCAACACCGAACATCTATTCCTGCTGGGGGACTTTAATGCCAGGGTTGGGGCCGACCATGACTCATGGCCCTCCTGCCTTGGGCGCTATGGCGTTGGAAGGATGAATGAGAACGGGCAGAGACTGCTTGAGTTGTGTACCTATCATAACCTCTGCATCACCAACTCGTTCTTTCACACTAAACCCTGTCACCAGGTTTCATGGAGGCACCCAAGATCACGTCGTTGGCACCAGCTGGACCTCATCGTCACAAGGCGAGCCTCCTTAAACTGTGTTCAAATCACACGCAGCTTCCACAGTGCGGACTGCGACACCGACCACTCCCTGGTATGCAGCAAGATTAGACTCAGACCAAAGAAATTGCATCATTCCAAGCAAAAGGGCCACCCGCGCATCAACACGAGCAGAATTTCTCATCCATAGCTGTTACAAAAATTTCTAAATTCACTTGTGTCAGCCCTTCAAAACACTCCCACAGGGGATGCTGAGACCAAGTGGGCCCACATCAGAGACGCCATCTATGAGTCAGCTTTGACCACCTATGGCAAACGTGTGAAGAGGAATGCAGACTGGTTTCAATCCCATAATGAAGAGCTGGAACCTGTCATAGCCGCTAAGCGCATTGCACTGTTGAACTACAAGAAAGCCCCCAGCGAGTTAACATCCGTAGCACTTAAAGCAGCCAGAAGCACTGCACAAAGAACAGCCAGGCGCTGCGCAAACGACTACTGGCAACACCTATGCAGTCATATTCAGCTGGCCTCAGACACTGGAAACATCAGAGGAATGTATGATGGCATTAAGAGAGCTCTTGGGCCAACCATCAAGAAGATCGCCCCCCCTCCAATCTAAATCAGGGGACATAATCACTGACCAACGCAAACAAATGGACCGCTGGGTTGAGCACGACCTAGAACTGTACTCCAGGGAGAATGTTGTCACTGAGACTGCCCTCAATGCAGCCCAGCCTCTACCAGTCATGGATGAGCTGGACGTACAGCCAACCAAATCGGAACTCAGTGATGCCATTGATTCTCCAGCCAACGGAAAAGCCTCTGGGAAGGACAGCATTACCCCTGAAATAATCAAGAGTGCCAAGCCTGCTATACTCTCAGCACTACATGAACTGCTATGCCTGTGCTGGGACGAGGAAGCAGTACCTCAGGACATGCGCGATGCCAATATCATCACCCTCTATAAAAACAAAGGTGACCGAGGTGACTGCAACAACTACCGTGGAATCTCCCTGCTCAGAATAGTGGGGAAAGTCTTTGCTCGAGTCGCTCTAAACAGGCTCCAGAAGCTGGCCGAGCGCGTCTACCCTGAGGCACAGTGTGGCTTACGTGCAGAGAGATCGACCGTTGACATGCTGTTCTCCCTTCGTCAGATACAGGTGAAATGCCGCGAACAACAGATGCCCCTCTACATTGCTTTCATAGATCTCACCAAAGCCTTTGACCTCGTCAGCAGACGTGGTCTCTTCAGACTACTAGAAAAGATCGGATGCCCACCAAAGCTACTAAGTATCATCACCTCATTCCATGACAATATGAAAGGCACAATTCAACATGGTGGCTCCTCATCAGACCCCTTTCCTATCCTGAGTGGCGTGAAACAGGGCTGTGTTCTCGCACCCACACTTTTTGGGATTTTCTTCTCCTTACTGCTTTCACATGCGTTCAAGTCCTTGGAAGAAGGAATTTTCCTCCACACAAGATCAGGGGGCAGGTTGTTCAACCTTGCCCGTCTAAGAGCGAAGTCCAAAGTACGGAAATTCCTCATCAGGGAACTCCTCTTTGCTGATGATGCTGCTTTAACATCTCACACTGAAGAGTGCCTGCAGAGTCTCATCGACAGGTTTGCGGCTGCCTGCAATGAATCTGGCCTAACCATCAGCCTCAAGAAAACGAACATCATGGGGCAGGACGTCAGAAATGCTCCATCCATCAATATTGGCGACCACGCTCTGGAAGTGGTTCAAGAGTTCACCTACCTAGGCTCAACTATCACCAGTAACCTGTCTCTAGATGCAGAAATCAACAAGCGCATGGGAAAGGCTTCCACTGCTAAGTCCAGACTGGCCAAGAGAGCGTGGAAAATGGCGCACTGACACGGAACACAAAAGTCCGAGTGTATCAAGCCTGTGTCCTCAGTACCTTGCTCTATGGCAGCGAGGCCTGGACAACGTATGTCAGCCAAGAGCGACGTCTCAATTCATTCCATCTTCGCTGCCTCCGGAGAACACTTGGCATCAGGTGGCAGGACCGTATCTCCAACAGAGAAGTCCTCGAGGCGGCCAACATCCCCAGCTTATACACACTACTGAGTCAACGGCACTTGAGATGGCTTGGCCATGTGAGCCGCATAGAAGATGGCAGGATCCCCAAAGACACATTGTACAGTGTGCTCGCCACTGGTATCAGACCCATCGGCCGTCCATGTCTCCGCTTTAAAGACGTCTGCAAACGCGATATGAAGTCCTGTGACATTGATCACAAGTCGTGAGAGCCAGTTGCCAGTGATCGTCAGAGCTGGTGGGCAGCCATAAAGGCGGGGCTAAAGTGTGGCGAGTCGAAGAGACTTAGCAGTTGGCAGGAAAAAAGACAGAGGTGCAAGGGAAGAGCCAACTGTGTAACAGCCCCGTCAATCAAATTTTTCTGCAGCACCTGTGGAAGAGCCTGTCACTATAGAATTGGCCTTTATAGCCACTCCAGGCGCTGCTCCACACACCACTGACCACCTCCAGGCGCTTACCCATTGTCTCTCGAGATAAGGAAGCCAAAGAAAGATTTATTATACTGTCAGAATTCTGATGTCAAGCCAGATTAATTTCTTAAGAAAATATCCAAACTCCTTTAACTACTGAATTGTAATTGTTGAAATTCATCACTGGTAAAGAAGAACACCAATTTCAACTGCTGAGCTAGACTACGGACTGTTCTACTGTTGAAGAACCATTTTTTCCCCCCCATCGGACGGCTGTGAGGACTTCAAGCAACCTTGGAATATTCCACATTGGAAGATTTCACTTCGGCAGGAGTGCAAATATGCAAGGACCCTAATTTTTTCTACTTTAAATGTTGTTTATATCTTAGTAGTGTTTAAGAATTTAGTTTTTCTAATTAAACAGTTAATTTGATCTAAAAACACTTGGTTTGGTTAGCCTCATTTGGGGCTTAATAGATGGTCAAATTTGGCACGGTCTTTCTTTAATTTGGGAAGTTTAAAATGATATGTTAGGCAATCTGTGGAGGGACGGGATTGAATTAACAGTGTGTTTCTCCCACCACAATCAGAATCGTATATTTTGATTGGGGCCTTTGACTTGAGCGGTTGGTCGTAACAAAAGACTGAGGATAGTGACCCTTTTGGCAGCTATAATTTAGCAGGAATTGGGCAGTTATGGCAGAAGGATGAACCCCCGGGAATAACCAACGAGTGGTCAACAGGTGATTCAGATGTGACTCAAAGTATCATTATGCGGTGAATTGATTTTTCTGTTTTTAAACCTACAAGAAAACCTTTCACTGTCTGTTTACTTGACAAATAAAACACCAAGCTGTAAAACCCTAATAACAAACTCCCACCTGATAACTGCAAGTGTGTTTTAACAGTGGAAACCACCCAAACCTCACCAAACTGCCATAACAATATACACGAGCTGCTATTTTGTAATATACACGTGTCTGCTACTCTCTATAATAGTGACTGTGAATAAAAATATTACCCAGTAGCTGCTATTCTCTAAGGCACACAGGGAGTGCTATTCTGTATAATATACACAGGGGGTTGCTATTCTCTAACACACACAGGGGGATGCCAATCTGTATAAAACACAAAGGCAGCTGTTATACCCTATAATATACACAGGGGTTGCTATTCTCTATAACACATACAGGGTATGCTATTCTCTATAACACACAGGGGGCTGCTATTCTGTATAACACACACAGGGGGCTGCCACTCTCTATAACACACACAGGGGGCTGTTATTCTATACAGTATACACAGTGGTCTGATGAGGAGCCGCCATGTTGAATTGTGCCTTTCATATTGTCATGGAATGAGGTGATGATACTTAGTAGCTTTGGTGGACATCCAATCTTTTCTAGTAGTCTGAAGAGACCACGTCAGCTGACGAGGTCAAAGGCTTTGGTGAGATCAATGAAAGCAATGTAGAGGGGCATCTGTTGTTCGCGGCATTTCTCCTGTATCTGACGAAGGGAGAACAGCATGTCAACGGTCGATCTCTCTGCACGAAAGCCACACTGTGCCTCAGGGTAGACGCGCTCGGCCAGCTTCTGGAGCCTGTTTAGAGCGACTTGAGCAAAGACTTTCCCCACTATTCTGAGCAGGGAGATTCCACGGTAGTTGTTGCAGTCACCTCGGTCACCTTTGTTTTTATTGAGGTTGATGATATTGGCATCGCGCATGTCCTGAGGTACTGCTCCCTCGTCCCAGCACAGGCATAGCAGTTCATGTAGTTCTGAGAGTATAGCAGGCTTGGCACTCTTGATTATTTCAGGGGTAATAATGCTGTCCTTCCCAGGGGCTTTACCGCTGGCTAGAGAATCAATGGCATCACTGAGTTCCGATTTGGTTGGCTGTACGTCCAGCTCATCCATGACTGGTAGAGGCTGGGCTGCATTGAGGGCAGTCTCAGTGACAACATTCTCCCTGGAGTACAGTTCTAGGTAGTGCTCAACCCAGCGGTCCATTTGTTTGCGTTGGTCAGTGATTATGTCCCCTGATTTAGATTTCAGGGGGGGGCGATCTTCTTGATGGTTGGCCCAAGAGCTCTCTTAATGCCATCATACATTCCTCTGATGTTTCCAGTGTCTGAGGCCAGCTGAATATGACTGCATAGGTGTTGCCAGTAGTCGTTTGCACAGCGCCTGGCTGTTCTTTGTGCAGTGCTTCTGGCTGCTTTAAGTGCGACGGATGTTAACTCGCTGGGGGCTTTCTTGTAGTTCAACAGTACAATGCGCTTAGCGGCTATGACAGGTTCCAGCTCTTCATTATGGGATTGAAACCAGTCTGCATTTCTCTTCGCACGCTTGCCATAGGTGGTCAAAGCTGACTCATAGATGGCGTCTCTGATGTGGGCCCACTTGGTCTCAGCATCCCCTGTGGGAGTGTTTTGAAGGGCTAACACAAGTGAATTTAGAAATTTTTGTAACAGCTGTGGATGAGAAATTCTGCTCGTGTTGATGCGCGGGTGGCCCTTCTGCTTGAAATAATGCAATTTCTTTGGTCTGAGTCGAACCTTGCTGCATACCAGGGAGTGGTCGGTGTCGCAGTCCGCACTGTGGAAGCTGCGTGTGATTTGAACACTGTTTAAGGAGGCTCGCCTTGTGACGATGAGGTCCAGCTGGTGCCAACGACGCGATCTTGGGTGCCTCCATGAAACCTGGTGACAGGATTTAGTGTGAAAGAACGAGTTGGTGATGCAGAGGTTATGATAGGTACACAACTCAAGCAGTCTCTGCCCGTTCTCATTCATCCTTCCAGTGCCATAGTGCCCAAGGCAGGAGGGCCATGAGTCATGGTCGGCCCAAACCCTGGCATTAAAGTCCCCCAGCAGGAATAGATGTTCGGTGTTGGGGATGCTGCTAATGATGTTATGGAGTTCCTCGTAGAACTGATCTTTAGCTTCAGGTGGGGAGCAGAGTGTTGGAGCATAGATGCTGAGTAGGTGTACTGGACCTGAGTGGCGTGAAACAGGGCTGTGTTCTCGCACCCACACGTTTTGGGATTTTCTTCTCCCTGCTGCTTTCACATGCGTTCAAGTCTTCAGAAGAAGGAATTTTCCTCCACACAAGATCAGGGGGCAGGTTGTTCAACCTTGCCCGTCTAAGAGCGAAGTCCAAAGTACGGAAAGTCCTCATCAGGGAACTCCTCTTTGCCGATGTTGCTGCTTTAACATCTCACACTGAAGAGTGCCTGCAGAGTCTCATCGACAGGTTTGCGGCTGCCTGCAATGAATTTGGCCTAACCATCAGCCTCATGAAAACGAACATCATGGGACAGGACATCAGAAATGCTCCATCCATCAATATTGGCGACCACGCTCTGGAAGTGGTTCAAGAGTTCACCTACTTAGGCTCAACTATCACCAGTAACCTGTCTCTAGATGCAGAAATCAACAAGCGCATGGGAAAGGCTTCCACTGCTATGTCCAAACTGGCCAAGAGAGTGTGGGAAAATGGCGCACTGACACGGAACACAAAAGTCCGAGTGTATCAAGCCTGTGTCCTCAGTACCTTGCTCTATGGCAGCGAGGCCTGGACAACGTATGTCAGTCAAAAGCGACGTCTCAATTCATTCCATCTTCGCTGCCTCCGGAGAATACTTGGCATCAAGTGGCAGGACCGTATCTCCAACACAGAAGTCCTCGAAGCGGCCAACATCCCCAGCTTATACACACTACTGAGTCAGCGGCGCTTGAGATGGCTTGGCCATGTGAGCTGCAGGATCCCCAAGGACACAGTGTACAGCGAGCTTGCCGCTGGCATCAGACCCACCGGCCGTCCATGTCTCCGCTTTAAAGACGTCTGCAAACGCGACATGAAGTCCTGTGACATTGATCACAAGTCGTGGGAGTCAGTTGCTAGCGTTCGCCAGAGCTGCCGGGCAGCCATAAAGGCGGGACTAAAGTGTGGCAAGTCGAAGAGACTTAGGAGTTGGCAGGAGAAAAGACAAAAGCGCAAGGGGAGAGCCAACTGTGTAACAGCCCCGACAAACAAATTTTTCTGCAGCACCTGTGGAAGAGCCTGTCACTCTAGAATTGGTCTTTATAGCCACTCCAGGCGCAGCTCCACACACCACAGACCACCTCCAGGCACTTAGCCATTGTCTCTCGAGACAAGGAGGCCAAAGAAGAAGAAGAATACACAGGGGGCTGCTATTCTCTATAACACACACAGGGGGCTGCTATTCTCTATAACACACACAGGGAGCTGCTTTTCTCTGTAACACACACAGAGGGCTGCTATTCTCTAACACACACAGGGGGCTGCTATTCTCGAGAACACACACAGGGAGCTGCTATTCTCGAGAACACACACAGGGAGCTGTTATTCTCTATAACACACACAGGGAGCCGCTATTCTCGATAACACACACAGGGGGCTGCTATTCTCGAGAACACACACAGGGAGCTGCTATTCTCGAGAACACACACAGGGAGCTGTTATTCTCTATAACACACACAGGGGGCTGTTAATCTCCATAACACACACAGGGGGCTGCTATTCTCTATAACACACACAGGGGGCTGTTATTCTCTATAACACACACAGGGATCTGCTATTCTCTATAACACACACAGGGAGCTGCTATTCTCTATGACACACACAGGGGGCTGTTATTCTCTATAACACACACAGGGAGCTGCTATTCTCTATAACACACACAGGGGGCTGTCATTCTCTATAACACACACAGGGGGCTGTTATTCTCTATAACACACACAGGGGGCTGCTATTCTCTATAACACACACAGGGGGCTGCTATTCTCTGAAACACACACAGGGGGCTGTTATTCTCTATAACACACACAGGGAGCTGCTATTCTCTATAACACACACAGGGGGCTGTTATTCTCTATAACACACACAGGGAGCTGCTATTCTCTATAACACACACAGGGAGCTGTTATTCTCTACAACACACACAGGGAGCTGCTATTCTCTATAACACACACAGGGAGCTGTTATTCTCTATAACACACACAGGGAGCTGCTATTCTCTATGACACACACAGGGGGCTGTTATTCTCTATAACACACACAGGGAGCTGCTATTCTCTATAACACACACAGGGGGCTGTTATTCTCTAGAACACACACAGGGGGCTGCTATTCTCTATAACACACACAGGGGGCTGTTATTCTCTATAACACACACAGGGAGCTGTTATTCTCTATAACACACACAGGGGGCTGCTATTCTCTATAACACACACAGGGGGCTGCTATTCACTGAAACACACACAGGGGGCTGTTATTCTCTATAACACACACAGGGAGCTGCTATTCTCTATAACACACACAGGGGGCTGTTATTCTCTATAACACACACAGGGAGCTGCTATTCTCTATAACACACACAGGGAGCTGCTATTCTCTATGACACACACAGGGGGCTGTTATTCTCTATAACACACACAGGGAGCTGCTATTCTCTATAACACACACAGGGGGCTGTTATTCTCTAGAACACACACAGGGGGCTGCTATTCTCTATAACACACACAGGGGGCTGTTATTCTCTATAACACACACAGGGAGCTGTTATTCTCTATAACACACACAGGGGGCTGCTATTCTCTATAACACACACAGGGGGGCTGCTATTCTCTGAAACACACACAGGGGGCTGTTATTCTCTATAACACACACAGGGAGCTGCTATTCTCTATAACACACACAGGGGGCTGTTATTCTCCATAACACACACAGGGAGCTGCTATTCTCTATAACACACACAGGGAGCTGTTATTCTCTATAACACACACAGGGAGCTGTTATTCTCCATAACACACACAGGGGGCTGTTATTCTCTACAACACACACAGGGAGCTGTTATTCTCTATAACACACACAGGGGGTTGTTATTCTCTATAACACACACAGGGGGTTGTTATTCTCTACAACACACACAGGGGGCTGTTATTCTCTTTAACACACACAGGGGGCTGTTATTCTCCATAACACACACAGGGAGCTGTTATTCTCTATAACACACACAGGGGGCTGCTATTCTCCATAACACACACAGGGAGCTGCTATTCTCTATAACACACACAGGGGGCTGTTATTCTCTATAACACACACAGGGGGCTGTTATTCTCTATAACACACACAGGGGGCTGTTATTCTCTATAACACAGACAGGGGGCTGCTATTCTCTGCAACACACACAGGGAGCTGCTATTCTCTATAACACACAGAGGGGGCTGTTATTCTCTTTTACGCACACAGGGAGCTGCTATTCTCCACAACACACACAGGGAGCTGCTATTCTCTATAAGACACACAGGGGGCTGTTATTCTCCATAACACTCTCAGGGAGCTGCTATTCTCTACAACACACACAGGGGGCTGTTATTCTCTATAACACACACAGGGGGCTGTTATTCTCTATAACACACACAGGGAGCTGCTATTCTCGACAACACACACAGGGAGCTGTTATTCTCTATAACACTCTCAGGGAGCTGCTATTCTCTATAACACACACAGGGGGCTGTTATTCTCTATAACACTCTCAGGGAGCTGCTATTCTCTACAACACACACAGGGAGCTGTTATTCTCTATAACACTCTCAGGGAGCTGCTATTCTCTACAACACACACAGGGAGCTGTTATTCTCTATAACACTCTCAGGGAGCTGCTATTCTCTATAACACACACAGGGAGCTGCTATTCTCTATAACACACACAGGGAGCTGTTATTCTCTATAACACACACAGGGGGCTGTTATTCTCTATAACACACACAGGGAGCTGTTATTCTCTATAACACACACAGGGAGCTGCTATTCTCTATAACACACACAGGGGGCTGTTATTCTCTATAACACACACAGGGAGCTGCTACTCTCTGCAACACACACAGGGAGCTGTTATTCTCTACAACACACACAGGGAGCTGCTATTCTCTATAACACACACAGGGGGCTGTTATTCTCTATAACACACACAGGGGGCTGCTATTCTCTAGAACACACACAGGGAGCTGCTATTCTCTGTAACCAACACAGGGGGTTGTTATTCTCTCTAACACACACACGGAGCTGCTATTCTCCATAACACACACAGGGGGCTGTTATTCTCTATAACACACACAGGGAGCTGCTATTCTCTATAACACACACAGGGGGCTGTTATTCTCTATCACACACACAGGGGGCTGTTATTCTCTATAACACACACAGGGGGCTGCTATTCTCTATAACACACACAGGGAGCTGCTATTGTCTATAACACACACAGGGGGCTGTTAATTCTCTATAACACACACAGGGAGCTGTTATTCTCTATAACACACACAGGGAGCTGCTATTCTCTATAACACACACAGGGAGCTGCTATTCTCTATAACACACACAGGGGGCTGTTATTCTCTGCAACACACACAGGGGGCTGTTATTCTCGATAACACACACAGGGGGCTGCTATTCTCTACAACACACACAGGGAGCTGTTATTCTCTATAACACACACAGGGAGCTGCTATTCTCTATAACACACACAGGGAGCTGCTATTCTCTATAACACACACAGGGGGTTGTTATTCTCTATAACACACACAGGGAGCTGCTATTCTCTATAACCCACACAGGGAGCTGCTATTCTCTATAACACACACAGGGGGTTGTTATTCTCTCTAACACACACAGGGAGCTGTTACTCTCTATAACACACACAGGGAGCTGCTATTCTCTATAACACACACAGGGGGCTGTTATTCTCTCTAACACACACAGGGGGCTGTTATTCTCTATAACACACACAGGGAGCTGCTATTCTCTATAACACACACAGGGGGCTGTTATTCTCTATAACACACACAGGGAGCTGCTATTCTCCATAACACACACAGGGGGCTGCTATTCTCTATAACACACACAGGGGGCTGTTATTCTCCGTAACACACACAGGGAGCTGCTATTCTCTCTAACACACACAGGGAGCTGCTATTCTCTCTAACACACACAGAGGGCTGTTATTCTCTCGAACACACACAGGGAGCTGCTATTCTCTATAACACACACAGGGAGCTGCTATTCTCTCTAACACACACAGGGGGCTGTTATTCTCTATAACACACACAGGGAGTTGTTATTCTCGACAACACACACAGAGGGCTGTTATTCTCTCTAACACACACAGGGGGCTGCTATTCTCTATAACACACACAGGGGGCTGTTATTCTCCATAACACACACAGGGAGCTGCTATTCTCTCCAACACACACAGGGAGCTGCTATTCTCTCCAACACACACAGGGAGCTGCTATTCTCTCTAACACACACAGGGAGCTGCTATTCTCTATAACACACACAGGGGGTTGTTATTCTCCATAACACACACAGGGAGCTGCTATTCTCTCCAACACACACAGGGAGCTGCTATTCTCTCTGACACACACAGGGAGCTGCTATTCTCTATAACACACACAGGGGGCTGTTATTCTCTATAACACACACAGGGAGCTGCTATTCTCGAAAACACACACAGGGAGCTGCTATTCTCTATAACACACACAGGGGGCTGTTATTCTCTCTAACACACACAGGGAGCTGCTATTCTCTATAACACACACAGGGAGCTGCTATTCTCGATAACACACACAGGGAGCTGCTATTCTCTATAACACACACAGGGGGCTGTTATTCTCGATAACACACACAGGGAGCTGCTATTCTCTATAACACACACAGGGGGCTGTTATTCTCTATAACACACACAGGGAGCTGCTATTCTCTATAACACACACAGGGAGCTGCTATTCTCTACAACACACACAGGGAGCTGTTATTCTCTATAACACACACAGGGAGCTGTTATTCTCTATAACACACACAGGGAGCTGTTATTCTCTATAACACACACAGGGAGCTGCTATTCTCCATAACACACACAGGGAGCTGCTATTCTCTATAACACACACAGGGAGCTGTTATTCTCTATAACACACACAGGGAGCTGCTATTCTCCATAACACACACAGGGAGCTGCTATTCTCCTTTACACACACAGGGGGCTGTTATTCTCTATAACACACACAGGGGGCTGTTATTCTGTATAACACACACAGGGGGCTGTTATTCTCTATAACACACACAGGGAGCTGCTATTCTCCATAACACACACAGGGAGCTGCTATTCTCTGTAACACACACAGGGGGCTGTTATTCTCTATCACACACACAGGGAGCTGTTATTCTCTATAACACACACAGGGGGCTGTTATTCTCTCTGACACACACATGGGGTTGTTATTCTCTATAACACACACAGGGAGCTGCTATTCTCTATAACACACACAGGGAGCTGCTATTCTCTATTACACACACAGGGAGCTGCTATTCTCTATAACACACACAGGGAGCTGCTATTCTCCATAACACACACAGGGGGTTGTTATTCTCTATAACACACACAGGGGGCTGTTATTCTCTATAACACACACAGGGAGCTGCTATTCTCTCTGACACACACAGGGGGCTGTTATTCTCGAGAACACACACAGGGAGCTGTTATTCTCTATAACACACACAGGGGGTTGTTATTCTCTAACACACAGGGAGCTGCTATTCTCTATAACACACACAGGGAGCTGCTATTCTCTATAACACACACAGGGGGTTGTTATTCTCTCTAACACACACATGGAGCTGCTATTCTCTATAACACACACAGGGGGTTGTTATTCTCTAGAACACACAGGGGGCTGTTATTCTCTATAACACACACAGGGAGCTGCTATTCTCTATCACACACACAGGGGGTTGTTATTCTCTCTAACACACACAGGGAGCTGCTATTCTCTATAACACACACAGGGGGCTGTTATTCTCTCTGACACACACAGGGAGCTGCTATTCTCTATAACACACACAGGGGGTTGTTATTCTCTAGAACACACACAGGGAGCTGCTATTCTCTAGAAAACACACACAGGGAGCTGCTATTCTCTCTAACACACACAGGGAGCTGCTATTCTCTATAACACACACAGGGGGTTGTTATTCTCTATAACACACACAGGGAGCTGCTATTCTCTATAACACACACAGGGGGCTGTTATTCTCTCTGACACACACAGGGAGCTGCTATTCTCTATAACACACACAGGGGGTTGTTATTCTCTAGAACACACACAGGGAGCTGCTATTCTCTAGAAAACACACACAGGGAGCTGCTATTCTCTCGAACACACACAGGGAGCTGCTATTCTCTATAACACACACAGGGGGCTGTTATTCTCTCTAACACACACAGGGAGCTGCTATTCTCTATAACACACACAGGGGGTTGTTATTCTCTATAACACACACAGGGGGCTGTTATTCTCCATAACACACACAGGGGGCTGTTATTCTCTCTAACACACACAGGGGGCTGCTATTCTCTATAACACACACAGGGGGCTGTTATTCTCTCTAACACACACAGGGAGCTGCTATTCTCTATAACACACACAGAGGGCTGTTATTCTCTATAACACACACAGGGGGCTGTTATTCTCTCTAACACACACAGGGAGCTGCTATTGTCTCTAACACCCACAGGGAGCTGCTATTCTCTATAACACACACAGGGGGCTGTTATTCTCTCTAACACACACAGGGAGCTGCTATTCTCTATAACACACAGAGGGGGTTGTTATTCTCTATAACACACACAGGGGGCTGTTATTGTCTCTAACACACACAGGGAGCTGCTATTCTCTATAACACACACAGGGAGCTGCTATTCTCTATAACACACACAGGGGGTTGTTATTCTCTCTAACACACACAGGGGGCTGTTATTCTCTCTAACACACACAGGGAGCTGCTATTCTCTATAACACACACAGGGGGTTGTTATTCTCTATAACACACACAGGGGGCTGCTATTCTCGATAACACACACAGGGAGCTGCTATTCTCTATAACACACACAGGGGGCAGTTATTCTCTCTAACACACACAGGGGGTTGATATTCTCTATAACACACACAGGGGGCTGTTATTGTCTCTAACACACACAGGGGGCTGCTATTCTCTATAACACACACAGGGAGCTGCTATTCTCTATAACACACACAGGGGGTTGTTATTCTCTAACACACAGGGAGCTGCTATTCTCTATAACACACACAGGGAGCTGCTTTTCTCTATAACACACACAGGGGGTTGTTATTCTCTCTAACACACACAGGGAGCTGTTATTCTCTATAACACACACAGGGGGCTGCTATTCTCTATAACACACACAGGGGGTTGCTATTCTCTCTAACACACACAGGGAGCTGCGATTCTCTATAACACACACAGGGGGCTGTTATTCTCTCTAACACACACAGGGGGTTGTTATTCTCTCTAACACACACAGGGGGCTGTTATTCTCTATAACACACACAGGGGGTTGTTATTCTCTAACACACAGGGAGCTGTTATTCTCTCTAACACACACAGGGAGCTGCTATTCTCTATAACACACACAGGGGGTTGTTATTCTCTAACACACAGGGAGCTGCTATTCTCTATAACACACACAGGGGGTTGTTATTCTCTCTAACACACACAGGGAGCTGCTATTCTCTATAACACACACAGGGGGTTGTTATTCTCTAACACACAGGGAGCTGCTATTCTCTATAACACACACAGGGAGCTGCTATTCTCTATAACACACACAGGGGGTTGTTATTCTCTCTAACACACACAGGGGGCTGTTATTCTCTATAACACACACAGGGAGCTGCTATTCTCTATAACACACACAGGGAGCTGCTATTCTCTATAACACACACAGGGAGCTGCTATTCTCTATAACACACACAGGGGGTTGTTATTCTCTCTAACACACACAGGGAGCTTCTATTCTCTTTAACACACACAGGGGGCTGTTATTCTCTCTAACACACACAGGGGGTTGTTATTCTCTATAACACACACAGGGAGCTGTTATTCTCTCTAACACACACAGGGAGCTGCTATTCTCTATAACACACACAGGGGGTTGTTATTCTCTAACACACAGGGAGCTGCTATTCTCTATAACACACACAGGGAGCTGCTATTCTCTATAACACACACAGGGGGTTGTTATTCTCTCTAACACACACAGGGGGCTGTTATTCTCTATAACACACACAGGGGGCTGCTATTCTCTATAACACACACAGGGGGCTGCTATTCTCTATAACACACACAGGGGGTTGTTATTCTCTATAACACACACAGGGAGCTGCTATTCTCTATAACACACGCAGGGGGCTGTTATTGTCTCTAACACACACAGGGGGCTGCTATTCTCTATAACACACACAGGGGTTTGTTATTCTCTCTAACACACACAGGGAGCTGCTATTCTCTATAACACACACAGGGGGCTGCTATTCTCTATAACACACACAGGGGGTTGTTATTCTCTCTAACACACACAGGGGGCTGTTATTCTCTCTGACACACACAGGGAGCTGCTATTCTCTATAACACACACAGGGAGCTGCTATTCTCTATAACACACACAGGGGGCTGTTATTGTCTCTAACACACACAGGGGGCTGCTATTCTCTATAACACACACAGGGAGCTGCTATTCTCTATAACACACACAGGGAGCTGCTATTCTCTATAACACACACAGGGGGTTGTTATTCTCTCTAACACACACAGGGAGCTGCTATTCTCTATAACACACACAGGGGGCTGTTATTCTCTCTAACACACACAGGGAGCTGCTATTCTCTATAACACACACAGGGGGTTGTTATTCTCTCTAACACACACAGGGAGCTGCTATTCTCTATAACACACACAGGGGGTTGTTATTCTCTCTAACACACACAGGGAGCTGCTATTCTCTCTAACACACACAGGGAGCTGCTATTCTCTATAACACACACAGGGGGCTGTTATTCTCTCTAACACACACAGGGGGTTGTTATTCTCTCTAACACACACAGGGAGCTGCTATTCTCTATAACACACACAGGGGGTTGTTATTCTCTCTAACACACACAGGGAGCTGCTATTCTCTATAACACACACAGGGGGTTGTTATTCTCTCTAACACACACAGGGAGCTGCTATTCTCTCTAACACACTCAGGGAGCTGCTATTCTCTATAACACACACAGGGGGCTGTTATTCTCTCTAACACACACAGGGGGTTGTTATTCTCTCTAACACACACAGGGAGCTGCTATTCTCTATAACACACACAGGGGGCTGTTATTCTCTATAACACACACAGGGAGCTGCTATTCTCTCTGACACACACAGGGAGCTGCTATTCTCTATAACACACACAGGGAGCTGCTATTCTCTATAACACACACAGGGGGCTGTTATTCTCTCTAACACACACAGGGAGCTGTTATTCTCTATAACACACACAGGGAGCTGCTATTCTCTATAACACACACAGGGAGCTGCTATTCTCTGAAACACACACAGGGAGCTGTTATTCTCTGTCACACACACAGGGAGCTGCTATTCTCTATAACACACACAGGGGGCTGTTATTCTCTCTAACACACACAGGGAGCTGTTATTCTCTCTAACACACACAGGGAGCTGCTATTCTCTATAACACACACAGGGGGCTGTTATTCTCTCTGACACACACAGGGAGCTGTTATTCTCTATAACACACACAGGGGGCTGCTATTCTCTATAACACACACAGGGGGTTGTTATTCTCTCTAACACACACAGGGAGCTGCTATTCTCTATAACACACACAGGGGGCTGTTATTCTCTCTGACACACACAGGGAGCTGCTATTCTCTATAACACACACAGGGAGCTGCTATTCTCTGAAACACACACAGGGAGCTGTTATTCTCCGTAACACACACAGGGAGCTGCTATTCTCTATAACACACACAGGGGGCTGCTATTCTCTATAACACACACAGGGAGCTGCTATTCTCTATAACACACACAGGGGGCTGTTATTCTCTATAACACACACAGGGAGCTGCTATTCTCTATAACACACACAGGGAGCTGCTATTCTCCATAACACACACAGGGAGCTGCTATTCTCTATAACACACACAGGGGGTTGTTATTCTCTATAACACACACAGGGAGCTGTTATTCTCTATAACACACACAGGGAGCTGTTATTCTCTATAACACACACAGGGGGCTGCTATTCTCTATAACACACACAGGGAGCTGTTATTCTCTATAACACACACAGGGAGCTGTTATTCTCTGTAACACACACAGGGAGCTGTTATTCTCTATAACACACACAGGGAGCTGCTATTCTCTATAACACACACAGGGGGCTGTTATTCTCTCTAACACACACAGGGAGCTGCTATTCTCTATAACACACACAGGGGGTTGTTATTCTCTATAACACACACAGGGAGCTGCTATTCTCTATAACACACACAGGGGGTTGTTATTCTCTATAACACACACAGGGAGCTGTTATTCTCTATAACACACACAGGGGGCTGTTATTCTCTATAACACACACAGGGAGCTGCTATTCTCTATAACACACACAGGGGGTTGTTATTCTCTATAACACACACAGGGGGCTGTTATTCTCTATAACACACACAGGGGGCTGTTATTATCTATAACACACACAGGGGGCTGCTATTCTCTTTCACACACACAGGGAGCTGCTATTCTCTATAACACACACAGGGAGCTGTTATTCTCTATAACACACACAGGGAGCTGCTATTCTCTATAACACACACAGGGAGCTGCTATTCTCTGAAACACACACAGGGAGCTGTTATTCTCTGTCACACACACAGGGAGCTGTTATTCTCTATAACACACACAGGGGGCTGCTATTCTCTATAACACACACAGGGGGCTGTTATTCTCTCTAACACACACAGGGAGCTGCTATTCTCTATAACACACACAGGGGGCTGTTATTCTCGATAACACACACAGGGAGCTGCTATTCTCTATAAGACACACAGGGGGCTGTTATTCTCTATAACACACACAGGGAGCTGCTATTCTCTATAACACACACAGGGGGCTGTTATTCTCTCTAACACACACAGGGAGCTGCTATTCTCTATAACACACACAGGGGGCTGTTATTCTCTATAACACACACAGGGAGCTGCTATTCTCTATAACACACACAGGGGGTTGTTATTCTCTATAACACACACAGGGAGCTGCTATTCTCTATAACACACACAGGGGGTTGTTATTCTCTATAACACACACAGGGAGCTGTTATTCTCTATAACACACACAGGGAGCTGTTATTCTCTATAACACACACAGGGAGCTGTTATTCTCTATAACACACACAGGGAGCTGTTATTCTCTATAACACACACAGGGAGCTGTTATTCTCTATAACACACACAGGGGGCTGCTATTCTCTATAACACACACAGGGAGCTGTTATTCTCTATAACACACACAGGGAGCTGTTATTCTCTATAACACACCCAGGGAGCTGTTATTCTCTATAACACACACAGGGGGCTGCTATTCTCTATAACACACACAGGGAGCTGCTATTCTCTATAACACACACAGGGGGCTGTTATTCTCTATAACACACACAGGGGGCTGTTATTCTCTATAACACACACAGGGGGTTGCTATTCTCTTTCACACACACAGGGAGCTGCTATTCTCTATAACACACACAGGGAGCTGTTATTCTCTATAACACACCCAGGGAGCTGTTATTCTCTATAACACACACAGGGGGCTGCTATTCTCTATAACACACACAGGGAGCTGCTATTCTCTATAACACACACAGGGGGCTGCTATTCTCTATAACACACACAGGGGGCTGTTATTCTCTATAACACACACAGGGGGTTGCTATTCTCTTTCACACACACAGGGAGCTGCTATTCTCTATAACACACACAGGGAGCTGTTATTCTCTATAACACACCCAGGGAGCTGTTATTCTCTATAACACACACAGGGGGCTGCTATTCTCTATAACACACACAGGGAGCTGCTATTCTCTATAACACACACAGGGGGCTGCTATTCTCTATAACACACACAGGGGGCTGTTATTCTTTATAACACACACAGGGGGCTGTTATTCTCTATAACACACACAGGGGGTTGTTATTCTCTATAACACACACAGGGGGCTGCTATTCTCCATCACACACACAGGGAGCTGTTATTCTCTATAACACACACAGGGAGCTGTTATTCTCTATAACACACACAGGGAGCTGCTATTCTCTATAACACACACAGGGAGCTGTTATTCTCTATAACACACACAGGGAGCTGTTATTCTCTACAACACACACAGGGGGCTGTTATTCTCTATAACACACACAGGGAGCTGTTATTCTCTATAACACACACAGGGGGCTGTTATTCTCTATAACACACACAGGGAGCTGTTATTCTCCATAACACACACAGGGGGCTGTTATTCTCTATAACACACACAGGGGGCTGTTATTCTCTATAACACACACAGGGGGCTGTTATTCTCTATAATACACACAGGGGGCTGTTATTCTCTATGACACACACAGGGGGCTGTTATTCTCTATAACACACACAGGGAGCTGTTATTCTCTATCACACACACAGGGAGCTGCTATTCTCTATAACACACACAGGGGGCTGTTATTCTCTATAATACACTGGGTAATGAACCCGGCCAGGTGTTCGATTTAGATGTAGGTGAGCACTTTGGCGATAGTGATCACAATTCGGTTAGGTTTACCTTAGCGATGGGCAGGGACAGGTATATACCACAGGGCAAGAATTATAGCTGGGGGAAAGGAAATTATGACGCGATTAGGCAAGATTTAGGATGTGTAGGATGGGGAAGGAAACTGCAGGGGATGGGCACAAACGAAATGTGGAGCTTATTCAAGGAGCAGCTAATGCGTGTCCTTGATAAGTATGTACCTGTCAGGCAGGGAGGAAGTTGTCGAGCAAGGGAGCCGTGGTTTACTCAAGAAGTTGAAGCGCTTGTCAAGAGGAAGAGGGCGGCTTATGTTAGGATGAGACGTGAAGGCTCAGTTAGGGCGCTTGAGAGTTACAAGCTAGCCAGGAAGGATCTAAAGGGAGGGCTAAGAAGAGCAAGGAGAGGACACGAGAAGTCATTGGCGGATAGGATCAAAGAAAACCCTAAGGCTTTCTATAGGTATATCAGGAATAAACGAATGATAAGAGTTAGAACAGGGCCAATCAAGGATAGTAGTGGGAAGTTGTGTGCGGAATCAGAGGAGATAGGGGAAGCGTTAAATGAATATTTTTCGTCAGTATTTACAGTAGAGAAAGAAAATGTTGCCGAGGAGATTACTGAGATACAGCCTACTAGGCTAGATGGGATTGAGATTCACAAGGAGGAGGTGTTAGCAATTTTGGAAAGAGTGAAAATAGATAAGTCCCCTGGGCCAGATGGGATTTATCCTAGGATTCTCTGGGAAGCCAGGGAGGAGATTGCAGAGCCGTTGTTGTTGATCTTCAAGTCGTCATTGTCGACAGGAATAGTGCCGGAGGACTGGAGGATAGCAAATGTTGTCCCCTTGTTCAAGAAGGGGAGTAGAGACAGCCCTGGTAATTATAGACCTGTGAGCCTTACTTCGGTTGTGGGTAAAATGTTGGAAAAGGTTATAAGAGACAGGATTTATAATCATCTTGAAAAGAATAAGTTCATTTGCGATAGTCAGCACGGTTTTGTGAAAGGTAGGTCGTGCCTCACAAACCTTATTGAGTTTTTCGAGAAGGTGACCAAACAGGTGGATGAGGGTAAAGCCGTGGATGTGGTGTATATGGATTTCAGTAAGGCGTTTGATAAGGTTCCCCACGGTAGGCTATTGCAGAAAATACGCAAGTATGGGGTTGAAGGTGATTTAGAGCTTTGGATCAGAAATTGGCTAGCTGAAAGAAGACAGAGGGTGGTGGTTGATGGCAAATGTTCATCCTGGAGTTTAGTTACTAGTGGTGTACCGCAAGGTTCTGTTTTGGGGCCACTGCTGTTTGTCATTTTTATAAACGACCTGGATGAGGGTGTAGAAGGGTGGGTTAGTAAATTTGCGGATGACACGAAGGTCGGTGGAGTTGTGGATAGTGTCGAAGGGTGTTGTAGGGTACAGAGGGACATAGATAGGCTGCAGAGCTGGGCTGAGAGATGGCAAATGGAGTTTAATGCGGAGAAGTGTGAGGTGATTCACTTTGGAAGGAGTAACAGCAATGCAGAGTACTGGGCTAATGGGAAGATTCTTGGTAGTGTAGATGAGCAGAGAGATCTTGGTATCCAGGTACATAAATCCCTGAAAGTTGCTACCCAGGTTAATAGGGCTGTTAAGAAGGCATATGGTGTGTTAGCCTTTATTAGTAGGGGGATCGAGTTTCAGAGCCACGGGGTCATGATGCAGCTGTACAAAACTCTGGTGAGGCCGCACCTGGAGTATTGCGTGCAGTTCTGGTCACCGCATTATAGGAAGGATGTCGAAGCTTTGGAAAGGGTGCAGAGGAGATTTACTAGGATGTTGCCTGGTATGGAAGGAAGGTCTTACGAGGAAAGGCTGAGGGACTTGGGGTTGTTTTCGTTAGAGAGAAGGAGGAGGAGAGGTGACTTAATAGAGACATACAAGATAATCAGAGGGTTATGTAGGGTGGATAGTGAGAGTCTTTTTCCTCGGATGAGGATGGCAAACACGAGGGGACATAGCTTTAAGTTGAGGGGTGAAAGATATAGGACAGATGTCAGAGGTAGTTTCTTTACGCAGAGAGTAGTAGGGGCGTGGAACGCCCTGCCTGCAACAGTAGTAGACTCGCCAACTTTAAGGGCATTTAAGTGGTCATTGGATAGACATATGGATGTAAATGGAATAGTGTAGGTCAGATGATCGGAGCAACATCGAGGGCCGAAGGGCCTGTACTGCGCTGTAATATTCTAATTCTAATTCTAATACACACAGGGGGCTGTTATTCTCTCTAACACACACAGGGAGCTGCTATTCTCTGTAACACACACAGGGAGCTGCTATTCTCTATAACACACACAGGGAGCTGCTATTCTCTATAACACACACAGGGAGCTGCTATTCTCTATAACACACACAGGGAGCTGCTATTCTCTATAACACACACAGGGGGCTGTTATTCTCTATAATACACACAGGGGGCTGTTATTCTCTCTAACACACACAGGGAGCTGCTATTCTCTGTAACACACACAGGGAGCTGCTATTCTCTATAACACACACAGGGAGCTGCTATTCTCTATAACACACACAGGGAGCTGCTATTCTCTATAATACACACAGGGGGCTGTTATTCTCTCTAACACACACAGGGGGCTGTTATTCTCTGTAACACACACAGGGGGCTGTTATTCTCTATAACACACACAGGGGGCTGTTATTCTCTATAATACACACAGGGGGCTGTTATTCTCTATAACACACACAGGGGGCTGTTATTCTCTATGACACACACAGGGAGCTGCTATTCTCTATAACACACACAGGGGGCTGCTAATCTCTATCATACACACAGGGAGCTGCTATTCTCCATAACACACACAGGGAGCTGCTATTCTCTATAACACACACAGGGAGCTGCTATTCTCTATAACACACACAGGGAGCTGCTATTCTCTATAATACACACAGGGGGCTGCTAATCTCTATCATACACACAGGGAGCTGCTATTCTCCATAACACACACAGGGAGCTGCTATTCTCTATAACACACACAGGGAGCTGCTATTCTCTATAACACACACAGGGAGCTGCTATTCTCTATAACACACACAGGGAGCTGCTATTCTCTATAACACACACAGGGGGCTGTTATTCTCTATAACACACACAGGGAGCTGCTATTCTCTATGACACGCACAGGGGCTGTTATTCTCTATAACACACACAGGGAGCTGCTATTCTCTATAACACACACAGGGAGCTGCTATTCTCTATAATACACACAGGGGGCTGCTATTCTCTATAACACACACAGGGGCTGCTAATCTCTATCATACACACAGGGAGCTGCTATTCTCCATAACACACACAGGGAGCTGCTATTCTCTATAACACACACAGGGAGCTGCTATTCTCTATAACACACACAGGGAGCTGCTATTCTCTCTAACACACACAGGGAGCTGCTATTCTCTATAACACACACAGGGAGCTGCTATTCTCTATAATACACACAGGGGGCTGCTATTCTCTATAACACACACAGGGAGCTGCTATTCTCTATAACACACACAGGGGCTGCTAATCTCTATCATACACACAGGGAGCTGCTATTCTCCATAACACACACAGGGAGCTGCTATTCTCTATAACACACACAGGGAGCTGCTATTCTCTATAACACACACAGGGAGCTGCTATTCTCTATAACACACAAGGGTCTGGTCTTCCCTGCTACAGTCCCTGGCCTCAGTACCTTTCTGTTGCTCGGCATCCCATTGAGCCATGGTCTCTCGTAGCTTCGGCCGGTGTAGCCCGTGGGCCTGACCAGGGGCTGCGTAGCTCGCTGCTCCCGCTTCTGCTCGGCCTGCATGCGCTCGCGCTCCTTCAGACGCAGTCGACTCTGCACCAAAGCACAGCGGGTTACTTGGCATCAGCTCTTCCTTCCTGAGGGGACCGATCAGCCCCCACATCCCACATCTTTCCCCTTCCCGTCCACTCTTGCTCAGTAGATTGTCCCCAAGGAACCTGCTGCCCCTTGCTTCCCCTGTAGAGCTAAGTCTTATGGGGTCCATTCTGGTATTGAGTTGCATTGAAAGTCAGCCGTAGCTCAGTCGGTCTTGCACTCGCCTCTGACTCAAGAATAAATAGTGCTCCCTAGTTCGAGATTCCCTCACAAGGGGAAACATCCTTTCCACATCCACCCTGTCAAGAGCCAACCTTCCTTAAATAAGGAGACCAGTACTGTACAGAGTACTCCAGATGTGGTCTCACCAGTGCCATGTTTTACTGAAGCATAACCTCCCTACTTTTATATGCAATTCCCATTGCAATAAACAACAACATTCTATTAGCTTTCCTAATTACGTGCTATACCTGCATACTATCCTTTTGCGATGCATGAACTAGGACACCCAGATCCCTCTGCATCTCAAAGTTCTGCAAGTTCTCACCATTTAAATAATATGCTTTTGTTTTAATTCTTCCTGCCAAAATGGACAATTTCACATTTCCCCACATTATACTCCATTTGCCAGATCTTTGCCCACTCACTTAACCTGTCCATATCCCTTTGCCCTCTTCACAACTTACTTTCCTACCTATCTTTGTGTCATCAGCAAATTTAGCAACCATACCTTCGGTCCCTTCATCCATGACATTTATATCAATTATCAAAAGTTGAGGCCCCAGCACTGATCCCTGCGGCACACCACTCGTTCCATCTTGCCAACCAGAAACTGACCCATTTTTGCCTACTCTCGGTTTCCTTTGCCTACTCTCTGTTTCCTGTTAGCTGGCCAATCTTCTATTCATGCCAATACGTTAGGCCCTACACCATGAGCTTTTATTTTCCGCAAAAACTTTTGATGTGGCACCTTCTCCAATCATCCTGAGGAAAGGGATTGAGAGACATTTCTCAGCTATCTCCCTGAGGCAGAGGGGCTGAGACACACCAGTCAGTGTACAGATATCTGCATGAGGGAGAGGGACTGAGAGGCACCAGTCAGTGTACAGATATCTGCATGAGGGAGAGGGACTGAGAGACACCAGTCAGCATGTAGATATCTCCCTGAGAGAGAGGGGACTGAGAGACACCAGTCAGTGTATAGATATCTGCATGAGGGAGAGGGACTGAGAGACACCAGTCAGTGTACAGATATCACCCTGAGACAGAAGGACTGAGAGACACCAGTCAGTGTACAGATATCACCCTGAGACAGAGGGACTGAGAGACACCAGTCAGCGTGTAGATATCTCCCTGAGAGAGAGGGGACTGTGAGACACCAGTCAGTGTACAGATATCTGCATGAGGGAGAGGGACTGAGGGACACCAGTCAGCATGTAGATATCTCCCTGAGAGAGAGGGGACTGAGAGATACCAGTCAGTGTACAGATATCTCCCTGAGAGAGAGGGGACTGAGAGACACCATTCAGTGTACAGATATCACCCTGAGAGAGATGGACTGAGAGACACCAGTCAGTGTACAGATATCTCCCTGAGAGAGAGGGGACTGAGAGACACCAGTCAGTGTACAGATATCTGCACAAGGGAGAGGGACTGAGAGACACCAGTCAGTGTACACATATCTGCATGAGGGAGAGGGACTGAGAGACACCAGTCAGTGTACAGATATCACCCTGAGAGAGAGGGGACTGAGAGACACCAGTCAGTGTACAGATATCTGCACGAGGGAGAGGGACTGAGAGACACCAGTCAGTGTACAGATATCTGCACGAGGGAGAGGGACTGAGAGACACCAGTCAGTGTACACATATCTGCATGAGGGAGAGGGGACTGAGCAACACCAGTCAGTGTACAGATATCTCAATGAGGGAGAGGGGACTGAGAGACAAAGTTCAGTTACCCTGTACATTGAGTGAGGTGTGAGGAGACTTACAACCAACATGGTGCTGTTCGCCCCCTGCCTTAAGCGTTGCTGGATGGAAGGGGCCATCTGAAAGGCTCCATGTCAATTGCCTGTGTGAGGTCATCTGCTTCTCAACAATGGATGGGCATTGTGAGGTCGGGGATGGTGGGGGGGTGGGGCGGTTGCTATTCAGATGCCCCACCAAGGCAGTGGAGGTGAGCAACAGGCAGCGAGCTTGTGGACTAAGTCAAGCACACATTCACCAGGATGATAAAGGGGTTTCTGGGAATGGAGAAGGGGTGGTGGTTCTGTTGGTGTATCGGAAGGGGGTTTGGGCAAACTTTGGGGTGGTATTCCTCGGAGGTGTGCAGGTTCAGAGTTGATGCGGGTCAAAGTTTTTCGAGCGTCAGAGAAATGTGGCCTCCTCTACCAAGCCTCCCATCCAGATACTAAGCTGTGAAAAGCTGCCATGCTTTACCATCACCATGGCCCTGCCAGTAACCAAAGGGTGTGATGCTAAATGAAAGATCAAGAGGGTTAAGGGTTCAATCCCACTACCATAACAACATCAGGAGAGCTCCTCACACTACCTGGTCAAGACTGTACATGAAGAACACCGGCTTACACTACCTCGTTTAATCGGTATATGATCCCCACAGTCTCATACTACCTGCTCTAGTGTGTGTTGTGCAATTGCCTTTAAGAGTGATATCCCTTTAAGATCTTAGTATGCTAATGAGCTAAGTGCCAGGTCGTAGTAATGTGACTTGGAACCAGTGTCATTCTACAACTGTAATACCTGGAGGCAAGTTCTGTAAATAGTTAGCTCTGTATTATATAATAGTTTAGATGTAACAAATCTGCTTGAGATCTTCAACTGGACTCCACACATCTCATTTATGTTGCATCAGATAACATAATAAGAATTCATTACATGCTGGCAGCTGTGGTGAGAAGACAAAGTCTAAACTTGAAGACCGTGGGTAAAACAGCTTTAAAAACTACCTTCCTACAGCTAAAAGAGAGAAAGTTTCAAAGGAACACTGGCCCAAACAGTGAAAAAAAAAAGAGAACTTACCTCAAGCTGTAGAAGACGGAACGCTAAACGAAAGGCTGCAAATCAATCACTGTGATCGGGTGAGTCATTGTCCTGATGGTTCAGGAATACCCATTGAAAAAAAGCTTTGAGGTGTTTGCAAAGTTGATTTTTTTTTTAAAGGCTTAGTAAAAGCCAAAAAACAGGGTAAACCCAATCCCTAGCTCAGGGTGATCGATTGTTTTCAAAGGCTCCCCTCCCAGGCTGATCAAGGTGACGCCATTACAGGAGGCATCCAACAGCAAAAAGTGTGGGAATCCTCCATTCACGCAGCTTGCAGTTAAATGTATTTTTAAAAACCCATAAAACCACTCAAGCATGAATAATTGCCTACTGAATGGCTGTATAAACAAACTCTAGCAGAGAAAAAAAGCACTTGAAATGCCTATTGCATAACTGTATAAACAGACAGACTAGAGTGCTAGAAGCAAGATAAACAGATAAACTGTTTAACACCTGCTCCTGTTATTTAAAGCAGCCAAGAGAGCTTTTTAAAGGGAAAAGCATTACAGAGTCATAGAACTAAGTCTTAAAGCAAGTTTTAAGCAAAAGAACAGCAGAAAGATGGATAGCAAATTTCCCAGCATGAACTGAAAGGACATGGATAGCTTATCCATGCTCCAATTTTTCAAACAGGCTGTGAAAATAATGATAGCAATGAGAAATGAGGGTTTACATAGAATTACTACCTCAGGCTTATTGGACGAGGACCAGAAAGATCCCATAAAGATATGGAAAGTGCTAGAAGATCAGCTCAGATTGAGGGTGAATTTTAGAATTCACCACCTGGAATTGATGTCCTACAGGCAACAGGCATAGGAATCAATAGACCAATTCATCAGCAGATGCTGTAGTTAGGGCAACGAATGTGATTTTTCAGAAGCTGAGCTGTTGGGCCAAATAATGGAGCTGGTGATTGTATCAACATCCATTGAAGCACTTCAGAAGGACCTCTTGGGGAAAAAGAAAGGTCACAGCATTGATGCACTGCTGGAAGATGGCAGGAAATATGAAGCCATTTGTAGCTGGGTAACAGCATCTGCAAGCACTAGGTGCAGCCAACAGTATCGGCACAATAACCAGGTCAAAAAGAGCAAGTAAGCTGTGAGGTAAGGTGGTTGGTCCCACTCACAGCGAAGTTGTCCTGCATTTTGTGACCTGTGCAAGGTGTGCGGTGCAAAAGGACACTGGGCCCGCCTCTGAAAGAATTCTGGCTTCCAAGACATGGCAAGAAGTCACAGCAGGTCACAGACAAACAGACGGCAGGCACAGCAACAGGGCAACAGCAGCAAGGAGAGTTCCAGAGACCAGGGTAAACACAAGCCGATACATGAAGTCCACAGTGAAACAGACCTGAGACAAGACTCTGAGAGAAGTAATTCCCCAGTCAGAAGATGAACAGGTGTTCCACATTGTGAACCTGACACATCATGTTGATGAAGTCAAACAACTGGAAGCTTTCGCCACTGTTGACATCACGTGCCCAAAGAAATCTGGAAAACACACACTCAAGGTTAAGATTGATACCGGGGCTAGTGCAAATATCCTATCAGTCTGATTCCTGAAAGATATGTATCAGAGTCATTGGAAATCAACGATACAAATGACAACTGCCAAGTTATCTAGAGACAATGTGTCACCCATCCCTTGCAGTGGCACATTAACAAATCAATGCAGCTACGGAAAGTCAGCAAGGAAACCACAAATATTCTACCTATTAAACACGAGCGGACCAGCAATGGCAGGACCACCAGCATGTAAGGGTCGATTGATGGAATTGCATCCTCTCTGAGGTGCATTACAGCATCACCTTTGGAATCTCCTATGGCGTCGAACCTGTCCGGGTATATTTGTTGTAGGTCGTGGACCGACTCCATGGAGGTACCCTTAGTCTCTTCTGCTGTAATGGGTATCTTGGTCACCTCATGGGTGATCACGATGTTGAAGTCCTCCCAGAAAGTGCAGCATGCATGTACAAGAAAAACCTAAGCGTGAGTTAGATGCCATGGAACGCAATGGCATCATCCGTCATGTGCATCATCATACAGACTGGTGAAGCTCAATTACGTGCGTACTAAAGAAGGATGCAGCAATCAGGATAGGTCTAGATCCAAGGAGTCTAAACCTTTCCCTAAAGAGATGCCCCCACAAGATTCCAACATCAGAGGAATTGTTCACAGGAGCCAAATTCTTCTCCAAGTTGGATGCTAAACATGGATATTGGTTGGTACACCTAGCTAAGGAATCTCAAGAAGTCACCACCTTCAGGACACCATTTGGAAGATATTGCTTCCAGAGACTACCCTTCAACTTATCTGTCAGTCAAGATCAGTTTCAGCAACATATGGACAGAATTATAGAAAATGTGCCTGGATGTATCTGCATTGCTGATGAGATTGCGGTAATGGGCAAAACCAAAGAAGAACATGACTGAAATCTCCATTCACTGATGGCAGTACCTCGTCGTGAAGGGCTCATTTTTAACAGCAAGAAGTGCTAGGTGAATGTAAGTCAGAGCAATTTCTTTGGCTCCATCTATTCCGGTTGTGGAATCCATCCTGACCCAGGCAAAGTCGAAGATGTGAGGCATATGCCTACTCCACAAGACAAGGAAGACCTCCAGAGATGTCTTGGATTTTTCAACTTTTTGGCACCATACATTCCAAATTTTTCTGACAAAGCATCATCACTGAGCGAGCTCTTAAAGAAAGACGTACCATTTGTATGGCAGGAGGATAATCAGCATATGTTTGAGTCTCCCACACAAGCATTGTCAGCAGAAATCTGTACCCTGCAGTACTATGATCCAAGGAAGAAGACAATCCTGGAAGTTGACGCCTCACAGAAAAGGCTAGGAGCATGCATCCTACAGGATGACAAACCAATTGCATTCAGGTCCAAATGTTTATCCTCATCACAGTCCAATTACTCAAACATAGAGCGTGAAACACTTGCTCTGATGTCTGGGATCACAAAGGTCCATACCTACCTGTTCAGTAAGCGGTTCATTGTGGAAACCGACCATGATCTGGCGCAAACCATTGACAAGTGCATCACCTCGACCGCAGTGACTCTTAATGAAAGCACAGGGGTACGACTTCGATGAATGAAGAAGTTCCACTGGATCTACAGTAGACAGCAAGGACATCGAGGTAGAAGATGTGCTCAAAATCGATTTAGTGCATTTTGGTCAGCACAAATGTGACCAACTACAATCAGAAACAGCCACTGACCCACATCTGAAGGCCCTATGGAGAGTCATCTTGGAAGGATGGCCTGATACAGTAAAAGAGGTACCAGAAATCCTCAGATACCTTTGGCCTTATGGAGCTCGGTATCTCGAGAGGCATCACCTGCAAAAGTGCCCAATGTTCTCCAACAGGACACCTTGTCACAACTTCACCAAGGCCATATGGGCATATAGCAAATGAGACAACTGGAACGAGACACTGTTTATTGGCCAAGGATCAATAATGATATCGAAAGATTAGTGAGGATGTGCGAGGCATGCCAGAGCCACCAGCCACAACAACACAAAGAACCTCTACACCCTCACGAGGTTCCGTCAGTCCCTTGGTCCAAAATCACCACTGACCTATTTTCCGTTAATGGAGACAAGTTTATCTTAGTCACTGATTATTTCTCCAAATTTCTAATTGTCAGACAGATAAAAGACACTTCAAGCACGGTCATCGTAGACACATTGAGAGCCATATTCAGTCTATTCGGTGCACCTGAAGAAATCATTTCTGACAATGGGCCACAGTATACGAGCAGACCTTTCAGGGCTATGTGTGGCAAATGGGGCATAAACCATGTGACATCCTCACCACATTACCCTGGGTCTAATGGTCTTGCCAAGCGAATGGTCCACACAGTCAAAGAACTTATCCTAAAGTGTAGGACAACGAAACAAGATTTTCATGTTGACATGCTCCACCTCAGAGCTACACCTATGGATATGGGTTTACCATCACCAGCAGAGATCATGTTTGGCAGACAAGTGCGGACGACTCTGCCAAACCATCATCTGTCCAAATTCTCCGAGATGCAGGAGACACCGCTCGGAAAACAAGGGAGAATGAAGATGTAGCATGACTGACACGCAGGGGTGGAACTACCTCAGCTACATGTAGGACAAAAGGTTAGGGTCATACACCCCACCATGAGAACATGGTTACCTGCAGAGGTGTGTGGAATGTGCAGTGAGCCTAGGTCCTACGAGATTGCAACATCTAGCGGAGCGGTGCTGAGAAGGAACCAAAGCCAACTGAAAGAGGTGTGCAGTACTCCAATTGCACACGGCGGACTTGAGGGAGCACGCTCCGATGGTGGAGGTGTGACAGATCAACAGGACGGCAGCCAATGCATTGACAACATGCCTGCAAACCCAGGGCAGCCTAAGGTGAAATCCATATCGGCAGAAGGTTATACCATAAACAGATCTGGAAGAGTTGTCAAACCACTGAAATGATATATGGACTCTTAAGCCTCTGCATTTGGAAATTTCACAATCTCTATCCATGTGTAAATAATTTTGATGTTATCTAATTTTATGTATTTTTACTATTGGCATACGAGACTTATCTTTAGAAAGAAAGGGTATGTTGTGTGATTGCCTTTAAGAGTGATATCCCTTTAAGATCTTAGTATGCGAATGAGCTAATTGCCAGCATGTAGTCATGTGACTGGGAGCCAGAGTAACTCGACAACTGTAACCCCTGGAGGCAAGTTCTTTAAATAGTTTGTTTTATCCTGTATTCAACTTTAGCTGTAATAAATCTATTTGAGATCTTCAACCAACCGGACTACATGCATCTCATATATGTTGCATCAGACAACATAAAAAGAATTCATTACAGTGTGTCTGTATAACACACTCTCACACGACCTTGTCTAGTGTGTCTGCACGGCACAGTCTCACACTACCCGATCTAGTGTGTCTGTATAACACACTCTCACACTGCCTGGTCCAGTGTGTCTGTATAACACACTCTCACACGACCTGGTCTAGTGTGTCTGCACGGCACAGTCTCACACTACCCGATCTAGTGTGTCTGTATAACATACTCTCACACGACCTGGTCTAGTGTGTCTGCACGGCACAGTCTCACACTACCCGATCTAGTGTGTCTGTATAACACACTCTCACACTGCCTGGTCTAGTGTGTCTGTATAACACACTCTCACACGACCTGGTCTAGTGTGTCTGCACGGCACAGTCTCACACTACCCGATCTAGTGTGTCTGTATAACACACTCTCACACTGCCTGGTCTAGTGTGTCTGTATAACACACTCTCACACGACCTGGTCTGGTCTAGTGTGTCTGCACGGCACAGTCTCACACTACCCGATCTAGTGTGTCTGTATAACACACTCTCACACTACCTGAACTAGTGTGTCTGTATAACACACTCTCACACTGCCTGAACTAGTGTGTCTGTATAACACACTCTCACACTACCTGATCTAGTGTGTCTGTATAACACACTCTCACACTGCCTGAACTAGTGTGTCTGTATAACACACTCTCACACAACCTGATCTAGTGTGTCTGTATAACACACTCTCACACTACCTGATCTAGTGTGTCTGTATAACACACTCTCACACTACCTGATCTAGTGTGTCTGTATAACACACTCTCACACTACCTGATCTAGTGTGTCTGTATAATACACTCTCACACTACCTGGTCTAGTGTGTCTGTATAACACACTCTCACACTACCTGATCTAGTGTGTCTGTATAACACACTCTCACACTACCTGATCTAGTGTGTCTGTATAACACACTCTCACACTACCTGATCTAGTGTGTCTGTATAACACACTCTCACACTACCTGGTCTAGTGTGTCTGTATAACACACTCTCACACGACCTGGTCTAGTGTGTCTGTATAACACACTCTCACACTACCCGATCTAGTGTGTCTGTATAACACACTCTCACACTACCTGATCTAGTGTGTCTGTATAACACACTCTCACACTACCTGGTCTAGTGTGTCTGTATAACACACTCTCACACGACCTGGTCTAGTGTGTCTGTATAACACACTCTCACACTACCCGATCTAGTGTGTCTGTATAACACACTCTCACACTACCTGGTCCAGTGTGTCTGTATAACACACTCTCACACTACCTGGTCTAGTGTGTCTGCACAGCACAGTCTCACACTACCCGATCTAGTGTGTCTGTATAACACACTCTCACACTACCTGGTCCAGTGTGTCTGCACAGCACAGTCTCACACTACCCGATCTAGTGTGTCTGTATAACACACTCTCACACTACCTGGTCCAGTGTGTCTGTATAACACACTCTCACACTACCTGGTCTAGTGTGTCTGCACAGCACAGTCTCACACTACCCGATCTAGTGTGTCTGTATAACACACTCTCACACTACCTGAACTAGTGTGTCTGTATAACACACTCTCACACTACCTGAACTAGTGTGTCTGTATAACACACTCTCACACTACCTGGTCTAGTGTGTCTGCACAGCACAGTCTCACACTACCCGATCTAGTGTGTCTGTATAACACACTCTCACACTACCTGGTCCAGTGTGTCTGCACAGCACAGTCTCACACTACCTGGTCTAGTGTGTCTGCACAGCACAGTCTCACACTACCCGATCTAGTGTGTCTGTATAACACACTCTCACACTACCTGAACTAGTGTGTCTGTATAACACACTCTCACACTACCTGAACTAGTGTGTCTGTATAACACACTCTCACACTACCTGAACTAGTGTGTCTTTATAACACACTCTCACACTACCTGAACTAGTGTGTCTGTATATCACAGTCGCACACTACCTGGTCTAGTGTGTCTGTATAACACACTCTCACACTACCTGGTCTAGTGTGTCTGTACAGCACAGTCTCACACTACCTGGTCTAGTGCGTCTGCACAGCACAGTCTCACACTACCTGAACTAGTGTGTCTGTATAACACTCTCACACTACCTGAACTAGTGTGTCTGTATAACACACTCTCACACTACCTGAACTAGTGTGTTTGTATAACACAGTCTCACACTACCTGATCTAGTGTGTCTGTATAACACACTCTCACACTACCTGAAATAGTGTGTCTGTATAACACACTCTCACACTACCTGATCTAGTGTGTCTGCATAACACACTCTCACACTACCTGAACTAGTGTGTCTGTATAACACACTCTCACACTACCTGAACTAGTGTGTTTGTATAACACAGTCTCACACTACCTGATCTAGTGTGTCTGTATAACACACTCTCACACTACCTGAAATAGTGTGTCTGTATAACACACTCTCACACTACCTGATCTAGTGTGTCTGTATAACACACTCTCACACTACCTGATCTAGTGTGTCTGTATAACACACTCTCACACTACCTGAAATAGTGTGTCTGTATAACACACTCTCACACTACCTGATCCGGTGTGTCTGTATAACACACTCTCACACTACCTGATCAAGTGTGTCTGTACAATGGTGTGTTTGCATAACACACTCTCACACTACCTGATCTAGTGTGTCTGTACAATGGTGTGTCTGTAGAACACACTCTCACACGACCTGGTCTAGGGTGTCTGCACAGCACAGTCTCACACTACCTGAACTAGTGTGTCTGTATAACACACTCTCACACTACCTGAACTAGTGTGTCTGTATAACACACTCTCACACTACCTGATCTAGTGTGTCTGTACAATGGTGTGTCTGTATAACACACTCTCACACTGCCTGATCTAGTGTGTCGGTACAATGGTGTGTCTGTATAACACACTCACACTACCTGATCTAGTGTGTCTGTACAATGGTGTGTCTGTATAATACACTCTCACACTACCTGATCTAGTGTGTCGGTACAATGGTGTGTCTGTATAACACACTCTCACACTACCTGATCTAGTGTGTCTGTACAATGGTGTGTCTGTATAACACACTCTCACACTGCCTGAAATAGTGTGTCTGTACAATGGTGTGTCTGTATAACACACTCTCACACTACCTGATCTAGTGTGTCGGTACAATGGTGTGTCTGTATAACACACTCTCACACTACCTGATCTAGTGTGTCTGTACAATGATGTGTCTGTATAACACACTCTCACACTACCTGATCTAGTGTGTCTGTACAATGGTGTGTCTGTATAACACACCCTCACACTACCTGAAATAGTGTGTCTGTACAGTGCAGTCTCACACTACCTGGTCTAGTGTCTCTGTACAGCACATTCACACACTACCAGGTCCAGTGTTTTTGTACAGCCCAGTCACACATTACCTGTCGAATGTGTCTGTACAACGAAGTCCTACACTACCAGGTCTAATGTGGTTGTACAGCACAGTCTCACACTACCTCTACTAGTGTGTCTGTACCGCACAGTCTCACACTACCTGGTCTAGTGTGTCTGTACAACTCAGTCTCACACTGCCTGGTCTAGTGTGTCTGTACAACACAGTCTCACACTACCTGGTCTAGAGTGTCTGTACAGCACAGTCTCTACCTGGTCTAGTGTGTCTGTACAGTGCAGACTCACACTACTTGGTCTAGTGCGTCTGTACAGCGCAGTCTCACACTACCTGGTCTAGTGTGTCTGTACAACACCATCTCACACTAACTGGTCTAATGTGTCTGTACAACACAGTCTCACACTACCTGGTCTAGTGTGTCTGTACAACACCGTCTCACACTAACTGGTCTAATGTGTCTGTACAACACAGTCTCGCACTGCCTGGTCTAGTGTGTCTGTACAGCACAGCCTCACACTACCTGGCCTAGTGTGTCTGTACAACACAGTCTCGCACTGCCTGGTCTAGTGTGTCTGTACAGCAAAGTCTCACACTACCTAGTCTAGTGTGTCTGTACAGCACAGCCTCACACTACCTGGTCTAGTGTGTCTGTACAGCACAGCCTCACACTACCTGGCCTAGTGTGTCTATACAGCGCAGTCTCACACTACCTGGTCTAGTGTTTTTGTACAGCACAGTCTCACACTACCCAGTCTAGTATTTTTGTGCAACACAGTCTCACACTACCTGTACTAGTGTGTCTGTACAGCATAGTCTCACACTACCTGTACTAGTGTGTCTGTACAGCATAGTCTCACACTACCTGGTCTAGTATGTCTGTACAGCACAGTCTCACACAACCTGATCTAGTGTGCCTGTACAGCACAGTCACACTATCTGGTCTATTGTGACTGTACAGCGCAGTCTCACACAACCTGGTCTAGTGTGTTTGTATAACACAGTCTCACACTAACTGGTCTAGTGTGTCTGTACAACACAGTCTCACACTACCTGGTCTAGTGTGTCTGTACAACACCGTCTCACACTACCTGGTCTAGTGTGTCTGTACAGCACAGCCTCACACTACCTGGCCTAGTGTGTCTGTACAGCGCAGTCTCACACTACCTGGTCTAGTATGTCTGTACAGCGCAGTCTCACACTACCTGGTCTCGTGTTTTTGTACAGCACAGTCTCACACTACCCAGTCTAGTATTTTTGTGCAGCACAGTCTCACACTACCTGTACTAGTGTGTCTGTACAGCACAGCCTCACACTACCTGGTCTAGTGTGTCTGTACAACACCGTCTCACACTACCTGGTCTAGTGTGTCTGTACAGCACAGCCTCACACTACCTGGCCTAGTGTGTCTGTACAGCGCAGTCTCACACTACCTGGTCTCGTGTTTTTGTACAGCACAGCCTCACACTACCTGGTCTAGTGTGTCTGTACAACACCGTCTCACACTACCTGGTCTAGTGTGTCTGTACAGCACAGCCTCACACTACCTGGCCTAGTGTGTCTGTACAGCGCAGTCTCACACTACCTGGTCTCGTGTTTTTGTACAGCACAGTCTCACACTACCCAGTCTAGTATTTTTGTGCAGCACAGTCTCACACTACCTGTACTAGTGTGTCTGTACAGCACAGTCTCACACTACCTGTACTAGTGTGTCTGTACAGCACAGTCTCACACAACCTGATCTAGTGTGCCTGTACAGCACAGTCACACTATCTGGTCTATTGTGTCTGCACAGCACAGTCTCACACTACCTGGTCTAGTGTGTTTGTACAATACAGTCTCACACTACCTGGTCTAGTGTGTCTGTACAACACCATCTCACACTACCTGGTCTAGTGTGTCTATACAGCGCAGTCTCACATTACCTAGTCTAGTGTGTCTGTACTGCACAGTCTCACACCACCTGGTCTAGTGTGTCTGTACAGCACAGTCTCACACTACCTGGCCTAGTGTGTCTATACAGTGCAGTCTCACACTACCTGGTCTCGTGTTTTTGTACAGCACAGTCTCACACTACCCAGTCTAGTATTTTTGTGCAGCACAGTCTCACACTACCTGTACTAGTGTGTCTGTACAGCATAGTCTCACACTACCTGTACTAGTGTGTCTGTACAGCATAGTCTCACACTTCCTGGTCTAGTATGTCTGTACAGCACAGTCTCACACTACCTGGTCTCGTGTTTTTGTACAGCATAGTCTCACACTACCCAGTCTAGTGTTTTTGTGCAGCACAGTCTCACACTACCTGTACTCGTGTGTCTGTACAGCACAGTCTCACACAACCTGATCTAGTGTGCCTGTACAGCACAGTCACACTATCTGGTCTGTTGTGTCTGTACAGCACAGTCTCACACTACCTGGTCCAGTGTGTCTGCACAACACATTCTCACACTACCAGGTCTAGTGTGTCTGTACAACACATTTTCACACTACCAGGTCTAGTTTGTCTGTACAGCACAGTCTCACAGTGTCTGGTCTAGTGTGTCTGTACAGCACAGTCTCACAGTGTCTGGTCTAGTGTGTCTGTACAACACATTCTCACACTACCAGGTCTAGTGTGTCTGTACAGCACAGTCTCACAGTGTCTGGTCTAGTGTGTCTGTACAACACATTCTTACACTACCAGGTCTAGTGTGTCTGTACAGCACAGTCTCACAGTGTCTGGTCTAGTGTGTCTGTACAACACATTCTCACACTACCAGGTCTAGTGTGTCTGTACAGCACAGTCTCACAGTGCCTGGTCTCATGTGTCTGTGAATACAAACCAGACGAGCCAGGCAGCGTAGCTCTGGTGGCATAGGGCCAAGGTACTTACAGACGTACCAGGCCAGGCAGTGAGCCACTGAGGTGTTCACAGACACACTAGACACCAGGGAGTTGGCAGACGGGCGGGTGGTGGGGATGGAGGCTGTTTCTGCTCCTGTGGTTCAGTAGCTCAATGGGCATAGTATAAACCACAGAAGGACTGGTGTAGTTCATTCCGTGTTTTGTTGTATCACGGGGGTGCCATGGAGGCAAGGGATAACAGACCTCCCTAAACTGCAAGCTAAGGCCAAGTTAAGAGGAGAAACTAAGAGTGACTGGGAATCTTTTCATTAGGACAGGAAAGGTTAAAAGAAGATCTGATGGGGGGGGAGGGGGGGTTCAAAATCACGAGGCGTTTTGATAAAGTAAATCGGAAAAAGCTATAGGCACTGGTGGGTGAGTCGGTAATCGAGGGCATCAGTTTAAGGTTAGCACCAAAAGAACAAGGGAGAGGTTAGGAGGAATGTTTGTTTTACACAGAGGGTAGGGAGTGACCGGCCAGAAATGATAAGGGCAATGGAATCAAGAATTCTTTTGGAAAGGAAGAGGGGAGAAATATTTTCAACGAGAAAGATTTAATTAGAAAGGTCCAGGTAATGGACAGGGGGGAACACTCCTTCAGAAAGAGAGAGCACAGGGGCAAGTGGTCGGCTTGGGAAACGGCGGGGGTTTGGGTCTAATGGGAGTGTCCCAAAATGGATCTGGCTACTTTGCTGCCTGACATGGCTGCTCTCGCTCTCACCTCTCGAGTCAGAAATTGTGGGGTTCAACCCCATGCCGGGAACTGAAGCCCAGCATTCCCTTCCAATTCTTTTCGCGAGCGCGAGCGATTTCTTTTTTTTAAGTGCACGGCCCCTTTAAATCTTTCTGCAGGGCTGCGCACGCGTGCTTATTTGGTTGGGCCAACTTGTGCGTGGACTGTGCGGGGACTTTTGGGCTCCTGCTCCGCTGCACGGCCAAGGCACGCGGAAGAAACTTTGCTGGAGCCCCGTGATCCAACGCTAACACTCCCAGTGCCAGTACTGAGGGAGTGCTGCATTGTCGGAGGCGCCGTCTTTCAGGTGAGATGTTAAACCGAGGGCCCCGTCTGCCCTTGCAGGTGGACGTAAAAGATCCTTCTGGAATCTATTGATCGCTATTGCAAGGTGAGCGGGGTGGTGGGGGGGACGGGGGGGAGGGACGACTTATCTCCCGGTGACCTGGGGCGCAATATTTATCCCTCAACCAACACCACTTTAAAAAAAAAACACGATGATTGGGTGATTATTGTGTTTGTGGGACTAAGGGGAACACTCCTTCAGAGACAGCGAGGGCACAGGGACGATGATTTGAACGGGGAAATGGGTTCTTTGTGAGATCTTGCTGTGCACAATTTGGCTGTCATGTTATCTACACATGGCCGTACGTCAAAGAACAACCCGGAATGTCTCCATTCGAACAAGGAGAATTGCCTTGCTTGGTGGATGAAAATGGCTGCCGGCATAATCTAGCCTATCAATAGTTGGGATGGGTGGGAGGTGGGGGGTGGCGGTGGTTGTTGGCTACTGTGGGGTTTCGATCTTACCTTATAGTCGCTATCTATTCTGCATTGGACCTCCCTCATGTAGGCACTGTCTGTGAAGGGTGTTTTCTTGCAGTAGCCACTCTCCATCCTGGAGGGAAAAAGCAGTGAGGGGAGCATCAGCAAAACCGAAGATGGTGCATGCGAGATGCACAGAATTACATAGAACCTTGCAGCACAGCAACAGGCCATTATGCCCATCAGCCTATGCTGCACGTCAGCCTCCTCCCACTCCACTTCATCTCACCCCATCAGCATATCCTTCTATTCCTTTCTCCCTCATGTGCTTCCCGAGCTTCCCCTTAGTTGTGTCTCAGCTATTCAACTCAACCACTCCCTGTGGTCATGAGTTCAACATTCTCACCACTCTCTGGGTTAAGAAGTTTCTCTTGAATTCTCTCTTGGATTGATTAGCGATTATCTTACATTTTCACTCCTCCACAAGTGGAAACATTTTCTCTACCTCTACCTGATCCAACAGCTTCATAATTTCAAAGACCTCTATCAGGTCACCTCTCAGGCTTCTCCTTTCTCAGTAAGCAGATCCTCTCAGTCCTAGTGTCATCCTTGTGAATCTTTTTTGTACCATCTCCAGTGCCTCTATATCCTTTTTTGTAATATGGAGACCACAACTGTCCACAGCACATCAAGTGTGATCTGACCAAGGTCCCTGAGAACTGCTGCAGTCCTTGGGTCCTTTTCTTAGACTTCGTAGCAGTTTTGATACAACTGAGTGGCTTGCTTGGCCATTTCAGAGGGCATTTTAAGAGTCAACCACATTGCTGTGGGTCTGGAGTCACATGTAGGCATGACCGGGTAAGGACGGCAGATTTCCTTTCCTGGAGGACATTAGTGAACCAGATGGGTTTTTACAACAATCGACAATGGTTTCACGGTCACCATTAATTCCAGATTTATTAATTGAATTTAAATTTCACCATCTGCCGTGGTGGCATTCGAACCCATGACCCCAGAGCGTTAGCCTGGGCCTCTGGATTACTAGTCCAGTGACATTACCACTACGCCACCGCCTCCCCCTATTGTGTTGTTTTGCTGACATCTGTAAATTTTGAAATTGGATTTCCAATTCCCAAGTCCAAATTGTTTATGTAAATGGTGAGCAGCAGTGATCCAGCACTGATCCCTGTGGTACACCACATTCCACCTTCCGCCAGTCTTAGTGACATCCCTTAAGCCCTACTCAGTTTCCTGTTTTGTGGCCAGCTTGCTAGCCAACGCTGCTAGCCAACGCTGCACCTTGTCCCTCGACTCCACATGCTCAGATTGTAGTCATGAATCTACTTTGTGGGCATCTACCCGACAATGTGGAAAACTGTTCATTTATGTCCTGCCCCCAAAAAGCAGGACAAATCCAATCGGCCAATTACCATCACATCAGTTTACTTTCAATCATCAGCAAAGTGTTGGAAGTAAGAACTCTGTTATCAAGTGGCATTTCTCAGCAATAAACTGCTCCCCGATGTTCAGTTTGGGTTCTGCTCAGCTTCAGACCTCATTACAGCCTTGGTCCAAACATGGACAAAACAGCTGAACACCAGAGGTGAGGTGAGAGTGACTGCCCTTGGTGTCAAGGCAGCATTTGACCAAGTGTGTCATCAAGGAGCCTGAGCAAAACTGGACTCAGTGGGAATCAGGGGGGAAAAACTCTCTGCTGGTTGGAGTCACATCTAGCACAAAGGAAGATGGTACAGTTGTTGGAGGCTAATCATCTCAGTCCCAGGACATCACTACAGGAGTTACTCAGGATAGTGTCCTATGCCCAACCACCTTCAGCTGTTTCATCAATGACCTACCCTCCATCATAAGGTCAGAAATGGGGATGTTCACTGATGATTGCATAATGTTCAGCACCATTTGTGACTCTTTAGATACTGAAGCAATCCGTGCCAGCGTACAGCAAGACTTAAACAACAGTCAGGTTTAAGCTGATATGTGGCAAGTAACATTCGCACCACACAATTGCCAGGCTATGATCATTTTTTTTATTATTTCATGGGATGTGAGCACCACTGGCAAGGCCAGCATTTTTGCCCATCCGTAAATGCCATTGAGAAGGTGGTGGTGAGCTGCCTTCTTGAACGACAGCAATCCATCTAGTCTAGGTACACCAACAGTGCTGTTAGGGAGGGAGTTCCAGGATTTTGACCCAGTGACAGTGAAGGAACGGCGATATAGTTCCAAGTCAGGATAGTGTGTGGCTTGGAAGGGAACTTGCAGGTGGTGGTGCTTTTATGCATCTGCTGCCCTTGTCCTTCTAGGTGGTAGAGGTCGCGGGTTTGGAATGTGCTGCCTGAGTAGCCTTGGTGCTTTGCTGCAGTGCATCTTGTAGATGGTACGTACTGTTGCCACTGTGCGTCAGTGGTGGAGGGAGTGAATGTTTGTGGACAGGGTGCTGATCAAGCGGGCTGCTTTGTCACAGATGATATTGAGCTTCTTGAGTGTTGGAGCTGCACCCATCCAGGCAAGCGGACAGCATTCCATCACACCCCTGACTTTTTCCTTGTAGATGGTGGACAGCGAGCTCGCCACTGGTATCAGACCCACCGGCCGTCCATGTCTCCGCTTTAAAGACGTCTGAAAACGCGACATGAAATCCTGTGACATTGATCACAAGTCGTGGGAGTCAGTTGCCAGCGTTCGCCAGAGCTGGCGGGCAGCCATAAAGACGGGGCTAAAATGTGGCGAGTCGAAGAGACTTAGCAGTTGGCAGGAAAAAAGACAGAGGCGCAAGGGGAGAGCCAACTGTGCAACAGCCCTGACAAACAAATTTCTCTGCAGCACCTGTGGAAGAGCCTGTCACTCTAGTATTGGCCTTTATAGCCACTCCAGGCGTTGCTTCACAAACCACTGACCACCTCCAGGCGCTTACCCATTGTCTCTCGAGATAAGGAGGCTAAAGAAGAAAGAAGATGGTGGACAGGCTTTGGGAAATCAGGAGGTGAGTTGCTCGCCGCAGGATTCCTAGCTTCTGACCTGCTCTTGTTGCCACGGTATTTGTATGGCTACTCCAGTTCAGTTTCTGGTTAATTGTAACCCCCAGGATGTTGATATTGGGGGATTCAGCGATCGTAATGCCATTGAATGTCAAGGGGAGATGGTTGGATTCTGTCTTGTTGGAGATGGTCCTTGCCTGGCACTTGTGTGGCGTGAATGTTACTTGTGAGACCCCCCCCCACTCCCTCCCCTAACCAAACAGTCCCTGATCAAAAGAAGTAACAGAGAGTAGACAAGGGAAATGCACCATACATAGACTTTCAAAAGACCTTCGATAAGGTTCATTTTAAAAAATTCATTCTTATCATAACATAGAGTTATAGCAGAGTCTCCTTATTGGAGGAAGGATGTTCTTGCTATAGAAGGAGTGCAGCAAAGGTTTACCAGACTGATTCCTGGGGTGGCGGGACTGACGTATGAGGAGAGATTGAGTCGGTTAGGATTATATTCACTGGAGTTCAGAAGAGTGAGGGGGGATCTCATAGAAACCTATACAATTCTAACAGGACTTGACAGGGTAGATGCAGGAAGGATGTTCCCGATGGTGGGGCAGTCCAGAACCAAGGGTCATAGTCTAAGGATATGGGGTAAACCTTTCAGCCCCACAACCCTCCAAGATATCTTTGCTCCTCCAGTTCTAGTCTCTTACACATCCCTGATTTTAATTGCTCCACCATCAGCGGCCATGCATTCCGCTGCCGGGGCCCTAGGCTGTGGAATTCCCTCCCTAAACCTCTCCTCCCCTCTATCTCTGTCACCTCGAGACACTCCTTAAAACCAACTTCTTTGACCAAGCTTTTGGTCCCTCCGTCCTGATATCTTCTTTGTGGGACGGAGTCAAATTTTGTTTGATAATGCTCCTTTGAAGCATCTTGGGAGGTTTTACTATGTTAAAGATGCTATATAAATGCAAGTTTTTATTGGCTGCCCGACTCTACAAGTGGAATGTTTGCTCTTTAAGGGTAATTATTGGTCTTGTATTTCATTAAATCTTTCTTTGAATATCTCCCCCCTGTCTTTCTCTGGGTTTACCTGTTAAAAGCTCAGACCAGTTTAATGTGTCCAGCCTACACCTCATTCCTTCGAATTTAGCCTTACTTAAGTTTCAAACCTCTGTTTGTACATGATCTTTCTCCTTACTCAAGCTTCATATCAACCTCTACCAGGGTGTGGTTATTGTTTGCAAGATACTCCTGTACTGTCGAATCATTCACTCTGGCTCGTTCCTTGTGACTAAGTCTAGGTTCCTTGTTGGTTCTAATCCACATTGTTTCAGAAAACTGCCCTGGATATCCTCCAGAAACCCATTGCCTTTACGATTTGAGCTGTGTTGCATCACCCAGTTGATGTGAATTAAAATCTCCCATCACAGCCACTCTACTTTTACTATATGCTTTTCTGATCCCCATACTAGCTCAGTGGGTAGTGCTCTTGCCTCTGAGTCAGAAGGCTTCGGGCTCAAGTCCCATTCCAGAGATAATCCCAAAATTTAGGTTGACAATCAAGTGCAGTCCTGAGAGAACGCTGCACTCTGGACGTGCTGAGGGCCCAATCTGCCCTCTCAGGTGAACATGAAAGACTCCATGGTGCTATTGGAAGTAAAGTGGGCAAAGGAGGTTCTCCCTGGGCTGGTATTTATCCCTCAAGCAACATCACTCAAAAAAAAAACTGTAGTTTGTGGGAGCTTTCTGTGCACAAATTGCCTGCTGATTTTCCGACATTACAACCCTTCAGAAGTTCTACTTGGGCTGTAAAGCGCTTTGGGATGTTCTGCGGTAACTGGATAAATGCATGTCTTTCTTGATTTATGTTGCAAGACAACTTCCTTTGACATTGCGGGAGTTAAGACCAAGTGTAGCCTTTGGCTGAACTTGGGCTACAGGGTATTGCGGGGTGGGTGGTGGTGGGTGGGGGGTTGGCAGTATTGGATCTGAGTGCACCGATGTAACTCAGGCCTCATTTTGAAGTCAGACATTGTGTTCTTGTTTTTCTTTAAACCTAATACTTTTACTCGAGGAGTGAGAATTTGACTCAATGTCTTCCTGGGTCAAGAATCTCAAGTGGGAGACTTGAGTTACGACCTGTCCTTGGGCAGAAGACTTTTATCATATGTTTATTGTTGCATTGAACTTACATTGAACATTCTGAAAGGTTTATGATAGAGTAGATCGGGAGAAACTGTTTCCAGCGGCAGGTAGGTCAGTAACCAGGCGACACAGATTTAAGATCATTAGCAAAAGAAACTGGAATCGAAATGAGGACTTTTTTTTTTTGAACACAGCGAGTTGTTACGATCTGAAATGCACTGCCTGTAAGCGAGCAGATTCTATGGTAACATTCAAAAGGGAATTGGAAAGGACCAATTTGCAGGGCTAATGGGAAAAGACCTGGGGTTGGGGGTGGGGTTAGTGGGACCAACAGGGTAAACACTTTCAAAGACATGATGGGCTGAATGTCCTCCTTCTCTGCTGTGCGATTCTACGATTATTACCTGCAGTTGAACAGTAAAACCTATGACAATTTGGACCAGAGGACTCTGGAGTTTCTCTGCAGTACAGGCATGATAGATTTCAGAGAATTACATGTAATTTACAGCCCAGAATCAGACCATTCGGCCGCACCGGTCCATGCTTCCCACGAACCTCCACCCACCTTTACATCACCGAACCCCATCGACACAACCTTGGGTTCCTTTCTTCCTCATTGTTTATCTAGCTTCAAAGTAATCAGGCAGAGTCAACACAGTTTAGTGAAAGGGAAATTATGTTTAGCCAATTTATTGGAGTTCTTCGAAGAAGTAACATGTGCTGTGAATAAAGGGGAACCGGTGGATGTTCTGTACTTAGATTTCAAGGAGGCATTTGATAAGGCATTTGAAAGGGTTAAACAGTTCGAACAGGAGAAAAGGGAACCAGAGAACAGGGCGAATGACAGAGAGTCTGTAGTGAATCAACTAATGGAAGATCTAAGTAAGGAAAGTCAGGAGAGGAAGGCACAGGAAGAAACGTCCAGGAATACAATAGAGTACCTATAATGCCAGGTCACAGAGAGTAAAAAGGAGTGTCAGGCTCAGCGCGAGAAAAGTGCCAGGAACTTGGAGAGAGCTGACAAGGCTGAGGGGCAATTGAAGGATATCAAGGTAGTATACGGGGTAGCTCAGAGTCGTATACATGAAGAGGCTGATCACGGGCCATGTAATGAGAAAATTGGTAAGCTGACCGTAACATTATCCGGCGCTGGGGAATGGCTTGTCTTATGGCACCAGGGGAAGTTAGGGTAGACTGGGATGCGGAGAGAAGGGTGTCCAATGATGGGACCCAGTATAGAGAATGTCAGCCGGCTCCTGAGGCACTGAGAACACTGAGACCGATGTGCCGCCTGCGACAGCAAAAGTTCGATCCACCCCCAGCAGGGGGTGGTCCAGTGTTGTTGCAGAGCGATTACGTGCTCCCATATACGACCCTTCAGTTGCAGGAAATGCTGGCCAGTGTGCCGAAACTAAAGCGTGGAGGGGATGCCTCAGTCCATTTCGCTAGCATAGAACAGATGGGGGAATTAATAACTGTGATGAGGAGGAAATTAAACAACTGATCCTGTTCTCCCTAGATGGGAAGCTGTATCAGAGTCTGTCTACAGCTACTAAGTTGGGAGGGGGAACCACGGATGGTTTGAAGGATGAAATCTTAGTGGCGCTGGGACATAATCAGGGCAGTCTGTTCTTGCACGTTGAGCAGACCAGACAGCTAGCAGGCGAGGCACTGGAGGCATTTGCGGATAAGTTATGGCCCATATATATGAATGCTACTGGGGGAAATCTAGACCGAGTGCAGCTGATAGGGGCGCCCAGGAATCATTGGCTGAGGACCCTAGTAGTTAACAGCTTGCCATGGACCAGGGCAAGGGCAGAGTCGTGGTTTGACCCCTAGGATGAGACAAATACAGAGGCAGGTGTGTTTAGGAAACTGACTCTGGCTTGCGTGGTAGAAAGGAGTGGAACCAAGAAGAGGGTAATGCGAACATATCCCAGGCATGTTTCAATTGTGGGAAAATGGGACACTGGAGTAGGGAGTGTAAGTCTCCGAAAGGGGGGAAACTAGGAAGCGGGAATCCCTCAGGGTCGAAACTACGGGCAGTAGAGGCAGAGAAAGAGCAAGTAGAAGACCCAGTGAAACTTCTGGTGGCCACATTACAGCAGGTTATGGGCAAGGGACAGGGAAAGGTGTTTGGATTGAAAGATAATGGTTAAAGGAAGTTAATTGGAAGATTCACATGGTAGGTTTTAAAACACTGTGTGAACAGTAAAAGAAAACCTTGTGTGTATGTGAGTTGGTTCGATTTTCTGTTTGTATGTTTTATTAGAGTGTCCTGTTTGATTTTGTGTGTCTGTGCTCCAGTGATCAGTGTCTGTCACTGAGTGAATGTTGGAAGTGTTAAAATTTAATTGTGCTGTGCTCTTGTGCTGAGAGAGAGAGAGAGAGAGTAACTCATGCCTCTGATTTCTCTGAGTTTACAAGCCAGTGTCAGTCACTAAAAGGTTGTTTAACCCCTTGTGGTCTGTTTTTGCATGTGATTTTGAAACAGTTGGTTGTTTCATGTGTTTCAAGGGTTTTTTTGAATGGATGTAAGTCAGAAAGAAGTTATGATAACATGGATATTGAACTGGAAAAAAAAACGATTGTTTATTGTCTGAGAGAGAGAGAGAGAGAGAGATAGGGGGTATTATATTAGAGAGATAGGGGGTTCTCCCCCATGCTGTGTGAGGCTGCTGTTAGGTTTAAATTTTGTCTGATGTTGTACTTTGAAAATTCACCTTTGTCTCGAGTTCCTACTTACAGTCGCTTCAAAGGGGACCTTGAAGAAAGAAGATCTGAGAACCCAGAACTTAAGTGATTTTCTTTTGTTTCTTTGTAAAACATGTGCTATGTTAATTGGTTTGGTCTGCCCGAAACTTGCTGGTCTTCCAGCGCAAAGAGTTGTCCACCACCGAATGTTGCAGACTGGCACATTCCAAGGTCTAGGACTACGTGCTGAAAGACGCACTAAAGCTTGGGGCAGCCGCAGCAAAGGCTCAATGGGGAAAGACCACAGTGTAAGTCCCCCCACCAAGCTGAACTGAGGGGCTGGATCCATGGGAAACCCCTCGAACTGTTGCGGGAAAATTTTGTGTGCTGTAAACGTAAAAATGTATATGGCATGACAATGAAATGGAAGAGTTGTGAGGCAACTCATGATTGTATAGAATGAAACTGATCACCTTTGCACTGTTTTTATTTTTTGACTTGATGCTGTTTTAAACTGTCTGGGAATGCAATTTTTACAGATTTTTATGAATAAAGTATATTTTGGAAATAAAAAAAAATTGATGTAAGTTGATAAAGTTTAAGATGTGTGCATGGAGAATGCAAGTGGGAAGCTTCCATGAGAGAATGTCTGTGTGTGTAATAAAGGTTTTGTGTAGAGGATGTATGCTTTAAGTTTGTTTTCTGAAATTGTGATTTTTGCAGTCTTAAGTTTGACTACTTCTGGGTTAAAGGGGATTTCACAATGGGAATTGTGACCTTGTTAAAGGGGGACATGAATGGAAATAAGCATATATTCGAAGTTATAAATTCCAGTTGGAATTTCTGATCAAAATTTCAATTCATATGGAATTTTGTTTCGTTAAACATATGGGGATTTTATTCTGTGCAGAAATTCACCCATTCAAGTTAGAAATTGGGGAAAAAAACACGCTCACACGTGTGTTTAAACTCAGACTGCGGGAAGAACAAAGGATAATTTGCCGAAAGGAATTTAAAGGGTGAAATAAGACAATTTAGAAAATGCTTTTTTAAATAAAAGAGTTTTAATTCTGGAAAAGGGAGTTTCCTTTATTTAAAGGCAAGACCCACTGAGCAGGGCGGTAAGAAGGAGTAGTCAGACACCCTGAGCCAGGGTGCCCTGGACACCTCCTCGCACATCGACCCTGAACCGCAAAAAATTCCAATCTGGGAAAAACAAAAAGGGTAGGGGTGATTGCAGCACACAGTGTAAAGTAACATAAAAGGAAGTCTGACCTATGGAGAGATCTCTCAGGTAGTGTAAATTTGTACATAACCTAAGTCTGATCTATGGAGAGAAGACCCCTCACAGAGCAGTGCTATTTCTTTTTCTTTTCCTTTTCTGCAGGAGCAAAGTCGAGCCAGGAACACATGATGGGACATACCCTGTGGCTGAGTGTGATGATAATCCTGATTGGAGCAGGACAGACGGATCGAGGGCACATCGAGATGTCATTCACTTACGGGTGTATGGGAGGAGCCAGGCCCACTGTAACATTGGCAGGGGTGGGGGGGGGGGGGGGTGCGAGTAAGACACGGGGCACTGATGGGATAACTACATATTTCCGTGAGGGAAGGTGGCTGGGTTGGTTGAGGTCAAATTCAACCAAGTATTCCAATCACATGGCGTACACATTCGGTGAAGCATCAGTGCCCTGCCCAAAATTATATATCACAACCAGCAAGGTACAGGTGACAGAGGGAAGGTGGGTGTGCCTAGAATGTCAGGGAAGCATCCCCATGGGATGGTGGTGGTCGTTACATAAGACAGACAAGACGAAGGCTGATGAATTCGAGGATTGGGAAAGATTGGGGAACGACACACACAGATGAATTATGGGAATAAAGGGCGGTGTGAAATTGTGTTGGAGCAAGTGGTGGAAGGAAGAGCAAGGGGTTTATGTGGCTAAGTAGGGGAACTCTATGATTGGCACTGATCTGAAGGGGTGTCGGGGAAGGACCGCACATGAAGTGCTGTGTCCATATCAACTAAATGAGTTCGACTGACCAGTATGTGGATTTGAGTCTGAAAGTACACAGCCCATCAACTGCACTATGGAGGTGATGGCTCAGAACCATGTCCCCTGGCTGTGGTGGGGAAGAGACGGTCGCCCACCTCTTTCTGGAATGTGTCTTTGCAAAGCAGGTGTGGAAAGAGATGCAGTGGTTTTTGTCGAGGTTTATCCCAAGCAGCTCTGTAACACAGGAGTCTGTCCTCTACGGGCTGTTCCCAGGGACGCACTCCGAGATAAACATCAACTGCTGCTGGAGGACTATCAATTCGATGAAAGACACCCTTTGGTCTGCCCGAAACCTGCTGGCCTTCCAGCGCAAAGAGTTGTCCACGACCGAATGTTGCAGACTGGCACATTCCAAGGTCCAGAACTATGTGCTGAGGGACGCACTAAAGCTTGGGGCAGCTGCAGCAAAGGCTCAATGGGGAAAGACCACTGTGTAAGGTCCCCCCACCAAGCTGAACTGAGGGGCTGGATCCATGGGAAACCCCTCGAACTGTATCGGGAAAATTTTTGTTTGCTGTAAAATGTATATGGCATGAAAAATGAAATGGAAGGGTGGTGAGGCAACTCACTCCTGTATTGAAGGAAACTGACCTCCTTTGCACTGTTTGTATTTTTTGACTTGGTGCTGTTTGGAACTGTTTTGTAATGTATTTTTTTTTACAGATTTTTATGAATAAAGTATATTTTGGATATAAAAAAAAAGTCCCTCCCCAGGTTTCATATGAGGGTAACGGAACCTACTGTGCCACTACTAGTATAGGATACACAATGACACACGGTGCTCAGTTTACGACTCGACCTTTTGTTTTAAACCCCAGATAGAGGTACAATTTCACAGGAAAGGATTATCCCCATCTCAGTCCTTCCATACCTCAGTAAATCGAACAGTGAGCGATGCTTTACCAAGCCTTCAAGAATGCATTGCCCATTTTGGGTATGATATCCCATCATTACCCGAGCATTTGGCAAAACTGGTAAAGGAAGTGGAGCTTCCCCATAAGCATTATTATACTTTCGAACAGAAAAACAGGGATACAAGAAATGAGATCAGCGGAATAACTACCCCACCTTGGTGGGATATTGGGTTCAATATTGAAATCCCTTCCTGGATTCGAATTGCTTCACATGTACTAGTAATTGCACAATTGATTGTAATATTGTATGTGTTAAAATTATTGTGCAAGTTATAACAAAAAGTAAAAAGAGAAAAATCAGAAAGATTGTGTAAGAAGGGATTTGGGATGAAGACTGATAGACTGTTTAAAGAAAGACTTTAAAGAAATGTAAGATTTGGCTGGAACCTACAATACACTCATCATGGCAGAAGATTCATCGGAAATAATATCTCTAGTATAAAAGAGATATTAAAGGGGGAGATGTAGGATCAGAATCCCCTCCCCTCCCCCCCCCCCCCAAACTGGACTTTAAAACTGGACTTTGTGGAGTATGGGGAAGGAATCCCTACCCCCACAGACAATAGTACTGTGTAGGAAAGTCTAACCTCAACACAAAGCACAGAGGCAGGCTGCATTCCGATGGGTCAATTTCAAACATCCCGACATCACAACAGGACTGATACTGTAAAAGGACTGGAATTTGGGACATTATCATAACAGTGACACAGGATAACTGCCATCATATTAAGTAATTGGGGAGGCCATTGTTACAACTAACTAGCCCCAGACCACAGCATTCACTCCTGTTGAGACAGGAGAGAAACCTCTGGAGCCTGGACTACCTCACCTTGGTGGAGTTAGAGTCATAGAGAGATACAGCACCGAAACAGGCTCTTCGGCCCAACGAGTCCGTGCCAACCATCAACCACCCATTTATACTAATCCTACATTAATCCTATTTTTTTCCCTCTCACATCCCCAGCTTCCCTCAATTCTCCTACCACCTACCTACACGAGGGGCAATTTTTACAATGGCCAATTTACCTATCAACCTGCAAGTCTTTGGCGTGTGGGAGGAAACCGGAGCACCCGGAGGAAACCCACACAGGCAGTACCCAGAACCAAACCTGGGTCACTGGAGCTGTGAGGCTGCGGTGCTAGCTACTGTGCCACTGTGCCGCCGAGTTCATTGTTCTCGGTCAGGGAACTCACATCAGCACTAAATGGATTGTCTGGACCAGGCAGGTAACAGAGGAAAGAGTTTAAAAGGTGCTAGGTGCTGACCATCCAGCAGGATGGCTTCAGGAGATGTGTTTATGATATTTCGATAAGGATCATCATAAAAAGGACAGGATTGAAGGGTTTGGCACTGCAGTTATGTGAAGAAGGACGGGCACTGGTCATCTCAGGTCCAGGCCTACAATCAACATTGGTAATGACCAGACGTGTGGGTGATTGTAAGTTTTTCAGTCAAATCTTGAAGGGGTTTGTACTGTGGGGGCTGCGGTCGGGTGAAAGGTCAAAGTTGGTCATCTTGACTCAGCACCTGCAATTAACACCGGGACTGACCGGCCATGTGGGTGATTGTAAGTGTTTTCAGCCAAATCGTAGTGATCTTGGTCGGAGGGATTGGGACAAAAGCGTAGTGTTTTTGCCTGAAATTTGTAAGTTTGAGCCAAGTTGTACTGACTTTGTTTTGGGTAGCAGTGGTCAAATCGCTGAAGGGTTCAGCTGGGAATTGGGGTGTCAGTTTTAAGTTACTGCAGGAGGCTTTGTACGGAGGACAGTTTTGTTTTCTTTCTGTTTCAACTAACCATGGAGGTGTCTGTATTAGGGATATTACTGAATTCAATAAAACAACAATTCATGGTTAAGCCAAACCCTGCGTCGTGTGCAATTTTGCTCTTGTAATTCCTAAAGTCCAAGAACTGTAGTAAAGGGGCACGGGAACGGAACCTCGTACACATACTCGGTCAAATGCTGCCTCGATATCAAGGGCTACCACTCTCACCTCACATCTGGAATTCAGCTCTTTAGTCCGTGTTTGGACCAAGGCTGTAATGAAGTCTGGTGCTGAGTGGCCCTGGTGGAACCCAAACTTGGCATCGGTGAGCAGGTTATTGCTGTCTGAATGCCGCTTGATAACACTGTCAATGACCCCTTCCATCACTTTGCTGACGATTAAGAGTAGGCTGCTGGTGTGGTAGCTGGCCGGATTGGATTTGTCCTGCTCATTGTGGACAGGACATACCTGGGCAATTTGCCACATTGTGGAGTAGATGCCAGTGTTGTAGCTGTACTGGAACAGCTTGGCTAGGGTGCGGCTACTTCTCGAGCACAAGTCTTCAGTACTACTGCCAGGATGTTGTCAGGGCCTATTGCCTTTGCTGTATCTACCCTATTGAATCCTTTTAACCATTGTGAGAATAAGAAATACTGAAATGTTGTTTCTACAGCTTGTGGAAAATTACCAAGAAGTCATTTCTACACAACATAATGAAATCACTGAAAAAGGGAACTGATAAGGGGATGTGAGAAATGACCTTGAGACAGTATGGCAGTTAAAAAATTGTGCTTATGCAGAGAAAAGAAAATCAGCAAGAGTTAGAACAAAGGATGTAGTGAATGAGTAACTGCCCCACTAAGATAAAGGCTGACAGCTGCCAGTTAACACACACACACAGGAGGCTTGCAAAAGAATGGAGAGCCAAATAAGGTAAAACAAAAACAAGAGTCAGGGGCTAGAAAGTTAGAGTAGGGGGAGAAGTAAACAGAGGAGGAGACTGTAGCAACCATAGGATAGGTTAGTGTCATAATACGTTATAACCAATAATGTAAACTAAAGGCGTGGACAAATGGATTTGTATTGTATAAACATGAACTGAATATGTTGATCGGTGTGCCTGCTTGTAGGACACCCGATTTTGCAAGAACGTTAAATAAACTTACTTCTTCAGAGTTTGACTTGGTGTAAATTATTATCAAGTGGGCTACGTTTCCCACACCATGAACATGGAGTCTTCACTTTTCCACCCCAGAGGGCCGTGGGTCATCGAGTATATTCAAGTCAGAGGTCGATAGATTTTTGGATACAAAGTGAATTAAAGGTTTGAGCTGAACAACTAAAGCATAATTTCCACCCCTTTATATTCCAGTCCCTTTGAGACAAACACCAACATTAATAGAACCATAGAAAAAATATGGCACAGGAGGCCATTCAGCCCATCATCTCTGTGCCGGTCTAAAGGCTTTTAATGATACATGTACTTGAACTCCCAAATCTCTCTGCTCCTCGACAGTTCAAAATTTCGTGCTGCTTAGAATATACTGCAATTTATCTCTCTTGGATCCAAAATGGATGATCCCACTCCTGCCCACATCAAAATTCCGTCCCTGCCTCAGCTCATCTTCTGCTGGAAGCCTCGACCTTTCTCTCTCGCTCTTCTTTAAATAAACTGAGCCCCAAAATAGATCCTTCGGGAGCACCCCTTGCCACAGCCCGCAATGGGTGCTAGGTTAACCAAATGGCCACTTGAGTTGAGGATCACCCACTAATACTCCTGTCCGCCTGAGTTTCATGACTTTTTACTGTATTGAAAGGTGTTTTCTCCAAGTTAATGGGGCAGGGGACAGGGGAAAGTAGACCATTCAACTCCTCAAACCCCATTTCCACCATTCGAATCGATCATAGTTGACATGTATCAAGCATGGATGTTAAGCCTATCGTTGGTTGCTGTGGGGCACCCTAGGGTGCCAAGCCCATTTCTGGGTGCTGTGGGAAATCCTGGGGTGCCAAACCTATCTTTTGTTGCTGTGGGTCACCCTTGGGTGACAAGTCTATCTTTGGTTGCTGTGGGGCACCCTTGGGTGACAAGCCTATCTTTAGTTACTGTGGGGCACCCTTGGGCGCCAAGTCGATCTTTGGATGCTGTGGAGGCACCCTAGGGCGCATGTTTGGTTCCAGTGAGCCACCCTTAGGTGCCAAGATTATGTTCAGTAGCTGTAGGTGCTGAGCTGTGTGGCAACCCTCAGCCCCCACCCCCAGTGTGGGGTGCCGGGGTCCGGCACCCTTGGGTGAGCCTTACCTGTGGCTGGGTGGCCCAGCTCCCGGCACCCAACTTCGCCCTGCCATTTCCAGGTGTGCCAGCTTCGCCCGATCTCCTTGGAAACCGCGTCTCGCGGCGTCTCCCCGGGAGACCACGTCGCAGGCGCCCCGGAATGCCCGCCCACCGCGGCGGCCTCGGCCAATGGGTCGCGTCACTGACCTTTGATTGACACACCCGTGAGGAAACGTGGCTCCTCGTTCCACCCACTCTTCCCGATTCCCCCCGCCCCTACCCGCACGTCGCCATGGAGACGACGCTTCCAAACGCCCCGCCCCCCCACCTCCTCCGCCATAACAAAGCCGCCGGTTCCCTCGCGCAGTTCCTTATTGTTTTGAAGTCTCCATGGAAACAGCCTCAGCCGCGCGTGCGGAAGGAATGTCCGTTCAACAGGTAACGGCGCAGTCCGCCATGAAAACAGAGATTCCTTCCCCCATCCCACGTTCCCCAGCCCCCCCCCCCATCTGCTGCCGACACACTCCGCCTCGATTCAAAAACAAACTTCCAACCGTCATTTAAAACTTCGGAGGCGGACTCACCCGCTCCCCTCTCCTCCCGACCAACTCAGGAGACGTGACTGGTTGAGTCAACCGTCAATCAGGCCAATACTCCACAAGGATTGGTTCGCGCACACGGCGCGTTCGGACGCCACGTGGTCCGCCCAGCGGCGCCCGCTCTCGTGGCTACGTCATTCACATCGGACCCGCCCACCCCTCACACGTCGATTGGCTCCTGCTGAAGCTGCGGCTTGAAAACCCGCCCCATCCATACCGGGGTGGGCGGGGGGGGGGGGGGGAAATGGGACCTGCTGCTCTGATTGGTCCCCCGCTTCCCGACCGATTGGTTGGAAGCTGCGTGGGGTGGACCTGTCATGCTACATTCTGATTGGCCAAGCGTTTGACAGCACCGGCCCCCTCCCTTACTTAAATAAAAGCAAAATACTGCGGATGCTGGAAATCTGAAACAAAAACAGGAAATGCTGGATTCACTCAGCAGGTCTGGCAGCATCTGTGGAAAGAGAAGCAGAGTTAACGTTTCGGGTCAGTGACCCTTCTTCGGAACCTCCCCTTGCTTGCCGACTTGTTTGTCAGGTTTCGGGGCTGGCGGGGAGGAGGTTGGTTTTATGGAAAACCCTCAGGCCCCTGGTGCAATGTACTGTGGTCAGTGTTGTAATGGAGGAAACCTGGCAGATAATTCGTCCACAGCAAGATCTGACAAATCACTGTGTGATAAATGACCAGATCACATCTTTTAGTGATGTTACTGTGGTGATGAGGCAGCAGGGTGGGGGGAGTGGTCGGAGAGGGGGTGGGGGAAGGGTGTCGGAGAGGGGGGGGGAGGGAAGGGTGTCGGAGAGGGGGGGAGGGAAGGGGGTCGGAGAGGGGAAGGGGTGTGCTATGGGGGTGGGGGAGGGGGTGGGGGAATGGGTGTGATATGGGGAGGGGTCGGAGAGGGGGTGGGGGAAGGGGGTCGGTGAGGGGGTGGGGGAATGGGTGTGATATGGGGAGGGGAAGGGGTGGGGGAGTGGTCGGAGAGGGGAAGGGATGTGCTATGGGGGTGGGAAAATGGGTGTGATATGGGGAGGGGTCGGAGAGGGGGTGGGGGAATGGGTGTGATGTGGGGGAGGGGTCGGAGAGGGGGTGGGAGAAGGGGCTCGGAGAGGGGGTGGGGGAATGGGTGTGATATGGGGAAGGGGTGGGGGAAGGGATCGGAGAGGGGGTGGGGGAATGGGTGTGATATGGGGAAGGGGTGGGGGAGGGGGTGGGGGAAGGGATCGGAGAGGGGGTGGGGGATAGGGTATCTGTGCACAAATCACTGAAGATGGCAGGGCAGGTTGAGAAAGTGGTGAATACGACACACGGGGATCCCGGGCTTAAAAATAGGTGCGTAGCTTACAAAAGCAAGGACTTTATGGTGAACCTTTATCAAACACTGGTTCGGCATCAACTCGAGTTGAGTGTAGGAGTGCGGAGTTCGCAAGTTCTCCCTGTGACTGCGTGGGTTTTCGCCGGATGCTCCGGTTTCCTCCCACAGCCATTGTAAATTGGCCCTAGTGTAGGTAGGTGGTAGGAAAATGGTGGGGATGCGGTAGGGAATATGGGATTGATATTCTTCTTCTTCTTTGGCCTCCTTGTCTCGGGAGACAATGGGTAAGCGCCTGGAGGTGGTCAGTGGTGTGTGGAGCAGCGCCTGGAGTGGCTATAAAGGCCAATACTAGAGTGACAGACTTTTCCACAGGTGTTGCAGAAAAAATTGGTTGTCGGGGCTGTTACCCAGTTGGCTGTCCCCTTGCGCTTCTGTCTTTTTTCCTGCCAACTGCTAAGTCTCTTTGACTCGCCACCCTTTAGCCCCGCCTTTATGGCTGCCCGCCAGCTCTGGCGATCGCTGGCCACTGACTCCCACGACTTGTGATCAATGTTACAGGACTTCATATCGCGTTTGCAGACGTCTTTAAAGCGGAGACATGGACGGCCGGTGGGTCTGATACCAGTGGCGAGCTCGCTGTACAATGTGTCCTTGGGGATCCTGCCATCTTCCATGCGGCTCACACGGCCAAGCCATCTCAAGCGCCGCTAACTCAGTAGTGTGTTAAGCTGGGGATGTTGGCCGCCTCGAGGACTTCTGTGTTGGAGATACGGTCCTGCCACCTGATGCCAAGTATTCTCCGGAGGCAGCGAAGATGGAATGAATTGGGACATCGCTCTTGGCTGACATACGTTGTCCAGGCCTCACTGCCATAGAACAAGGTACTGAGGACATAGGCTTGATACACTCGGACTTTTGTGTTCCGTGTCAGTGCGCCATTTTCCCACACTCTCTTGGCCAGTCTGGACATAGCAGTGAAAGCCTTTCCCATGCGGTTGTTGATTTCTGCATCGAGGGACAGGTTACTGGTGATAGTTGAGCCTAGGTAGGTGAACTCTTGAACCACTTCCAGAGCGTGGTCGCTGATATTGATGGATGGAGCATTTCTGACGTCCTGTCCCATGATGTTCGTTTTCTTGAGGCTGATGGTGAGGCCAAATTCGTTGCAGGCAGCCGCAAACCTGTCGATGAGACTCTGCAGACACTCTTCAGTGTGAGATGTTAATGCAGCATCGTCAGCAAAGAGGAGTTCCCTGATGAGGACTTTCCGTACTTTGGTCTTCGCTCTTAGATGGGCAAGGTTGAAAAACCTGCCCCCTAATCTTGTGTGGAGGAAAATTCCTTCTTCTGAAGACTTGAACGCGTGTGAGAGCAGTAAGGAGAAGAAAATCCCAAAAAGTGTGGGTGCGAGAACACAGCCCTGTTCCACGCCACTCAGGATAGGAAAGGAGTCTGATGAGGCGCCACTATGCTGAATTGTGCCTTTCATACTGTCATGGAATGAGGTGATGATACTTAGTAGCTTTGGTGGACATCCGATCTTTTCTAGTAGTCTGAAGAGACCACGTCTGTTGACGAGGTCAAAGGCTTTGGTGAGATTAATGAAAGCAACGTAGAGGGGCATCTGTTGTTCGCGGCATTTCTCCTGTAGCAGATGAAGGGAGAACAGCATGTCAATGGTTGATCTCTCTGCTCGAAAGCCACACTGTGCCTCAGGGTAGACACGCTCAGCCAGCTTCTGGAGCCTATTTAAAGCGACTCGAGCGAAGACTTTCCCCACTATGCTGAGCAGGGAGATTCCACGGTAGTTGTTGCAGTCACCGCGGTCACCTTTGTTTTTATAGAGGGTGATGATATTGGCATCGTGCATGTCCTGTGGTACTGCTCCCTCGTCCCAGCACAGGCAAAGCAGTTCGTAGAGTGCTGAGAGTATGGCAGGCTTAGCACTCTTGATTATTTCAGGGGTAATGCCGTCCTTCCCAGGGGCTTTTCCGCTGGCTAGAGAATCAATGGCATCACTGAGTTCCGGTTTTCCGGTTATACGGGTTGTAAGTCCAGCTCAATTGGCGTAGAGATTGGGCGCCACGGGTTGCCTTTGTCGGTGGGAGAGGTCATCGCACCTCACTGGACAGCTACCGCCCGCCTCAAACCGTGCATCCCCCGGTCAATAAGGTTCTGTCCCGCCACAGTCCACCTGCTTCAATGGGTGCTTGGAACTCAGGGTCATTGCCCGAAAAGCGGATTGCAACACCGCACCAAACACGAAAAAAGGAAATAAGGTACCAGCCCTTCGTTTTGCAAGCTGGAACGTCAGAACTATGTGTCCTGGCCTGTCGGAAGACTTTACACAAATCAACGATTCTCGGAAGACCACCATCATTAACAACGAGCTCAGTAGACTCAATGTAGACATTGCAGCACTTCAGGAGACTTGCCTTCCTGCGAGCGGATCTCTAACAGAGCAAGACTACACCTTCTTCTGGCAGGGTAGGGATCCTGAAGAACCAAGACAGCACGGAGTGGTCTTCGCCATCAGAATCTCTTTGCTCAGCCTGATAGAGCCACCTTCAAATGGCTCAGAACGCATACTGTCCATCCGACTGCTCACCGCCTCTGGTCCAGTACACCTACTCAGCATCTATGCTCCAACAGTCTGCTCCCCACCTGAAGCTAAAGACCAGTTCTATGAGGAATTCCATAAGATCATTAGCAGCATCCCCAATACCAAACATCTGTTCCTGCTGGGGGACTTTAATGCCAGGGTTTGGGCCGACCCTGACTCATGGCCCTCCTGCCTTGGGCGCTATGGCGTTGGAAGGATGAATGAGAATGGACAGAGACTGCTGGAGTTGTGTACCTATCATAACCTCTGCATCACCAACTCGTTCTTTCACACTAAACCCTGTCACCAGGTTTCTTGGAGGCACCCAAGATCACGTCGTTGGCACCAGCTGGACCTCATTGTCACAAGGCGAGCCTCCTTAAACCGTGTTCAAATCACACGCAGCTTCCACAGTGCGGACTGTGACACCGACCACTCCCTGGTGTGCAGCAAGGTTAGACTCAGACCAAAGAAGTTGCATCATTCCAAGCAGAAGGGCCACCCGCGCATCAACACGAGCAGAACTTCTTATCCACAGCTGTTACAAAAATTTCTAAATTCACTTGTGTCAGCCCTTCAAAACACTCCCACAGGGGATGCTGAGACCAAGTGGGCCCACATCAGAGACGCCATCTATGAGTCAGCCATGACCACCTATGGCAAACGTGTGAAGCGGAATTTAGACTGGTTTCAATCTCATTTTGAAGAGCTGGAACCTGTCATAGCCGCTAGGCGCATTGCACTGCTGAACTACAAGAAAGTCCCCAGCGAGTTATCATCCGTAGCACTTAAAACAGCCAGAAGCGCTGCAGAAAGAACAGCCAGGCGCTGCGCAAATGACTACTGGCAACACCTATGCAGTCATATTCAGCTGGCCTCAGACACCGTAAACATCAGAGGAATGTATGATGGCATTAAGAGAGCTTTTGGGCCAACCATCAAGAAGATCACCCCCCTCAAATCTAAATCAGGGGACACAATCACTGACCAACGCAAGCAAATGGACCGCTGGGTTGAGCACTACCTAGAACTGTACTCCAGGGAGAATGCTGTCACTGAGACCACCCTCAATGCAGCCCAGCCTCAACCAGTCATGGATGAGCTGGACGTACAGCCAACAAAATCGGAACTCAGTGATGCCATTGATTCTCTAGCCAACGGAAAAGCCCCTGGGAAGGACGGGATTGACATTGGATGAGCATAAAATGGGTGGTTGTTGGTCGGCACAGACTCAGTGGGCCGAAGGGCCTGTTTCAGTGCTGTATCTCTCTATGTCTATGTCTATTGCGACCAGTTGCGCGTGCCACATTTTAGGAAAGGGCGCAGAAAGGATTCGTGAGTACAGTTGCAGGGCTGAGGAACTTCAGTTACATGGACGAGGTTGGAGAAGCCGGGGCTGCCCTCCCTGGAGAAGAGAAAATTGAGAGGAGATTTGATGGAGCTGTTCAAAAGCATGAAGGGTCTGAACAGAGGAGATAGGGAGAAACTGTTTCTCTTGGTGGAGGGATCGAGAACCAGAGGGCACAGATTTAACGGAATTGGCACAAGAAGCAATGGTGACATGAGGAAAAACGTTTTCACGCTGCGAGTGGTTAAGATCTGGAAAACACTGCCTGGGAGTGTGGTGGAGGCAGGTTCAATCATGGCTTTCAAGAGGAAATTGGATAATTATCTGAAGAGAAAAAGAATTTGCAGGGGCTACGGGGAAAAGGCGGGGGATGAGACGAGCTGGGTTGCGCTCAGAGTGTCAGCAGGGACACGATGGGCCGAATGGCCTCCTGTGTTGTAACCATTCTATGATTCTATGAACTTCTTCTCTCACATGGTCGTGAGTCTTTGGAATTCTCTACCCCAGAGCGCTGTGGCATTTGAGTCATTGAATATGTTCAAGGCTGAGTTGGACAGATTCTTGAACTACAGGGGAGTCAAGGGGTATGCAGGATAGGCGAGAAAGTGGAACTGAGGCCAAGATCAGGTCAGCCATGATCACATTGCATGGAGGAGCAAGCTTAAGGGGCCATATGACCTACTTTTGCTTCTATTTCTTTTTTTTTCTATTCATTCACGGGATGTGGGCGTTGCTAGCTGGGCCAGCATTTATTGCCCATCCCTAATTGCCCTTGAGAAGGTGGTGGTGAGCTGCCTTCTTGAACTGCTGCAGTCCATGTGGGGTAGGTACACCTACAGTGCTGTTAGGAAAGGATTTTGACCCAGTGACAGTGAAGGAACGGTGATATAGTTCCAAGTCAGGATGGTGTGTGACTTGGAGGGGAACCTGCAGGTGGTGGTGTTCCCATGTATCTGCTGCCCTTGTTCTTCTAGTTGGTAGAGGTCGCGGGTTTGCTGCTGCTACTGTGCGTCGGTGGTGGAGGGAGTGAATTTTGGTGGATGGGGTGCCAATCAAGCGGGCTGCTTTGTTCTGGATGGTGTTGAGCTTCTTAAGTGTTGTTGGAGCTGCAGCCATCCAGGCAAGTGGAGAGTATTCCATCACACTCCTGACTTGTGCCTTGTAGATGGTGGACAGGCTTTGGGGAGTCAGGAGGTGAGTTACTCGCTGCAGGATTCCTAGCCTTTGACCTGCTCTTGTAGCCACGGTATTTATATGGCTACTCCAGTTGAGTTTCTGGTCAATGGTAGCCCCTAAGGTGTTCATAGTGGGGGATTCAGCGATCATAATGCCATTGAATGTCAAGGGGAGATGGTTCGATTCTTTCTTGTTGGACATGGTCATTGCCTGGCACTTGTGTGGTGCGGATGTTATTTGCCATCTATCAGCCCAAGCCTGGATATTGTCCAGTTCTTGCTGCATTTCTACACGGACTACTTCGGTATCTGAGGAGTCGTGAATGATGCCGAACATTGTGCAATCATCAGCGAACATCCCCACTTCTGACCTTACAATGCAGGGAAGGTCATTGATGAAGCAGATGAAGATGGTTGGGCCTAGGACACTACCCTGAGGAACTCCTGCAGTGATGTCCTGGAGCTGAGATGATTGACCTCCAATAACCACAACCATCTTCCTTTGCACTAGGTATGACTCCAACCAGCAGAGTGTTTTCCACCTGATTCCCATTGACTCCAGTTTTGCTGGGGCTCCTTGATGCTATACACAGACAAATGCTGCCTTGATGTCAAGGGCAGTCACTCTCACCTCACTGCTTGAGTTCAGCTCTTTTGTCCCTGTTTGAACCAAGGCTGTAATGAGGTCAGGAGCTGAGTGGCCCTGGTGGAACCCAAACTGAGCGTCACTGAGCAGATTATTGCTAAGCAAATCCTGCTTGATAGCACTGTTGATGACACCTTCCATCACTTTACTGATGAATGAGATGTAGGCTGATAGGGCAGTAATTGGCTGGGTTGGACTTGTCCTGCTTTTTGTGTACAGGACATACCTGGGCAATTTTCCACATTGCTGGATAGATGCCAGTGTTGTAACTGTACTGGAACAGCTTTATTGCTGGAATGTTGTCAGGGCCCATAGCCTTTGCAGTATCCAGTGCCTTCAGTCATTTCTTGATATCACGCGGCGTAAATTGAATTGTCTGAAGTCTGGCATCTGTAATGCTGGGGACTTGAGGAGGAGGCCGAGATGGATCATCCACTCGGCACTTCTGGCTGAAGATTGTTGCAAATGCTACAGTTTTATCTTTCGCACTGATGTGCTGGGCTCCCCCATCATTGAGGATGGGGATATTTGTGGAGCCTGCTCCTCCTGTCAGTTGTTTAATTGTTCATCACCATTCACAGCAGGATGTGGCAGGACTGCAGAGCTTAGATCTGATCCGTTGGTTGTGGGATTGCTTAGCTCTGTCTATTGCATTCTGCTTATGCAATTTGACATGCACGTAGTCCTGTGTTGTAGCTTCACCAGGTTGACATCTCATTTTGAGGTATGCCTGGTGCTGCTCCTGGCATGCCCTCCTGCACTCGCATTGAACCAAGTCTGGTCTCCTGGCTTGATGGTATTGGTAGAGTGGGGGATATGCTGGGCCATGAGGTTACAGATTGTGGTTGAATACAATTCTGCTGCTGCTGATGGCCCACAGCGCCTCATGGATGCCTAGTTTTGAGTTGCTAGATGTGTTTGAAATCTATCACATTTAGCACGGTGGTAATGCCACACAACACGATGGAGGGTATCCTCAATGTGAAGGGCGGGACTTTGTCTCCACAAGGACTGCGCGGTGGTCACACCTACTAATACTGTCATGGACAGATGCATCTGTGGCAGGCAGATTGGTGAGGATGAGGTCAAGTATGTTTTTCCCTCTTGTTGGTTCCCTCACCACCTGCCGTATACCCAGTCTAACAGCTATGTCCTTTAAGACCCGGCCAGCTTGGTCAGTAGTGGTGCTACCGAGCCACTCTTGGTGATGGACATTGAAGTCCCCCACCCAGAGTACATTCTGTGTCCATGCCACCCTCAGTGCTTCCTCCAAGTGGTGTTCAACATGGAGTACTGAGTGATGAGCTGAGGGTGGCGGGGGTGGGGGTGGGGAGGGAGGGCGGGCAGTAGGTGGTAATCAGCAGGAGGTTTCCTTGTCCATGTTTGACCTGATGTCATGAGACTTCATGGGGTCCGGAGTCGATGTTGAGGACTCCCAGGGCAGCTCCCTCCCCACTGTATACCGCTGTGCTACCACCTCTGCTGAGTCTGTTCTGCCGGTGGGACAGGACGTACCCGGGGATGGTGATGGCAGTGTCTGGGACATTGTCTGTCAGGTATGATTCCATGAGTATGACTATGTCAGGCTGTTGCTTAACTAGTCTGTGGGACAGCTCTCCCACCTTTGGCACAAGCCCCCAGATGTTAGTAAGGAAGACTTTGCAGGGTCGACAGGGCTGGGTTTGCAGTTGTCGTTTCCGGTGCCTACGTCAATGCTGGGTGGTCTGTCTGGGTTTCGTTCTGTTTTATTGACTTTGTAGCAGTTTGATACAACTGAGTGGCTTGCTGGGCCATTTCAGAGGGCATTTAAGAGTCAACCACATTGTTGTGGGTCTGGAGTCACCTGCAGACCAGACCAGGTAAGGACAGCAGATTGCCTTCCCTAAAGGACGTTAGCTAACCAGATGGGTTTTTACAACAATCGATAATGGTTTCATAGCCATCATTAGACTAGCTTTTAGTTCCAGATTTATGAATTGAATTCAAATTCTACCTTCTGCTGTGGTGGGATTCGGTGATGTTAGTCAGAAAACCAGAAGTACAGATTAGCTATGGGTTTTACACACACACACGCCGCATATACCAATGCTACATACACATACACTACATATACCAATGCTACATACACATACACTACATATACCAATGCTACATACACTACATATACCAATGCTACATACACTACATATACCAATGCTACATACACATACACTACATATACCAATGCTACATACACATACACTACATATACCAATGCTACATACACTACATATACCAATGCTACATACACTACATATACCAATGCTACATACACATACACTACATATACCAATGCTACATACACTACATATACCAATGCTACATACACCACATATACCAATGCTACATACACTACATATGCACACACCACATGCATCCACATCACATATGCAAACAAACACACACCAGCCACACACAAGAGGAAATGACCAGCAAACATCCTTTAATTGTGAACAGCTGATGGTGAATTGGATGCTGTGTTGTCCAATTATTGAGAGCCACTCCCTATATTTAAAGCTGCTCGTCAACTTCAGCAAATGAGACAGCAGCATCCGGGGGGAGGAACCAGGCACTGTTTATGTTGGAAGGGTGGGATCTAAACTGTACAGAGAGACTGGACGCAGCAGACAGAGTGAGGAGAGTGCATACAGACGACGTGGAGAGAGAGAAGGTAAAACATGGTCTGGTTATTTAACTTTTGAACTGCCTGGGATTTCCCCAGTTACAGAGAGAGACTCCCAGGGACAGAGTATTGCAGGAAATGTGGCAGCCAGTTTTTTGTACAGCAAGTTCCCACAAACAGCAATGGGAAAGAAAGAGGTGTACAGAGAGGATGTGAAAGAGAGAGAGGGAGAGAGGAGGTGTTACATTCCTTGCTTACAGCCTTTAACTTTTGTCCTTTTTGGGACTTTCCTACGCAGTTTCAGGGTTCACCACCACCTTCTCAAGGGCGATTAGGGATGGGCAATGAACGCTGGCCTTGCCAGCAACGCTCACATCGTGTGAAAGAATTTGAAAGAAAAAGTGCATGAGTCGCATGTCTGATACCCCAGAGAAATTTACAATGATAACGTAATCCCGCAACATGATTGCAGTTTCTCCTCATTGAGTCCTTGTGCCTGAAGTGTTCATTCCTGCACCACACCCCACTCGACCACTTCCAACCAGGGCAGATTAAAACGGATTAAAACATAGTTATATATAAGAAACATCATTTAATAACTAGCGATGTTAATAATGAGTTAACCCTCGTATTTAAGTTACTGTATTTACTGGACATAAGCTGCACTTTTCCCTGGAAAAAGGATGCCTAAAATTGCCACGCGTCTTACGGTCCGACCGTCCGGTAGATCGTTAGCACGTGTGTCGGAGTTAGGAGAATGGTTCCTGGAATGTGGGATATCAGTTTACGTGGAGAGATTGGAGAAGTTGGGACTGTTTCCCTCGGAGATGTTGAGAGGAGATTTGATAGAGGTGTACAAAATCATGAGCGGTCTGGACAGAGTAGATAGGGAGAAACTGTTCCCATAGGTGGAAGGATCGAGAACCAGAGGGCACAGAGTTAAGGTGATTGGCAAAAGAAGCAATGGAGACACGAGGAAAAACTTTTTCAGGCCTGTGCACACACAGGAGAGGAAATCACCTGGAAAAATGCTTCAGTTTGGAAACAGGAGATGATGAATTGGCTGCTGTGTTGCCATTGGAAAACACTCCAGTGATTGAGAGACGCTCCCTACAGTTAAAGCTCCTCCACTTCAGCTTGGGAGAGTGAGTCAGCAGAATCCAGTGGGAGGAGGCAGGCTCTGTGAGATTGGAAGGATGGGATTTAAACTGTACGGAGAGACTGGACACAGCAAACAGTGTGAGGGAAGAGTGAAAAATAAAGAGGTGTACAGAGAGGTCAAGAAGGGAGAGAGAGAGAAGGTAAAACATTCTTTGGTTATTTAACTTGTCAGCTGTCTGGGACTTTCCCACCCAGTTACAGAGAGTCCCAGGGACAGGGAGACTCCCAGTTACAGAGTCCCAGGGACAGGGAGACTCCCAGTTACAGAGAACCTCCCAGGGAAAGAGTAATGCTGGAAATGTGGTAGCCAGGTTTTGCACAGCAAGATCCCACAATCAGCAATGCGGTAATGACCAGTTGATCTGTTTTTGTTGTGAATTTGGTTGAGGGATTGAGAGACTCAGAATTGAGAGTTAAGCTGACTGAGCCACAGCCTGGTTGTGTACCAGCTTGTGCTCCAGACCAACCATTTTTGTCCTGGAACACACGGGAACACATGGGAGGCTGCTGCCTGGGAGCACACGGTCATGCCTGTAACCTGTGATCTTGATGCTCTCAGCCTTGACAATTCTGTTCTTTATTCTGCTGTGGTATTTTTTGGGGAATTTCCAGAGTGGTGAGGAGGAGGAGGTTTGAAATTCCTCAATGAAATTTTAGTCCCCACCCCGTCCCGCCTAAGCCTGGGTCCTTTTGCACAAAGGCTTCACTCCTGTGTCAGACCCCAAAGTGGATCCACCCAGCTGTCTTTGTGTTGTTTTTCTGTAATAGGCACAGAGGCAGTTGACTCCCAAGCTTCTAAACCTGGCTCGCCCCAACAACTCAGTGACTGAGAGCCCCAGCTGGTGTGGTACTGAGCCCCACAGAACAGGGTTCCATCCCTCCCCCTTCCCCAGCCCCCACTCTGTGCTCTGTTAGCTGATACCAGTGATTTGGGTGGGGGGGGGGGTGGGGGAGGGGGGAGTTCTGAGTTCCACACACACACAGCGGGAAGGGCACTGGAACATAGGCCTGATATTTGGTGCTCTGATTCCTGGACCCGGATTCCTGAAGCTTGAGGAAACTTTCAGTGACCCTCTGCAGCCTCTGAACATGGTTGTTGTCAGTAACTACATGCCAGTGATAACTTGACAACACAACCCTGCTCCTGCTGTCACAAACCTCGAAGTGAGTCTGTGCTGCCTGAGCTTTGTGACGTGAAGATGAGTTATAAATGGAGAGACTGATGCGGAGCGTCCAGTTCAATGTCTATGCTATTCACGTCTTTTTCACATTCCAGATACACCATGGAAAGACCCTGCGGACTCTTGACAGCAAAGAACACCCCAGGTAAAGGATCAGTTACTGGTCACAGGGAGTCGAGATTGGGAACAGGCTGGGTCCGTTGGGATTATGAGGAGACATTACGTAACTTATTCCCCGGCTCATATTCCTCGGAATACAGATAGTAGCTTGACTGAGGACTTTGGCATTCTCAGAAGAATTAATAGGGTAGATGGAGAGAAACTTTATTCATTGGTGGGATAGTCTAGGACGAGAGGACGAAATGTTCAAATCAGAGCCAGACCATTCAGGAGAGAAGTGTGGGCCATTGGGATTGTGTACTATGGGAGTGAATGGGAAGGGGATTGGGTCCATTGGGAATTTGTACGATGGGAGTGAATGGGAAGGGGTTTGGATCCATTGGGATTGTGTACGATGGGAGTGAATGGGTAGGGGTTTGTTTCCTTTGGGATTGTGTACAATGGGAGTGAATGGGAAGGGGTTTGGGTCCATTGGGATTGTGTACATTGGGAGTGAATGGGAAGGGATTTGGATCCATTGGGATTGTGTACGATGGGAGTGAATGGGTAGGGGTTTGTTTCCTTTGGGATTGTGTACAATGGGAGTGAATGGGAAGGGGTTTGGGTCCATTGGGATTGTGTACAATGGGAGTGAATGGGAAGGGGTTTGGGTCCATTGGGATTGTGTACAATGGGAGTGTGTTCAGTCCATTGGGATTGTGTACAATGGGAGTGAATGGATCCGTTGGTTTCCAGCGCTGTCTCCTCTCACTGTGCTCTTCTCTCCCCTGTCCCAGTCCCGCTGAAGAGCATCTCGGTGGAGGTGGAGGTGAAGGGCTTTGTGGCCGATGTCTCTGCGAGCCTGGAGTACAGGAATGAGGAGACCAATCCCGTGGAGGCCGTCTTCGTCTTCCCCATGGACAGTGATGCTGCAGTCTACAACTTCCAGGCCACGGTGGATGGGAAGAAGATTGTGGCTGAGATGAAGGAGAAAGAGGAGGTGGGAGATTGGTGAGGGAGGTGGGAGCACAGAGGGATATCAGGGCAGTTGGGGGTCCAGCAGGGGTGTGGTATGTTTTAGTGGAGATGGAGGGTCCTGAGGTGGGGGACCTGAGGTGTTAGTATGGGAACCTGAGGCAGAAGGGAATGTTGCTGATGCTGGGGGGTGAGTGAGGATTCAGGGAAACTCAGGGACAATACAGGAGAGCTAGCGATACTAGTCTGTGATCGTTCCTTTTATAACCAATAATTCCTTTTTCCTCCTCTTCCCCCCCACTCTTCCACCTCCACCCCACTCTTCCACCTCCACAGGCCAAGGATGAATATGATGATGCCATCTCCTCTGGACACCAGGCTTTCCTGTTGGAGGAGGACAGCAGCAGCAGTGACATCTTCACCTGCACCGTGGGCAACCTACCCCCTGGTCAGAGCGCCAGCGTCTCCTTCTCCTTTGTCCAGGAGCTGGCAATCGAGGCTGATGGGGCACTGCGGTTTGTTCTGCCCGCTGTTCTCAATCCCCGCTACACCCCTGCAGGTGAGGCGCGAGTCCTGGAGTTATACTGGCAACGTTCAGGAGTCAGGCAGGGTGCGTCAACGATGAACTCAGGGCAGCATGAGTTTAGATACAGAGTAACGCTTCCTCTACACTGTCCCCATCAAACACTGCAGGACAGGTACAGCAGGGGGTTAGATACAGAGGAAAGCTCCCTCTACACTGTCCCCATCAAACACTCCCAGGACAGGTACCCCTCTGTCTGTGGCTGGATTTAACCCCAGGTCCCAAAGGCTGATGGGTCAATGTCAGGCTCACTGCCCCACCTAGACCCCAGGATTCTGTACCCTCTTTCAATGAAGAAGCTCCCTCATTTAGACCGGTGCAGATAGTGAACTGTCTGCATCCAGTGCTCACAGGGACTTGTGCTGCATTCTGACACAGAGATGTGTATCTAGAGTGTGTTCCCACACCAAGCTAAAACAGGAGGAGGCCACTCAGCCCCTCGAGCCTCCTACTTAGAAACGGTAACAGGCCATTCAGCCCCTTGAGGCTCCTCCGCCATTTAAATCAGTTAATTCCACCAACCTGCCTTGGTCCCATAAATGTAATGAGCCTTGCTTTGCAGTAATCTATGAATATTAGTTCCCAATTTTTATTTGCAACCCCACCCCGCTAACTCAGTGTTTCCTGATGTCCCCCTGAGCAGCCTGACTGTAACTTTCAGATTAATCCTCCTTGCTCTGGACTCCCCACCTGAGGAGAGAGTTTCTCTCCATCTATCCCATCAAATCTGATAATCATCTTAAACACCTTTGATTCGATCACCCCATAATCTTGTACAATCAAGGGAATACATGCTGAGTGCATGTAACCTGTCCTTGTAATTTAACCCCTGGTGCTGGGAGTCCGAGAGAAATGGACCTCAGGTGAATGAGCTGAACGGAAGATGATGGTCAGGGCAGTAATGGTTGGGCTTGGATTTGAAGTGTCTGGATTATCGGTAGGAAAGGAGCCCAGGGACCGTGAAACGTTTGGGGGTTCAGGTTGAGGAACGGAGTGAGTGCAGGGAGGAGATGGTGAGACCGGGGCTGCTATCTAACCGTGCCACTGTTGAACCCTCTCAGGTGCCCAGGCTCCCAGTGTGACCCAGGACATTCCGCGGGTGGTTCACCCTCCCTACACATTGGCTCTCAAGGCCCAGATCCACTGCCCAAACAGGATCTCCCGTGTCCAATCCAAATGTGCGCTGACCGCCCTGGAGTACCTGACCCCAGACAAGACAGCGGCCAAGGTAAGAGGGTTCGGTGCAGCCACAGAGCAGTTGTGGGGTGGAGAGGGCAGTAACATCCCAAACTAAATCAGAAAGTGCTGGAAATACTCAGCAGGTCAGGCAGCATCTGCGGAGAGAGACAAACAAAGTCAACGATTCAGGTTGGTGACCTTTCACTGTCTCTCAGTCCCTCTCTCTCTGGGTGATATCTGTACACTGACTGGTGTCTCTCAGTCCTTCTCTCTCAGGATGATATCTGTACACTGACTGGTGTCTCTCAGTCCCCCTCTCTCAGGGTGATATCTGTACACTGGCTGGTATCTCTCAGTCCCCTCTCTCTCAGGGTGATATCTGTACACTGACTGGTGTCTCTCAGTCCTTCTCTCTCAGGATGATATCTGTACACTGACTGGTGTCTCTCAGTCCCCCTCTCTCAAGGTGATATCTGTACACTGACTGGTGTCTCTCAGTCCCCTCTCTCAGGGTGATATCTGTACACTGGCTGGTATCTCTCAGTCCCCTCTCTCAGGGAGATATCTGTACACTGATTGGTGTCGCTCAGTCCCTCTCTCTCAGGGTGATATCTGTACACTGACTGGTGTCTCTCAGTGCCTCTCTCTCAGGGTGATATCTGTACACTGACTGGTGTCCCTCAGTCCCATCTCTCTCAGGGAGATATCTGTACACTGATTGGTGTCGCTCAGTCCCTCTCTCTCAGGGTGATATCTGTACACTGACTGGTGTCTCTCAGTCCTTATCTCTCAGGGTGATATCTGTACACTGACTGGTGTCTCTCAGTCCTTATCTCTCAGGGTGATATCTGTACACTGACTGGTGTCTCTCAGTCCGCTCTCAAGGTGATATCTGTACACTGATTGGTGTCGCTCAGTCCCTCTCTCTCAGGGTGATATCTGTACACTGACTGGTGTCTCTCAGTGCCTCTCTCTCAGGGTGATATCTGTACACTGACTGGTGTCCCTCAGTCCCATCTCTCTCAGGGAGATATCTGTACACTGATTGGTGTCGCTCAGTCCCTCTCTCTCAGGGTGATATCTGTACACTGACTGGTGTCTCTCAGTCCTTATCTCTCAGGGTGATATCTGTACACTGACTGGTGTCTCTCAGTCCTTATCTCTCAGGGTGATATCTGTACACTGACTGGTGTCTCTCAGTCCGCTCTCAAGGTGATATCTGTACACTGATTGGTGTCGCTCAGTCCCTCTCTCTCAGGGTGGTATCTGTACACTGACTGGTGTCTCTCAGTCCTTATCTCTCAGGGTGATATCTGTGCACTGACTGGTGTCTCTCAGTCCCTCTCAGGGTGATATCTGTACACTGACTGGTGTCTCAGTCCCTCTCTCTCAGGGTGATATCTTTGCACTGACTGGTGTCTCTCGCTCTCTGTCTAATTTCTGGTTTCTGATCCTTTCCTCCAGCTATCTCTAATGGACGGACACAGTTTTGATAAGGATGTTGAGCTGCTGATATTCTATGATAATATTCACACACCGAGTGCCATCGTTGAGGCCGGGGTGGAGTCTTCAGCACCAGGTAAATGGGTGATGGTTGGCCTATTGGGCTCACTGAAGGTCGGGGGCAGAATGGGCAGGTGAGGATCGCCTGAGGTTGGGGTGGCTTGGAGAGAGAAGCTGGGTTAGGGACAGGTTGGGTTGGGGTGGGATGGAGGGAGAGGCTGGGTTAGGGACAGGTTGTGTTGGGGTCGGATGGAGGGAGAGGCTGGGTTAGGGGCAGTTTGTGCTGGGGTGGGATGGAGGGAGAGGCTGGGTTAGGTACAGGTTGGGTTGGGGTGGGATGGAGGGAGAGGCTGGGTTAGGGACAGGTTGTGTTGGGGTGGGATAGAGGGAGAAGCTGGGTGAGGGACAGGTTGTGTTGGGGTGGGATAGAGGGAGAAGCTGGGTGAGGGACAGGTTGTGTTGGGGTGGGATAGAGGGAGAAGCTGGGTGAGGGACAGGTTGTGTTGGGGTGGGATAGAGGGAGAAGCTGGGTGAGGGACAGGTTGTGTTGGGGTGGGATGGAAGGAGAGGCTGGGTTCGGTACAGGTTGGGTTGGGGTGGGTGGAGGGAGAGGCTGGGTTAGAGGCAGGTTGTGTTGGTGTGGGATCGAGGGAGAAGCTGGGTTAGGGACAAGTTCTGTTGGGGTGGGATGGAGGGAGAAGCTGGGTTAGGGACAGGTTGTGTTGGTGAGGGATGGAGGGAGAGGCTAGGTTAGGGACAGGTTGTGCTGGGGTGGGATGGAGGGAGTGGCTGGGTTAGGGGCAGGTTGTGCTGGGGTGGGATGGAGGGAGCGGCTGGGTTAGGTACAGGATGTGTTGGTGTGGGAGGGAAGGAGAAGCTGGGTTCGGGACAGGTTGGGTTGGGGTGGGATGGAGGGAGAGACTGGGTTAGGGACAGTTTGTGCTGGGGTGGGATGGAGGGAGTGGCTGGGTTAGGGGCAGGTTCTGTTGGGGTGGGATGGAGGGAGAGGCTGGGTTAGGTACAGGTTGGGTTGGGGTGGGATGGAGGGAGAGGCTGGGTTAGGTACAGGTTGTGCTGGGGTGGGATGGAGGGAGAGGCTGGGTTAGGTACAGGTTGTGCTGGGGTGGGATGGAGGGAGTGGCTGGGTTAGGGGCAGGTTGTGCTGGGGTGGGATGGAGGGAGCGGCTGGGTTAGGTACAGGTTGTGTTGGTGTGGGAGGGAGGGAGAAGCTGGGTTAGGGACAGGTTGGGTTGGGGTGGGATAGAGGGAGAGGCTGGTTTAGGGGCAGTTTGTGCTGGGGTGGGATGGAGGGAGTGGCTGGGTTAGGGGCAGGTTCTGTTGGGGTGGGATGGAGGGAGAGGCTGGGTTAGGTACAGGTTGGGTTGGGGTGGGATGGAGGGAGAGGCTGGGTTAGGTACAGGTTGGGTTGGGGTGGGATGGAGGGAGAGGCTGGGTTAGGTACAGGTTGGGTTGGGGTGGGATGGAGGGAGAGGCTGGGTTAGGGACAGGTTGTGTTGGGGTGGGATAGAGGGAGAGGCTGGGTTAGGGACAGGTTGTGCTGGGATGGAGGGAGAGGCTGGGTTAGGGACAGGTTGTGTTGGGGTGGGATGGAGGGAGAGGCTGGGTTGGGTACAGGTTGTGTTGGGGTGGGATGGAGGGAGAGGCTGGGTTAGGGACAGGTTGTGTTGGGGTGGGATGGAGGGAGAGGCTGGGTTGGGTACAGGTTGTGTTGGGGTGGGATGGAGGGAGAGGCTGGGTTAGGGACAGGTTGTGTTGGGGTGGGATAGAGGGAGAGGCTGGGTTAGGGACAGGTTGTGCTGGGGTGGGATGGAGGGAGTGGCTGGGTTAGGGACAGGTTCTGTTGGGGTGGGATCGAGGGAGAGGCTGGGTTGGGTACAGGTTGTGTTGGGGTGGGATGGAGGGAGAGGCTGGGTTAGGGACAGGTTGTGTTGGGGTGGAATGGAGGGAGAAGCTGGGTTAGGTACAGGTTGGGTTGGGGTGGGATGGAGGGAGAGGCTAGGTTCGGTACAGGTTGGGTCGGGGTGGGATGGAGGGAGAGGCTGGGTTAGGGACAGGTTGTGTTGGTGTGGGATGGAGGGAGAGGCTGGGTTAGGGACAGGTTCTGTTGGGGTGGGATCGAGGGAGAGGCTGGGTTAGGGACAGGTTGTGTTGGGTTGGGATGGAGGGAGAGGCTGGGTTAGGGACAGGTTGTGTTGGGGTGGGATGGAGGGAGAGGCTGGGTTAGGGACAGGCTGTGTTGGGGTGGGATGGAGGGACAGGTTGTGTTGGGGTGAGATCGAGGGAGAAGCTGGGTTAGGGACAGGTTGTGTTGGGTTGGGATGGAGGGAGAGGCTGGGTTAGGGACAGGTTGTGTTGGGGTGGGATGGAGGGAGAGGCTGGGTTAGGGACAGGTTGTGTTGGGATGGAGGGAGAGGCTGGGTTAGGGACAGGTTGGGTTGGGATGGAGGGAGAGGCTGGGTTAGGTGCAGGTTGGGTTGGGGTGGAGGGAGAGGCTGGGTTAGGGACAGGTTGTGTTGGGATGGAGGGAGAGGCTGGGTTAGGGACAGGTTGGGTTGGGATGGAGGGAGAGGCTGGGTTAGGTGCAGGTTGGGTTGGGGTGGGATAGAGGGAGAGGCTGGGTTAGGTACAGGTTGGGTTGGGATGGAGGGAGTGGCTGGGTTAGGGACAGGTTGTGTTGGGGTGGGATAGAGGGAGAGGCTGGGTTAGGGACAGGTTGGGTTGGGATGGAGGGAGAGGCTGGGTTAGGGACAGGTTGGGTTGGGGTGGAGGGAGTGGCTGGGTTAGGGACAGGTTGTGTTGGGTTGGGATGGAGGGAGAGGCTGGGTTAGGGACAGGTTGGGTTGGGATGGAGGGAGAGGCTGGGTTAGGGACAGGTTGGGTTGGGATGGAGGGAGAGGCTGGGTTAGGGACAGGTTGGGTTGGGATGGAGGGAGAGGCTGGGTTAGGTACAGGTTGGGTTGGGATGGAGGGAGAGGCTGGGTTAGGTACAGGTTGGGTTGGGATGGAGGGAGAGGCTGGGTTAGGTACAGGTTGGGTTGGGATGGAGGGAGAGGCTGGGTTAGGTACAGGTTGGGTTGGGGTGTGCTGGGTTCGGGTAATGCTGAGGGTGCGAGGTCAGATGGCGGGACGGGGTTCTGTTATAGACAGACCTGAGTAATGGCCTGGGTTAGGGTTCACTTCAGGGTTAGATGGGCTGCAGCTATGGAGTACACATTTTGTGTCTTTTGTGAATCCCCAGTTCCTCTCCCATTCAGTCCTGTTTGGTCGTTATTCAGGGACCCTGATGGGAGACCCCACGGTTATGGTCAACCTCTATCCCAGTTTTCCTGAGAAATCGTCCCAAGTTACAAGCGGGGAGTTCATCTTCCTCATGGATCGTTCTGGAAGCATGGGAAGCCCAATGTCCTACCACAACGATGGGCTCACTCGTATTGAAAGTGCCAAGGTAATTTGTAGATCTGGGGCAGTGGAGTGGCAAGCATTCTATGGGGAGGGGTAATCGCAGCGGACTCAACACAGCCAGAGCCTAAGATGTGTGTGGTCACTGTTCATCCAGCAGGATAAGGATTACTGACTGTGTAACCATGCAGAGTCACTGTTTATTCAGCAGGGTAAGGATTACTGACTGTGTAACTGTACAGAGTCACTGTTTATTCAGCAGGGTAAGGATTACTGACTGTGTAACTGTACAGAGTCACTGTTTATTCAGCAGGGTAAGGATTACTGACTGTGTAACTGTACAGAGTCACTGTTTATTCAGCAGGGTAAGGATTACTGACTGTACAGTCACTTTATTCAGCAGGTTAAGGATTACTGACTGTACAGTCACTGTTTATTCAGCAGGTTAAGGATTACTGACTGTACAGTCACTGTTTATTCAGCAGGACAAGGATTACTGATTGTGCAATTGTACAGTCACTGTTTATTCAGCAGGATAAGGATTACTGACTGTGTAACTATACAGAGTCACTGTTTATTCAGCAGGGTAAGGATTACTGACTGTACAGTCACTTTATTCAGCAGGTTAAGGATTACTGACTGTACAGTCACTGTTTATTCAGCAGGACAAGGATTACTGATTGTGCAATTGTACAGTCACTGTTTATTCAGCAGGATAAGGATTACTGACTGTGTAACTATACAGAGTCACTGTTTATTCAGCAGGGCAAGGATTACTGACTGTGTAACTGTACAGAGTCACTGTTTATTCAGCAGGTTAAGGATTACTGACTGTACAGTAACTGTTTATTCAGCAGGTTAAGGATTACTGACTGTACAGTCACTGTTTATTCAGCAGGACAAGGATTACTGATTGTGCAATTGTACAGTCACTGTTTATTCAGCAGGATAAGGATTACTGACTGTGTAACTGTACAGAGTCACTGTTTGTTCAGCAGGGTAAGGATTACTGACTGTACAGTCACTGTTTATTCAGCAGGGTAAGGATTACTGACTGTACAGTCACTGTTTATTCAGCAGGTTAAGGATTACTGACTGTACAGTAACTGTTTATTCAGCAGGTTAAGGATTACTGACTGTACAGTCACTGTTTATTCAGCAGGACAAGGATTACTGATTGTGCAATTGTACAGTCACTGTTTATTCAGCAGGTTAAGGATTACTGACTGTACAGTCACTGTTTATTCAGCAGGGTAAGAATTACTAACTGTGTAACTGTACAGAGTCACTGTTCAGCAGGTTAAGGATTACTGACTGTGTAATTGTACAGTCACTGTTTGTTCAGCAGGTTAAGGATTACTGACTGTGTAATTGTACAGTCACTGTTTATTCAGCAGGTTAAGGATTACTGACTGTGTAATTGTACAGTCACTGTTTATTCAGCAGGTTAAGGATTACTGACTGTGTAATTGTACAGTCACTGTTTATTCAGCAGGTTAAGGATTACTGACTGTGTAATTGTACAGTCACTGTTTATTCAGCAGGTTAAGGATTACTGACTGTGTAATTGTACAGTCACTGTTTATTCAGCAGGTTAAGGATTACTGACTGTGTAATTGTACAGTCACTGTTTATTCAGCAGGTTAAGGATTACTGACTGTGTAATTGTTTATTCAGCAGGTTAAGGATTACTGACTGTGTAATTGTACAGTCACTGTTTATTCAGCAGGTTAAGGATTTCTGACTGTGTAACTGTACAGATTCGCAGTTTATTCAGCAGGGTAAGGATTACTGACTGTGTAACTGTACAGAGTCACTGTTCAGCAGGGTAAGGATTACTGACTGTGTAATTGTACAGTCACTGTTTATTCAGCAGGGTAAGGATTACTGACTGTGTAACTGTGCAGATTCGCAGTTTATTCAGCAGGATAAGAATTACTGACTGTGTAACTGTACAGACTCTATGTTCTTCCAGCAGGGTAATGATTCTTTACTGTGTAATGAATATACTTGTGCGTGTTTCTAGCCTGAGTCACAGCCTGTTGGGCTGAAGCAATGGGTAATGCGGTGGATTCTCCCGCAGAGTGGGAGGGAGGGAACATTAGAGAAAGAAGCTGATGCTGTGACTAACGGGAAGTTTGTTCTGACAGGACACCCTGCTCCTCCTCCTGAAGAGCCTGCCCATGGGATGTTTCTTCAATGTTTACGGATTCGGAAGCCACTTTGACTCCTTCTTCCCGTAAGTGGGAATTTTTGTCATGTGATGGGAAACCAGGATGGGCCCTCATGGTGAATTTAGCACCGACCTTTCACCCTCTTCGACCTTGTATCAAATCGTGCCCCAGAGAGAGAGGAATGAGGGTCTCCTCTTTCTCTCTCTCTCTCTCTCACTGTGATGGAGGATTGGGTGGGGACAGCAGGTCAGACTGACCCTTACTGACAGCAAGTGCGCATCCACACTGGTGATCCTTCAGGTCATTTGGCTGAGGGAGGAGGGAGGGTGTGGCGGGAGCAGGGGAGGCTGCCAAACTCTGAACCGTAGCGTCCTGAGTACACCACATTGAGTGAGTCCACATGTTGCTGCCCGCTCAAAACTCTAACTCCTTCTTCTTTCTCTCTTTCTCTGTCTTGTGCAGTGAGAGTGTCAAGTACAATCAGGAGTCGATGCAGAATGCGCTGAAGATACTGAAGCACATGGAGGCAAACATGGGAGGGACTGAGATCCTGCAGCCTCTCACCGCCATTTACAGGAAGCCCTGTAAACCAGGGCACCCACGGCAGGTAACAGCGCAGAATGAGTCTGCTGGTGGGGGAAGCAGGGGGGTGGCGGGTGACCGGGCCCATTGCTGCCAGTGCAGGGAGGTTCACCGACGGTTTGTTTATTTAAACAGAGCTGAGCCCCAGCCACAGAACAAGAGGGACAACCGCCCAGGGACGCAGTAAGGGAGTGGAACCACGCTCCCTCTTGTTTGAATGAAGATCGAACTGGGTTCCCTTCCTTCCGACTCTGTCTGGTGCAGTCTGTCAGTGTCGGCTGCGGCTCACTTGGGGGTAGCGCCCTCTCCACCCTGAGTCCGATGGACCTGGATTCAAGTCCCACTCCAGAGATTCAAGCCCCGTAATCCAGGCCTGACACTGCCAGTGCCGGTACCGAGGGAGCGCTGCACTGCCGGAGGTGCCGTCTTTCGGATGAGACGTTAAAATCACAGCTCCTGTCTGCCCTCTCAGGTGGATATAACAGACCCCATGAGCGCTATTTGAAGAGCGGGGTCAGTTCTCACTGGTATCCTTGGGGGCCAATATTTATCCCTCAGCCAACATCACGAAAAGATATTTGCTTTGCTGATTTATCCCATTGCAGTTTGTGGGATTTTAATGTCTAAGAACTCTAGTGTGTGAGTGACAGTGTGTGCAAGTGAGTGGGCGTGTATGTGTAAGCATATCAGCATGTGGATGCGTGTGTGTCTGTTTCTCTGACTTTTTTTATTCATTCATGGGATGTGGGTGTCGCTGGCCAGGCCAGCATTTATTGCCCATCCCTAATTGCCCTTGAGAAGGTGGTGGTGAGATGCCTTCTTGAATCGCCGCAGTCCATGTGGGGTCGGTATACCCACAATGCTGTTAGGGAGGGAGTTACAGGATTGTGACCCAGCGACAGTGAAGGAATGGACACGATGGGCTGAAGGGCCTGTTTCTGTGCTGTATGACTCTCTGACTCTAATGGAGATATAGAGTGAGAGTGTGTCTCTGTCAGAGTGTGTGTGTGTGCGTGCACGTAAGTGAATGAGTGTATGTGTTTGCCCGAGTATGTGAGTGAGGATGGGTATGCATACACATGTGTTCGGTGAGGTCTGAATTGTGTTCGGATGCGATGTCAACCACAGTCGATTATTCTGCAGTGCCCGCTGTCTGGGAGGGGCGGTGGGCGGGGTGTCTGATGGCCGTGGACCTGGACTCTGGCAATTGGCAGCACCTTCGGAAATGTGGTGGCGAATGTTTGAGGGAGTGAAGGGTGAATTGAGTGGATAGTTCTCTGTCTTCCACACACCCAATCGCCGCCCCTCCCGCTAACTCTTCCTCTGCTCTTCCAGCTCTTTGTTTTCACCGATGGCGAGGTGTCGAACACACAGAGTGTACTTGCTGAGGTTCGAAAGAACGCCCACAGTCACAGGTAAACGTAGACAGTGGTGGGGCATTCTGTGTCACTGGGTGCGGTGTGGGGGGAGTGTCTGACGCTTCCCGTATGTCATTCCAGCAACACCACCGAGCCCCCTGAGCTGTGCCCTGCCGGAGCGCAGGTAATGGGCCGCGGTTCTCCCAGCGCACAGCCATGCCGACTGTAAGCAGACACACAGTGCGGGGTGGGGGAGGGCGGCATCTTGGGGACACACTAGAGCTCGCCAGATTCGTGCTGACAAGCGGACGGCCCAAATGTTATGTCCGGGTCGTAGGCCTGTTCCGCTTAACCTGCTCCGCTTGACCTCCTCCCGACCTCTGCTTGACCTCTTCCTGACCTCCCTGGACCATCCCACCTATCCACGACCTCCCCCAAACCCCGAGTCCTTCACCCAGCCTTTCCTGGACCACTCCCTGACCTTTCCCGAACCGCACCCCCCTCCTCCCGTTCGTCCTCTTGGCCTCCTCCGATCTCTCAGTGCTCAGCGGTTTCACCGTTCACTCTGAGTCAGAAGGCCAAGGCTGCATGTCCCCACTTCAGAGACTCGAGCTCCGTAATCCAGGGCCGACATTCCTGCTGCCAGTACTGAAGGAGCGCTGCACCGTTGGGGATACCATCTTTGGGTTGAGACCCTTAAACCGAGGGCCCCGTCTGCCCTCTCAGATGGAGGAGAAAGATCCCACGGGCAGAATTGGAAGAGGGCAGGTGGAATTGTCCCTGATGTCCTACTCAATATATCCCTCAACCAACATCATTAAAATCTGCTCTTCACCATATTGCTTTTGGTGGGATCTTGCTGTGCGCTCATCGGCTGCAACATTTCCTACATTACAATAGTATTATTATTATCTTGGCTATCCCTCACAGGCGAGGATGATTGTCTTCCGTGAGTCCGAAGATGGCCAATGAGGCCAATTCAGGATCTACAGACTTTATGGCACGCAGGGCATTTCTTGTCATGTGGGATGTCTGCTCATGTATTATTTATTTGGGTCGCGGTTTGTTCTTTTTGCCGCTCTCGCTTTTCCTCTTCATTTTGTTGTCGTTGGGTCTCAAAATGCCGGGATGCTTCCCACAGACTCTGCCTCCATCTGCTTCGGTCCAGGGCGATGGTCTCCCAGGAGTTGATGCCAATGTTGCATTTCTTCACGTTGGCTTTCAGCACATCCTTGAAGTGTTTCTTCTGTCCTCCTCTGGTGCGTCTGCCCTGACTGAGCTGGGAGAAGGCGGCCTGCTTTGGGAGCCTGGTATCTGACGTCTGAACTATATGACCAACACAACAAAGCTGATGGCGGATAATCACAGCCTCTATGCTTGAGAGAGGACACTGATGTTGGTGCAGCTGTCCTCCCACTTGATATGTAGCATCTTCCACAGGTAGCGTTGGTGAAATGACTCCAGTGCTTTGAGGTACCTCCTGTACGTTGTCCATGTTTCAGCCCCGTACTGTAAGGTCGGGATCACAACCGCGTGGTAGACCATGAACTTGGTTTCAGTTTTGATGTCATGATCTTCAAAGACTCCCTTCCTCAGGTGGCCAGCTTGCTGATGGAGGACTTTGGTCTTCTGAACGTTGAACGTAAATCCCATCTTCTCATATGCCTCAGTAAATACGTCGATGATTCTCTGAAGATCCCTTTCCAACACAGCACTTACTGCAGCGTCATCAGTATATTGGAGCTCAGTGACTGAAGTCAGAGTGGTCTTAGTTTTTGATTGGTGACGTCTGAGATTAAATAGTTTACCGTCCATTCAATAAGCAAGCTGCACTCCAGCAGGGAGCTAGTCTGTAGTCAGATGGAGCATGGCAGCGAGGAAGATCGAAAAAAAGAATAACTGTCGAACCAGAGTGGGTCAGAAAACAGACGCCATTTGGCTCATCGAATCTGTGCCCTATTCGCCGCTCACACAGCCCCGGTAGTTATCCTCTAAATAACCAAACCTTTTCCTCCTGTTGTCCAGGTGCTTTTCTTTCGGGATCGGTGAGGGGGCCTCGACAGAGCTCATCAAAGGCATCGCCAAGGCTGCGTCAGGGAATTCCGAGTTCATCACCGGGAAGGAGAGGATGCAGCCAAAGGTACCAAGATCTGGGAAAGTGACTTGGGTGGAGGGGGAGCCTGAGCCCCGACTGGGAATGCCGAGTCGGAATTCCTGAATGATACTTACAGGAAAATCCGGGAGGAGAGTCATCGCCCTTGCTCCACAAGCTTCTCTCAGTCAGACGGTCGTGGGATCTTGCTGTGTGCAAATTGGTTGCCACGTTTCTCACATTTCAACAGGTGTATCTTATTTGCTGTGAAGCACTTTGGAATGTCCCGAGGTGGTGAAAAGCCCTGTAAAAATGCCAGTTCTTTCTCTCTTTCTTGTAGGTGCTGCAGAGTTTGAGGTTTGCGCTCCAACCAGCTGTGACAGGCCTGACCATCAGCTGGGAACTGCCCTCTGGACTGGAGGCTGTGCTTTTATCCCAGCCCCCCACCGTTCTCTTCAATGGTCAGAGATCCATCATCTATGCACAACTGAAGGGGAAGGTGAGGAATGCGGTGGAAGAGGGGAGGATTCCCCCAGATCTCTGCCAGAACGTCAGGTTGTTAGATCCAGGGGACACCCAGGGCAGTGGGTTTGTGAATGGAAGGGTCTTTGAAATGTAAAAGTCTTTGAAACAGGAATGTCGTCCCACGGTATCTTAGTGATGGGTCTCAGTATAAGGACCCCTTTTAAAGAGGGAGTCTCTCCGTCAGGGACCCCTTTTAAAAAGGGAGTCTCTCCGTCACGGACCCCTTTGAAATAGAGAGTCTCTGCATGCTGGGCTGGGAATTCCGGGGTTGCGGGATTTCCTGGGCTGGGAATTCCGGGGTTGCGGGGGTTTTTCTGGGCTGGGAATGCAGGGGTTGCGGGGTTTCCTGGACTGGGGATGCAGGGGTTTCCTGGACTGGGAATGCAGGGGTGCAGTAAAATGTGATGCACTTTGCCCTATGATGTAACCTGTGCCCTTTACCACCCTCAGGTTGACCCCTGTCTTGAGGTCAAGATGTCCCTGAAATATTCCGTGGAAGAGCAGCTCGTCCAAAATAGCACCAAGTTCAGCCTTCAGCCCAACAAGACTGGGAGGTAACTGGTTCTGAAGAAGACTTCTATCCGAATCGAAACGTTAACTCTGTTTCTCTCTCTCTCTCTCTCTCTCTCCAGAGATGCTGCCAGACCTGAAGATTTCTTGCACTTTCTGTTTTTGTTGCAGATTTTCAGCATCCACAGTATTTTGCTTTTATTTAAAACTGGGAGGTAACTGGGCTCCAACTGAGTACCTGCCAATCCAAAACCCCTGACACCAATTCAAGGTCCACTTTACCTGGTACCGGATCCCAATTCAGGGTCCACTTTACCTGGTACCGGATCCCAATTCAGGGCCCACTTGACCTGGTACCGGTTCCCAATTCAGGGCCCACTTGACCTGGTACCGGAACGCAATTCAGGGCCCACTTTACCTGGTACCGGATCCCAAATCAGGGCCCACTTTACCTGGTACCGGATCCCAAATCAGGGCCCACTTTACCTGGTACCGGATCCCAAATCAGGGCCCACTTCACCTGGTACCGGATCCCAAATCAGGGCCCACTTCACCTGGTACCGGTTCCCAATTCAGGGCCCACTTGACCTGGTACCGGATCCCAATTCAGGGCCCACTTTACCTGGTACCGGATCCCAATTCAGGGCCCACTTTACCTGGTACCGGATCCCAAATCAGGGCCCACTTCACCTGGTACCGGATCCCAAATCAGGGCCCACTTCACCTGGTACCGGATCCCAAATCAGGGCCCACTTCACCTGGTACCGGATCCCAAATCAGGGCCCACTTCACCTGGTACCGGATCCCAATTCAGGGCCCACTTTACCTGGTACCGGATCCCAATTCAGGGCCCACTTTACCTGGTACCAGACCTCAAATCAGGTGTGATACCCCGATACTGGGGCTCCAGTCGGTGTGATACCCCGATACTGGGGCTCCAGTCGGTGTGATACCCCGATACTGGGGCTCCAGTCGGTGTGACACCCCGATACTGGGGCTCCAGTCGGTGTGACACCCCGATACTGGGGCTCCAGTCGGTGTGATACCCCGCTACTGGGGCTCCAGACGGTGTGATACCCCGCTACTGGGGCTCCTGTCGGTGTGATTCCCCGATACTGGGGCTCCAGTCGGTGTGATTCCCCGATACTGGGGCTCCAGTCGGTGTGATACCCCGATACTGGGGCTCCAGTCGGTGTGATACCCCGATACTGGGGCTCCAGTCGGTGTGATACCCCGATACTGGGGCTCCAGTCGGTGTGATACCCCGATACTGGGGCTCCAGTCGGTGTGATACCCCGATACTGGGGCTCCAGTCGGTGTGATACCCCGATACTGGGGCTCCAGTCGGTGTGACACCCCGATACTGGGGCTCCAGTCGGTGTGACACCCCGATACTGGGGCTCCAGTCGGTGTGACACCCCGATACTGGGGCTCCAGTCGGTGTGACACCCCGATACTGGGGCTCCAGTCGGTGTGACACCCCGATACTGGGGCTCCAGTCGGTGTGACACCCCGATACTGGGGCTCCAGTCGGTGTGACACCCCGATACTGGGGCTCCAGTCGGTGTGACACCCCGATACTGGGGCTCCAGTCGGTGTGACACCCCGATACTGGGGCTCCAGTCGGTGTGACACCCCGCTACTGGGGCTCCAGACGGTGTGATACCCCGATACTGGGGCTCCTGTCGGTGTGATACCCCGCTACTGGGGCTCCAGACGGTGTGATACCCCGATACTGGGGCTCCAGTCGGTGTGATGCCCCGATACTGGGGCTCCAGTCGGTGTGATACCCCGATACTGGGGCTCCGATACTGGGGCTCCAGTCGGTGTGATGCCCCGATACTGGGGCTCCAGTCGGTGTGATGCCCCGATACTGGGGCTCCAGACGGTGTGATGCCCCGATACTGGGGCTCCAGTCGGTGTGATGCCCCGATACTGGGGCTCCAGTCGGTGTGACGCCCCGATACTGGGGCTCCAGTCGGTGTGACGCCCCGATACTGGGGCTCCAGTCGGTGTGACGCCCCGATACTGGGGCTCCAGTCGGTGTGACGCCCCGATACTGGGGCTCCAGTCGGTGTGACGCCCCGATACTGGGGCTCCAGTCGGTGTGACGCCCCGATACTGGGGCTCCAGTCGGTGTGACGCCCCGATACTGGGGCTCCAGTCGGTGTGACGCCCCGATACTGGGGCTCCAGTCGGTGTGACGCCCCGATACTGGGGCTCCAGTCGGTGTGACGCCCCGATACTGGGGCTCCAGTCGGTGTGACGCCCCGATACTGGGGCTCCAGTCGGTGTGATACCCCGATACTGGGGCTCCGATACTGCGGCTCCAGTCGGTGTGATGCCCCGATACTGGGGCTCCAGTCGGTGTGATACCCCGATACTGGGGCTCCGATACTGGGGCTCCAGTCGGTGTGATACCCCGATACTGGGGCTCCAGTCGGTGTGATACCCCGATACTGGGGCTCCAGTCGGTGTGATACCCCGATACTGGGGCTCCGATACTGGGGCTCCAGTCGGTGTGATGCCCCAATACTGGGGCTCCAGTCGGTGTGATACCCCGATACTGGGGCTCCAGTCGGTGTGATACCCCGATACTGGGGCTCCGATACTGGGGCTCCAGTCGGTGTGATGCCCCAATACTGGGGCTCCAGTCGGTGTGATACCCCGATACTGGGGCTCCAGTCGGTGTGATGCCCCAATACTGGGGCTCCAGTCGGTGTGATACCCCGATACTGGGGCTCCAGTCGGTGTGATGCCCCAATACTGGGGCTCCAGTCGGTGTGATACCCCGATACTGGGGCTCCAGTCGGTGTGATACCCCGATACTGGGGCTCCAGTCGGTGTGATACCCCGATACTGGGGCTCCAGCCGGTGTGATAGCCCGATACTGGGGCTCCAGCCGGTGTGATAGCCCGATACTGGGGCTCCAGTCGGTGTGATACCCCGATACTGGGGCTCCAGTCGGTGTGATACCCCGATACTGGGGCTCCAGTCGGTGTGATACCCCGATACTGGGGCTCCAGTCGGTGTGATACCCCGATACTGGGGCTCTAGTCGGTGTGATACCCCGATACTGGGGCTCCAGTCGGTGTGATACCCCGATACTGGGGCTCCAGTCGGTGTGATACCCCGATACTGGGGCTCCAGTCGGTGTGATACCCCGATACTGGGGCTCCAGCCGGTGTGATACCCCGATACTGGGGCTCCAGCCGGTGTGATACCCCGATACTGGGGCTCCAGCCGGTGTGATTCCCCGATACTGGGGCTCCAGTCGGTGTGATTCCCCGATACTGGGGCTCCAGTCGGTGTGATACCCCGATACTGGGGCTCCGATACTGGGGCTCCAGTCGGTGTGATACCCCGATACTGGGGCTCCAGTCGGTGTGATTCCCCGATACTGGGGCTCCAGTCGGTGTGATACCCCGATACTGGGGCTCCAGTCGGTGTGATACCCCGATACTGGGGCTCCAGTCGGTGTGATTCCCCGATACTGGGGCTCCAGCCGGTGTGATACCCCGATACTGGGGCTCCAGCCGGTGTGATACCCCGATACTGGGGCTCCAGCCGGTGTGATACCCCGATACTGGGGCTCCAGCCGGTGTGATACCCCGATACTGGGGCTCCAGTCGGTGTGATACCCCGATACTGGGGCTCCGATACTGGGGCTCCAGTCGGTGTGATGCCCCGATACTGGGGCTCCAGTCGGTGTGATATACCGATACTGGGGCTCCTGGTGACCCTGCACCCGTTTCTAAATCTCTTTCTCTGCTGCTCCTTCAGGCCAACCATCCACCACCTGGCAGCAAAGACGATGATCGAGACCCTGGATTCAGGCTCCAGTCGAGAAACAGAGGAGGTGAAAAAGCGTATCATTGAGATCAGCACCCAGGCCAGTGTCATCTCCCCGCACACAGCCTTCATCGCTATCAACAAAGACCTCAACGAGCCCTTGCAGGGGCCCATGGTCAGACGTAACATCCCCCTGTTTCAAGGTACCTGGCCTTGCATTTTATTGGGATGAAGGATTGATTTCTTGAAGTAGAGTGAATGCGTGACGTTTCACCCTCTGTGACCTGGGGTCAAAGCCGACCCCAGAGAGAGAGAGGGGGAATGATGATTGTCTGTCCATAATGGGGGGAGGGCCTAGGCGTGGTTCAGACCAGAAGGGGCCTGCTCTGGTTTGTTTCTCCCTCTCTCAGATGAAACAGCCGCCCTTCACAAACGCGCCAATCCATCAGTCAAGAGTCACTCTCATACCTGATCCCAGCTGAATCCAAACCTGCTTCACTCTTGGATCCTGCGTCCAATTAATGTGGTTGAAGGGTTGCGACACGCTGGCTCAAATATGATGGCTAGGGCGCCCCCCCCACCCCACCCCACCCCACCCCACCCCACCCCCGGTCACCATACGGCTTGAGACAGCAGTGCCTGCACAATGGACCCTGCAGATACTGGGCCTTGTGTTCAATGCTGTTGAGGGGAGTGGAGGGTCCGGGCTGCAGTGCATTGGGCTCCTCCGATAGCCAACTCTGATTGGATGAGTTTTCATCTCCTGACCTCCTGCTTCTGGCAGAAAATTAACAGAAAAAGAAGAGGGGAAAACTGCTCTAAGAAAATATTCTCCAATCCCTGTCCTTCAGGAGTTGGAAACCAGCCCAGGAGAGCACGTTGACCAGACTCTCATGGTGAACCACTAACCTTTTCGAATAGGGTCCGGTTCCCTCTCTGACAGAGAGTCACCGCACTCACCGCACCAGCCAGCAACGCATTCCAGAGGGCCCCTACCTCTCTCGCCAATGAAGAGCTGCCCAACCTTTGATGCACTGGGATGGGACAGATTTGTTTAGTTGGCGAAGGGTGTGGAGGGATAGGGAGGAAAGGTGGGGAACTGGAATCGAGGTACAGATCTAAGCTAAAAGCAAAATACTGCGGATGCTGGAAATCTGAAATAAAAACAAGAAATGCTGGAACCACTCAGCAGGTCTGGCAGCATCTGTGAAAAGAGAAGCAGAGTTAACGTTTCGGGTCAGTGACCCTTCTTTGGAACTGACAAATATTAGAAAAGTCACAGGTTATAAGCAAGTGAGGTGGGGGTTGGGCAAGAGATAACAAAGCAGAAGGTGTAGATTGGCCAAGGCCACATAGCTGACCAAAAGGTCACGGAGCAAAGGCAAACAATATGTTAATGGTGTGTTGAAAGACAAAGCATTAGTACAGATTAGGTGTTAACGGACTGAATATTGAACAGCAGCTAGTGCAAACCTGAAAAAAAACCAGTGGGTAAGCAAACTGAACAAAGTAAGATGAAATGAAATAAATGCAAAAAAAAGATTGTAAACAATGTTAAAAAGGAAAAAATAACTGAAAATGAAAGTAAAATGGGGGGCAGTCATGCTCTGAAATTATTGAACTCAGTGTTCAGTCCGGCAGGCTGTAGTGTGCCTAATCGGTAGATGAGATGCTGTTTCTCGAGCTTGTGTTGATGTTCACTGGAACACTGCAGCAATCCCAGGACAGAGATGTGAGCATGAGAGCAGGGGGGAAGTGTTGAAATGACAAGCAACCGGAAGCTCAGGGTCCTGCTTGCGGACTGAGCGGAGGTGTTCCGCAAAATGGCCTTTGCTCCATGACCTTTTGGTCAGCTATGTGGCCTTGTCCAATCTTCACCTTCTCCTTTGTTATCTCTTGTCCCACCCCCACCTCACTTGCTTATAACCTTTGACTTTTCTAATATTTGCCAGTTCCGAAGAAGGGTCACTGACCGAAACGTTAACTCTGCTTCTCTTTCCACAGATGCTGCCAGACCTGCTGAGTGGTTCCAGATCTAAGCTGAATGGCAGAACAGGCTGGAGGGGCTGAGCGGCCATCTCCTGTTCCTGGAAAGGGTAATGGTGATTTTCCTAATGGCTGTTTCCATTCTTTTCTAGGATTTAAATCAATGTCGAGGATGTGCTTAGCAAGCGCTCCAATCATGACAGCACAATGTTGTTCCTTCCAGGGTGTAAATCGTTCTGAGAGAGGTAATGTTCCTGCTGATTTGTTTAAGTGCGCGGGCCCTTTAAATCTTTTTTGTCTGCCTGAAGATACAGTTTCTGAGCCTTGAGCAGTCGGCGGGGGTCCGGTACAAGCGCCTCTCGCACGGTGCTGGTAGGCTGTGCTCTGCAGAGAGGTGTGGGCCCTGAGGAGGAAGATGCAGGGGAGTTGCACATGTCTTCGGAAGAGGAAGGAGGAAGACGCGGTGGAGCTCGGTGATCCTGCATTTCGAATCCTTCCGGAGCTCCAACCGAAGGGTCAAGCCGTTGACCGGGATTGGCAGGGAAGCTGGGGATGCACGAATCCAGGCACGCTTCTCCTGAGGAGGACGGCTCGTCCTGGGTGGCATTTGGCCCAGCTTCACACCTTTCCCACAAGGATGCCCGTCACGCAGAGCCGTCTCCTGTTTCCCCACAATGCCTGGAAGACACGTCGCCACAGGCTATACGTTGACCGCCCCCTCACCACTCTTTTGAGTTTGTACACCCATTGCATCATGTTGGTACCTTAATGCCCTCAAAACAGTGGGATCAGACAATTCAGGATGCAACCATCAAGCATTTCATTACATTGAGGAGTGATCAATGAGCAGAGCATTAGAAAAGTCACTCAGGTGAACCCCCAAAGTGGTACTGCTCCTACTGGCTGCTCGCTTGTGTCTGCGTGCGGGGGAGATGCCCAGGGTGCATGTCCTCGGCATCGCGGAGCCAGTGGGGACAGCGCCACCGGCTGCCCCATGTCGACGATGCAGGGGCAGCCTCGGTCACGTGGGCTTGCTGTGTAGATGGTGCCTCTGTCAGAGGGGTCAGGGGTGGGGTGGGGGGGGCAGCCAGTGACTGAGGTGCCCCATGAGGGTGTGGCTCCCTCGACATCATCCCTGCCTGCCTGGCCCTTTCATGTTGCACACGCACGTCCGAGGGATCCATCAGCTGGGCGCATCTGGTAGCCCCGTCCGTATGAGGGCATGAGCCCCTTCATTGAAGGAGTGGCCTACCCCGTGGAGAGCCTTGTGTAGCATCACAGAGTGGATGCAGGAACATTGCACTCTGCACCATCAGTACAACTGAGCTGTCAATGCCTCATATGCAATGCCTGAGACATTGCTGAACACATCTCTTAAATGGAGACCCTTCGTTCTCCGCCCTAGACTCTGCACTGCCTCAGGGAGCTCCGACATTTAGGCACCATATCTCCAGCTGCTCCAGAAAGACCCACCTTGTATGTGACCCACCCCTCCCGAGGCTCTGCACCTCTGTCCAGCTGAGCATGCTGTGTCTGTCCTCCATCCTCCGAGGGGAACTGCCCTCAACTGCCTCTGCCTCCATCACCTCCTCCTCCTCGGACGCGAAGCGCTGGTCACCTTGTGCCACCCGTTTTGAAGTTGCGTGACGCCCCCACCCTGGGGGCGTGTATCTGCGCTGGTGGGGGTGAACTTGGCTGCTGTGACGGTGCTGCCTCGAGCGCGTCCTCCTCCTCTGAAGTCACCGCTGACGGCACAGTGGGTATGCTGAGCCTCCCCCTCCACAAGCGGCCCTGGAGGAGACCATAAGACGTGTGGGTGAGGAAAGCTCTCCTGTGTCAGCAGCTGCTTCTGCAGAGCAGCAGCAGCCCATAACAGCTCGTGCATTGGCACAGAGCCAACAAACGAAAGTGGAACTGCAGCCCCGTCACCTGGAAATGGAAAGATCCTGTCACACAGTCTCGGAAGGACACCCATCTCTCCCTCACCAACCTCCTACTGAGCTGTCACCTTGGCAATTCCAAGGGCCTCCTCCTGCTCCATGCCTGTCAGTATAGTGAGATGCACCACTCTACCATCGGAGTGACCCCCTTTCTCCCGCGTTGGTGCTCTTTACACCTGCAAAATCAGGAGCGAGAGTGTTCAGACCGTGGTATCCTCCGATCTCCACATCCAGTGGCTCACTCACATGTGATGTCCATGGCTCCAGGGTCAGTTCTGCCACAACTGTTTGTGGTGTGAGTGTTGGGCACAGTTCAGGAGTAAACCTGGGCACAGACATCCTCACCGCTCCTCTGCACTATGTGCCCTCAGGCTGCTCTGTTTAGTTTAGTTTAGAGATACAGCACTGAAACAGGCCCTTCGGCCCACCGAGTCTGTGCCGACCATCAACCACCCATTTATACTAATCCTACACTAATCCCATATTCCTACCACATCCCCACCTGTCCCTATATTCCCCTACCACCTACCTATACTAGGGGCAATTGCTAATGGCCAATTTACCTATCAACCTGCAAGTCTTTGGCATGTGGGAGGAAACCGGAGCATCCGGAGAAAACCCACGCAGACACAGGGAGAACTTACAAACTCCACACAGGCAGTACCCAGAATTGAACCCGGGTCCCTGGAGCTGTGAGGCTGCGGTGCTAACCACTGCGCCACTGTGCCGCTCATAGGTGTGCTGCTGACTGCAGGACTGGAGGCCTGTCATCTGGGTGTTGCATTTCCAGACCTCAGGAAGTTGTTGAAGTGCTTCCTGCACTGCACCCAGGCCCTGCTGACCTCGCTGCGGCTGCTCACCTCCCTGAGCCACCTCCATCTATCGCCGCCTTGTCTGACTGGCTGGCCTCCTCCTGCCGCTCTCCAGAAACCGGACTTACCTCCGGGCTGCCGCCGCCTTTAACGGCACCTCCAGGGAGGTGTCAGCGAATTTGCAAAGCTGCCCTTACACGGGTGCTTGCCAAGGTGCTGCTGTGCTGCGTTCCGGCCTGTAGCCATCGCATGTGTTCACAATCGTGGCCACCGAGTGTCCTTTAAATCAGTTCCCTCCCACCCGTCTATAACCCGCCTCCTCAACACGCCCGTTACTCCTGATAGGATGGTGAACGCGCCAGCGGGCTGCCTACTCATAGCCCGGCAGCGAGGTGGAGCGGGTTCCAGACCCAGAAATGGTCCCGATTCTCGGAGTCCTGAACCCGGAATGAAAATTCAGCCCTTTTGAGTGGGCGAGTGGTTTTCCTGTGGTGACGGAGGAAAGGGGAGGGATGGAGGGAGTGGGGAAAGACTTGCCTAACGCTGTCCCCATTGTCTCTTGGCAGGGAGCATTCCCGGCAAGTTAAAGAGTATGTTTAAAGGAGGCAACAAGAGGGAGAAACGCTCGATGTCGAAGGGTACGTTAGGATCTCCAGAAGTGATACAATATGATGGAGTCTTCAGACACAGGCAGGAGACTGTGCACAAAGATAAAGAATGATCAATCCTGGGGTGGTGGTGGGAGGGAGAGGGAGCAAATCTGAGGGGTGGAGCGATCAATATAGGGTTGGGAGTGATCAATGTGGGGGGAGTGAGAGTGATCAGTCTGTGGGGGATGGGTGGGGGCGGTGTGCGAGTGTGGGGTTGTACCTGCCCAGGGTTTGTTTGATGATAACATTGGGTGCCTGAAATGGAAAATATCACTCTGTCCGTGGAACACCAGTGACTGTGGACCGTAAAGGTAGACGTCTCTGTGTGAGTCTCTCCGACATCCTCCCGTTGACAGAGTTTCCACTGAGACACGAATGCAGACATTATGAAGTCACGATTCTGTCGTCTTGTGGAAAAGTTTTGAGCAAACCCGCCACGTGAAATATGAAGGCTGAAGATCCATTGCCTGGACAGAGGGCACGGCCTGATCATCCCAGGCATTGTCCTGAAAAGCGGAGGCAGCGTTTGCAGATAACTTGCCAGAGTAGTCACTCTTCGCAAGGCTCGGATTCTTTACAAAGAGTGAAGGAAGGGCGAGCGAGGGAGCGGCGACAACTCACTTAACATTGTCCCAATCTTCTCTTGGCAGGCAGTGACAGTGACATTGTTTATGCAGCATCCATCAGCTATGAACATATTGGTTCGATGGAGTCTTCCTGTAAGGCGATCCCGCAGACAGGTAAAGAAAGATTTTAAGCAGCATCTTTCACCACCTCTGGCTGTGGAGCGCTTTGAAACATCCTATCAAGTTCGTTGGAAATAAGGGTAACCAATTCGAGCACAGCAAGATCCCACAAACACCAGTGTGATAAGTGTTGGTTGAGCAAGGAGTCAGCTGCACCGGACGTTTCTAATCCCCAATCGGGACATTCCATTCCCCTCCTTTTTTTTTTTGCCTTTGAGTCAGAAGGTTGTGAGTTCGAGATTCCACTTCAGAGACTCACGCCCAATAATGCAGGGCCGACACTCGCGGTGTCAGTACTGAGGGAATGTTTCACTGTCGGGAGGTGCCATCCTTCGGATGTGATGCTCAACTGAGGGCCCTGTCGACCCTCTCGGGTGAGGTGTACAAGATCCCGCGGCAGCTATTGGAAGAAGGGCTGGGGGAGTGGAGTTCTCCCTGCTGTGCTGCGGCCAATACTTATCCCTCAACCAAAATCACTGCAACAGATTAACTGGTCATTCATCCCACTGCAGTTTGTGGGATCTTGCTCTGCGTAACTCGGCTGCCCAGTTTCCTGACCCCTCAGCCCTGGCCCAAGAGACGACCCTCGTATCTCTTGTCAATCTCCATAACCACCGCCTACCTCTCCTCTCCTCCTCCCGTTTTCCTCACGGTTCTCCCCACATTATGCCCCTCCTACTCACCCCCCCTCACAACAACCCTGTCGCCAAACCCATCAGCTGTGGGCAGCAGGCAAACACGTTGCGCCCTCCTTGCCGAACGCGGATCGCCAGCACTAAGGCTGCGCCCTCGCTTCCCATTCCACGGAGTGGTCCTGCACTCTGCATCACTGCCCTCATCCCCCCCGCTCTGACACTGCAACTATTGGTCATTTCCCAGCTCTATCCACTGCCCAATGACCCTCTCTTCATAAACTAAGACTGAGGAGGTGGCAGGATGCTTCCTGTCCAGTTCACAGCATGTGGGCATCGCGGCAGGACCCCCTGGCATTTATTGATTGTCCCCGAGTTCAGGATAGAAGCTGCATTTATATAGCAGCTTTCACGATCTCAGGATTAATTTAGTTCATTCGAGGGTGATACTTTCCAAATCTGTCTTCGACACAGTCTGACAGGTTTCACTGTCTTGTTGACATTTATTTTCAGGGGGGGGGGGGTGAGTGTCGCTGGGAAGCCCTCTAAAATTTATCGTCCATCCATAATTCCCCCTTGAGAAGGTGGTGGTGAGCTGCCTTCTTGAATCGCTGCAGTCCATGTGGGGTAGGTACACCCACAGTGCTGTTAGGAAGGGAGTTCCAGGATTTTGACCCAGCGACAGTGAAGGAACGGCGATATAGTTCCAAGTCAGGATGGTGTGTGACTTGGAGGGGAACTTGCAGGTGGTGGTGTTCTCGTGCATTTGTTGCCCTTGTCCTATTTGGTAGAGGCCGGGGGTTTGGAAGGTGCTGTCGAAGGAGTCTTGGTGTATTGCTGCAGTGCATCTTGTAGATGGTACACACTACTGCCACTGTGTGTTGGTGGTGGTGGAGGGAGTGAATGTTTCAGACGGTGAATCGGTGTTTGATTCACCCGCCAATCTCTGAGGACTGGGTCTTTTACAACAACAACTTGCATCTAAACAGCACCTTCTAATGTAGGAAAAGATCACAAAGTGTTTCACAGGAGCGTTATCAAACAACATTTGACACCGAGCTAAAAGGAAAGGAGATATTGGAGCAGGAAACTGAGTGTTGGGTCAAAGAGGAAGGTTTAGGGAGGGAATTCCAGAGCTCGGGGCCCAGGCAGCTGAAGGCACGGCCGCCAATGGTGGAGCCATTAAAATCAGGGATGGACAAGAGGCCGGAATTAGAGGAGCCCAGATATCTCGGAGTGCTGAGGATCTGGAGGAGGTTGCAGAGATTGGGGTTGGAGGTCGGTGGGGAGGGAGAGGCGGTGAAACCATGGAACGATTTGAAAACAAGGAAGAGAATTTAGAACGGAGGCATTGCCAGACTGGGAGCCAGTGTAGGTCAGCGAGTACAGGGGTGTTGGGTGAACCAGACGCGGTGTGAATATGAACAGACGAATTAGGAGCAGGAGTAGGCCATTCGGCCCCTCCAGCCTGCTCTGCCGTTTAATAAGATAGTGGCTGATCTGTTTGTGTCTTGAATTCTACACTCCCATCTACCCCCGATAACCTTTGATTCCCTTTCCTAACAAGAATCTATCTACCTCCGCCTCAGAAATATTCAATGACCCCGCCTCCACCACCTTCTGAGGCAGAGAATTCCAAACTCGCACAACCCTCAGAGAAAAAACATTTCTCCTCATCTCTGTCCTAAAAGGGCGACCCCTAATTTTAAAACTGTGCCCCCTAGTTCTGGACTCACCCACACGAGGAAACATCCTTTCTACATCCACCTTGTCAAGACTGTTCAGGATCTTATAAACTTCAATCGAGTCTCCCCTCACTCTTCTAAACTCCAGTCAAAACAAGCCCAGTCTGTCTAACCTTTCTTCATAATCCTTACTTTTATTTTCATTTCCTCTCATAATAAATGATATACTCCATTAGCCTTCTTTATTACTTGCTGTACCTGCGTACTAATGTTTTGTGACTTCCGCACTAGATCCCTCTGCACCTCGGAGTTCTGTAGTCTTTCTCCGTTTAAGTAATACTCTGCTTTTTTATTCTTCCTGCCAAAGTGAACAACTTCACATTTTCCCACATTATACTCCATCTGCCAGACTTTTCCCGTTCACTCAACCTATCTATATTGGTCTGAAACCTCATGTCCTCATCACAACTTATTTTCAACAGGAGGAATACGGACGGCAGAGTTTTGGACGAGCTGTAGTTTACGGACAGTGGAAGATGGGAGGCCAGCCAGGAGAGAGTTTGATTAGTTGATTCTCAGGGTGCTAGAGGCGAGGGGTCGGGGTGGGGGGGGGGCGGGTCTGAGGCAGGGCTTGATGTTATGGAGGTGGAAGGAGGCTGTCTTGGTGATGGATGGGATATGGGGTCGGAAGCTCAGCTCGGGGTGAAATGTGACAGTGAGGTTCCGAATGGTGTGCTTTAGCCTCAGACAGTGGTCAGGGGGAGGGATGGAGACGTTTACCAGCGACTAGAGTTTGTGTCTTTGATCATCCCAGCTCGGAGTCAAATGTGATGCTGTGGTTGAAAAATTTATTTACCCACAAAATGCAGTCTTCAGTAAAAAGAGGCCTTTTCTGCTAGCACGCTGGAAGGATACATTCAAGATGGGGAGGGGGGCTGCACAAAGGCCAGTTCTGGCTCTCTGACCCATGTTGCCCTCATTTCTTCCCATCTCCCATTGCTCCCCTTCCCAGCGAATCCGGTGATGAAGCTGATTTCACTGCAGAACGCGGACGGATCATGGTGTCTAGACAGCGGTCTGGAGACGCTGTTGGGCCTGAAGCCTCAAGAGATCGAACGGAGCATGCCTCGCCAGGTAAGGCCACAGTGTGAGCCCTCCTCATCGTTTCACATCAAGACAAGGGGAAGGAAAGGAGTCACAGTTAAACCGAGGGCCCCATCTGCCCTCTCGGGTGCACATAAAAGATCCCACAGCTGCTGTTTCTAAGAGGGGCAGGTCATCTTCTGCCCGGTGTCCTGGCCCAATCTTTATCCCTCAGAACACATCACTGAAATACACGTCATGTTGCGTTTGCAAGAGGACGTTCATTGACACAATGCTTGCTGGGATAGGCCAACCTCCATTGCAGTCTCTAAGATCCCCCTGTTCATGGCCCCACCACCTGTGGCAGTGAGACAACATAAACCCGAAGGACCTCCGAACCCCTTTTTCCATCCCCTCTCTCCCACTATCCCAGTGTCGCCTGCGTCAGAGTCACTCCCGCCTCTGAGTCCGCAGGTTCAGGGTTCAAGTCAGAGACCCAGGAGCCATAATCTCCACTGACAACCCAGTGCCTACACTTTCAAAGTACTGGATCAATTGCAAAGTACAATATTGCAAAAGAAAGGAAGATGTTGCCTCCATACAACATCTTTTACCACCTTAGGGGGTGTCAAAGCCAATTAAACACTTTTGAAGAGCGGTCAGTGTTGAAAGGTAGAAAAGGCAGCAGGAAATTTGCGTACAGCAAGATCCCACAAACAGTAATCAGATAATGAATGAACCATCTGTTTTTAGTGGTGTTGATTGAGGGATAAATATTGGTCCGAGGACACCAGGGTGAACCCCACCCCTCCACCCCACCGCCCCTACTCTTCCTCCAATAGTGACCGTGAGATCTTTTCCAGGGGGGCAGACGGGGCCCACGGTTCAATATCTCATCTGAAGGATGGCACCTCCCCATGGTGCGGCGCTCCCTCAGTACTGGCACCGGGAGTGTTGACCCTGGAGTATGGGGCTCAAGCCCACAATCTCCTGACTGAGAGGCAAGACTGAGACCTGCTGAGCCACAACTCACTCCAAAAGGGACTTTTCACATCTATGTTGACCTGACCAAAATCAGCAGGTCAGAGGTCAGCTTGATGAACTGTCAATTACTCCCAACCCCAAAGCTTCCCCATCCCCTCCCCCTTGGCAACAACCCAATCTGGCGGACATTCCAACCTGACATTCACAAGCCATGCCGCAATGCCTGGCCCACATGGTGGAGGATAGAGCAAAGATCACGGCCATAAAGTAATTGACAGGCTACTGTCGGGAGAGCTTGACTCTCTATCTAACCCCGTTTTTGTTTAAGGATGCCTTTATACCCCAGGCCTCTTTTATATATTATTTGTCGAGGGGGACTTTATTCCCCAGGAATAAAATAATAACTTTATTTAAATCGAATAAATAAAACAAAAACTCAAATTAAAATGCCAATCTCGGCGTTGACGATGCACTCCAGTCCCTGCGTTGCCCACCGGTCGCAGAAGGCCTCAAGCGTGCCGGCGGACACCGCATTCTCCTTCTCAAGCAATACCTGGGTGCGAGCGTAACCTCAGAAGAGATGCAGGCAATCAGGGCGGACAGACCACCCCGACGGCTCGCAGCCTGGACCTGTGAATTGCCAACTTGGCCAGGAGCAGACCAACAAGGAGATCCTCCTCCCAGCCCACGTCCCCCCGCAACCGGTGCCCAAAGATCAGGAGCGTGGGATTGCAGTGCAGCCAAAACTTGAGGAGCAGCCCCTTCAAATACTCAAAGAGGGGCTGCAACCTCACACAGTCCATATGCGTGGAACACGGACTCGTCCAGGCCGCAGAAAGTACAGGCGGCCTGGGAGTCCGTGAATCTACTTAAAAGTCTACTGCACGGGACTGCCCTGTGCAACACCCTCCACCCCAGGACCCGATGTAAAGGGGGAAGACTCCCGCGCAAAGAGACCTCCATCGGGGTTTCCCCTCGCCACCAGATGGTAACGCGGACCGCCAGGGTGTGTCTGGCTGGCTGACGAGGGCGAGGAAGTGGAGAGTGTGCAGGAGCAGCCCGTACAGGAAACCTCTCCGCGCCGATTGGAATGGCACGGAGGGCATTTCCAAGAGGCAGCTTGGGATGTGCGGGACCGGCTCCCGAGGAGGGGTTCGGGGCCTGGGTCCGATTAGCAGTTCTGGCCGAGTGGGGTCAGCTCGGCCAGGAGCGCTCCGCTCTCTCGAGCCCCCTCGCCACCCACAGTGAGGGGCGTCCCGGGGGCTTCGGCTACTCCTCCGCCCACCAGTCCATCACGAGTCGGCCACCCGGACAGCCGAGGCGCTCTCCTCCACCGGCGGGGGAGCGCCCTGACTGGAGGCGACCATGTTCCAGACTTGGAAAAGATCCCAGTAAAAGACAGGCAACTCCCTCAGAGAGGCGCGGCTAACGGTCTCCGACGGGAGCTGCGTGTCGTCTTGAAGGCAGTGATACTGGCGGAAAAAATACGTCGCCAGCGCACACCATCTGGGAGGATGCTCGACGTACAGGTATCTCTGCAGGGTCCGAAGGCCGAGACGCGCAGCCTGGGTGCGGACGCACACCAGCGACTGGCCGCCCTCCTCAATTGGGAGACTCAGGACCGCGGCAGAGACCCAGTGTTTCCTTTTGCCCCAGAAGAAATCGACAAGTTTCTTCTGGATCTTGGTTGCGAATGCAGGGGGTGGGGCCAAAGTGACCAACCGGTACCACAGCATCGAGGTCATCAGTTGGTTTATGACCAGCGCTTGGCCCCTGTAGGGAAGCACTCGGAGCAGTCTTGTCCAGCGCCCCAGCCGAGTGGTGACTTTCACCTCCAGCTCCTGCCAGTCTGCCGGCCAGGCTTCCTCAGCAGGGCTAAGGTGGACTCCCAGATAGAGGAGGTGCGTGGTGCTCCACGCAAAAGTTGTCAACTCCTCCGGCAGGGAGTCCACCCGCCACTGACCCACCAGGAGACCAGAACATTTCTCCCAATTGATCCTCGCGGAGGACGCGGCAGAAAAGGTCTGCTGGCAGTCGTGCATCCTCCGCAAGTCAACGGGATCTGTGACCGCGAGGAGCACGTCGTTGGCGTAAGCCGAGAGGACGGCCCGCATGGCCGGCTCACGCAGAGCCAATCCCGTCAACCTCCTGCGAAGCAGGCACAGGAAGGGATCCACACAAATGGTATACAATTGGCCGGACATGGGGCATCCCTGACGCACTCCTCTCCCAAAGCGAAGGGGCGCCGTCAAGGACCCATTAACCTTGACTAGACACTCTGTGGCGGCGGATAAAAGTCGGACCCAGGTCACGAAATGCGGCCCGAGTCCGAAAGCGCGCAGAGTCCCGAAAAGGTATTCGCGATCCACCCTGTCGAACACCTTACCCTGATCGAGGCGACCGAGTGACCAGTCCTCTGGGAAAGATGGATCAGGTCCTGGACCAGGTGGATGTTGTCCTTGATGGACTGGCCCGGGACCGTGTAGGACTGGTCGGGGTGGATCATGTGGGCCAGCACGGAGCCCAGGCAGGTAGACATAGCCCGGGCAAAGATCTTATAATCCGTGCTGAGGAGGGAGACCGGACACCAGTTTTCAGCAGGCGGAGATCGCCCCACTTCGGCAGCAGGACAATGACCGCCCTGCGCTACGAGAGGGGCATCTCCCCGGTTGCCAGGCTTTCCCCCAGGATCCGCGCATAATCGTCCCCCAGGACGTCCCATAACGCCCTGAGGAACTCCACGGTCAACCCATCCAGCCCTGGGGATTTGCTCCTCGACAGCTGGTGGAGGGCGCCAGTCAGCTTCGCCAACGTGAGCGGAGCCTGCAATCCTTTGGTGCCCTCCGGGCTGACCTGCTGCAGGTCCTCCCACAAAACTCTGCGCGCATCCTCGCTGGACGGATCCAGAGAGAACAACGCACTGTAATAAGTACAGACCAGGAGGCCCATTCCCTCCGGATCCGTGATGGAGGATCCGTCGTCGGCCAGTAGCTCAACGAGCTGCTTATGGACCCCCCTCCATTTTTCCAGCGAGTAGAAGAAGGGTGAGGCGCGGTCCAAATCTTCCAGAATCTGGATCCACGACCTCACGTACACACCTCGGGACCCTATGAGCTGCAGGTCCTTCAGTGCGCCCTTCTTCTCTTTGTACGCCTGCCACAGGCCCGGGTCCACGACGGCATGACCGAGGCGGGAGTCCAAGTCGAGCACCTCCCTCTCTAGTTGCCCGATCTCGGCATCCCGCCTCTTGGTCGACCCCTTCACGTACTCCTGACAGAAGACACAGACGTGAGTCTTGCCCACATCCCACCGTAGCCTCAAGGAGGGGAAGCCCCCCTGCTTCCTTCTCCAGTCGGCCCAGAATCGACAGAATGAGTCCCAGAATCGCTCGTCTTCCAGCAGCCGGTTGTTAATGTGCCAGTACAAGGACCCCGCCCACGTGCGGAGCGAAGCGAACTCCGCCCACACCAGGCGGTGGTCCGAGCACGGCACCAGCTGCATGGAGGCTGCCGATACACGGGAGACGTACGCCTGCGAAAAGTAGAGGCGGTCGATTCGGGACCCTCCTCCTCCACGTGAAGGAGCTAGAGTCGGGATGGAGATTCCGCCAGACGTCCACCAAATTAAGGGAGCTGATCAGTCACCTCAACTTCTCCACCGACGCTTGGCCGCACTGGGGACCGGAGCGATCCCCCACCTCAAGGGTGCAGTTAAAATCCCCCCCGACGATGATGCACTCGCCGCTATCGATGGAGCTCAAGAGAGCGGACACTTCTTCAAAGAAGCGCGCTTGCAACACGCCGGGCCTGGGCGCGTACACGTTCACAAAGTGGAGCGGCACGCTACCCAGGCGAACGGCGAGGTGGAGCAAGAGGCCCGGCACTAGCTCCTTGACCCCCAAGATGTCCGGCTGAAAAGTCAGGGCCAACAAGACAGCCACCCCATCAGAAATAGGGGTGAGGTGACTCATGTAGACCCCACCCTGCCACTCCAGGAGCCAGGTGGCTTCGTCTCCCGGAATGGTGTGGGTTTCCTGCAGAAAGCTCACCGCGTATTTCCCTTGCCTGAGGACTGAGAGATTGTGAAATCTGCGGTGAGACCCCCTGCTGCCGTTGATGTTGAGGCTGGCTATGGTTATCTTCATGTCAAAGGTACTTAAAACCTGAGGAACACATTAAAACGGCGCCTCTCAACCAGTTTCACGCCCGCGCGCTTGCCCGCTTTCTTGAGGGCGGCACGGACGGAATGTATGATCAGCGCCAGATTCGACCAACGACCGAGGGCCAGCTGAACTTTATTGCGGCAACCCCTGCAAGTCGCGAGGAAATCCCGGAGTTCTGCCGTGGGGTTGAGAGGAGATTCGGTGGGAGGCACGAGGGACTCCACCACCTCACTGGTGATGGAATCAAGGTCATCCTCTGTGCCCCACACCGAATCCCCATCCTCCTCCGGGTCATCACCGCCAGCGGCCGACACATCCACCACACACTGTGCAGACGTCCCGGCCGTGCCAGCTGGTCCCGCCTCCGTCACGATCCCACCCCCAGGATCGATGGCGGAGGAGTCCTCTCTGGGTTCTACTGTGAAACTGGAGCCAGTGGGCGGCAGCAGTTCAGGACCCCCCTCCACCTCTGTCCCCAGGCCAATGAGCAGTCCAGGGAAGACGGAAGTTCCCGACTCCGGAAATCCAGCCGGTGCCGAGACCGGAGGCGGAGAGAGGAGGCCATCTCCCGCTCTGCCAACACCCACAGACCCAGCAACAGGGACAACATTTTCAATTGCAACCGGGTCGGGTGTCTCCTGGTCAGTGGAGGACTCCGGCAGGGAGGGCTGACCCTTTGGGGCCCCGCCCTCCCCTCCACTCAGGGCACCTGACCCAGTGGCAGAATGAGCGGCATCGCCAGGCTCCCCCACCGCAGGCAGGGCTCCACTTACTCCTTCAGGAGGGGCCACATGTATAGGGGCCTCCCCCTCCCCTCCATCCTGAGGAATAGGGAGCTCCTGCCCAGACTTTGCAGCCTTGTTGTTGGTGGTAGGGGGAACCTGAGGACCCAAAACAGGAGACAGCTCCCCTCCAACAGATGGGCCCTGCGCCTCAGGGCCCCTTGTTACCTCTGTGGAGGGGTGCCTTCTCCTCTTTTTCCCACTAGGGCGCAGAGGCTCAGAGACCTCCATGTCATCAGAGGCCTCCACCTCCGCACCCTCCTTTTTATTAGCCACCCTGGGCATGAGCCCAGCCCTGGGACAGGTGGATTCCGTGGGAACGGGCTTTGGGCTGAGCTCAGGCTCGGGTTGTGTCAATGTGTCCAGGGGACGCGCCTCTTGATGTTTCTTTTTCCTCCGCGTCTTCCTTCCACTCGGACGGGCACTCCCCTCCCCGACAAAGGCTGTGAAAACCACAGCCTCCGGAACTGACTGAGCGGTGTCTGTTGGATGTGTGGGGGGAGTGGGAGGAGGTGCTGTGGAACCACCCTGGGCCGCTGAGGTGGAGCTGGCGGCCAGGAGGTTGGGGCAGTTCTTACGAACATGCCCCACCCCCTTGCAGACGTGGCACCGCGCCCCGTCCGAGGTCCAAAAGACGCGGTAAGCCGTCCCCTGGAACTCCACATTAAATTGGCCTTCCGAGTCCTCCTCCCGCGCCAGCTGCATAAATAACTGACGGCGGAAGGAGTAGACATGTTGGAGGCTACGCTCCCGAAGACCAAGCCGGACTGGGGTGATCCCCGACCTCACCTCCCCCAGATGGTGCAGGTGGGGGAGGAGGAGCTCACTGGGAATGAAGGATGGGACGTTGGATAGCATTATCCGCTGCGCAGTGGCCCCCAGAGGGTCCACCGGCAGGAAGGTCCCCCCCCCCCCCCACAGTGAGCCCTTTACTCAGGGCCAGGGACACTGCCCGCTCGGTCTTCAAAAAGAAACACAGCCTTTCCATACATCTTTGAGGCCGCAACAATGGCCGAGTGGCCGACAACCTTGGCCATTGCCTTTACGCAGGCCTCAACAGACATGTTGGGGTGGGGATAGCTCTTCACCCCATGGCTGGATGTTATCAATTTAAAGGGTGACGGGGCCACGTGGGCAGCCACAGAGGCTGCAGCTGCATAGGTAGTAGAGGGCCCCGCCACCGGTGATGAAGGGCTTGCCATGGGTCTAAGAGCTAAACCCACCCCAAATTGTGGGCTTGCACACCGAATTTCAAAAGATTTACAGAAACTATTGAATTTGTATTAAAAAAAACAAACAACAGGTTAGGGGAGAGGCTGAGGGAATAGAGGAGAGGTAAAGACAGGCTGTAAGGGATGATTTACTTTCTGGAGGTGGTGCTCACAGCACATTTAAAACAGTCTTTGCACTTGGTCTTCCAGTCGGGGGAGGCGTCTTCACCTGGGTCAGCTGAAGCTGCCCAGGCACTATTTATCCCCTTCCGTCTGTTTAGCCGGACAGCTTCAGCTGACCCAGGCTTGGCAATTGGGGTGGGGAGGGAGCTTCCCTGTGTTCTTGCTGCAGCAGCACAGATTCCTGCTGAATTGGCAGCCCCACCCCTTGTTATTCCAGCCACATGTTCCTCCCCCAACAGTCCAAAGCAAATTACTGGTGTTCAGCACCCACCTCCAGACAAAGCCTTGTTTCCAAAAAATGTCTCTTTCTTCTCTTTAATGGCGATTGTTGTTGAAGTTTTCCCTCTGCTTGGTTGTAGCTGCTCTCCCTTGCTCAGTGCAGCTCCTCTCTCCACCTCTGCAACCTGCAACTGCCACCAGCACTCTCAGCTGAGACTCGTTGCTGCAATCAGCAGTCAACACTTCAATTAGCCAGCAGCCAAACCCAGTGCTGTCCCTGTCCTGAGAGTGTTTGATGGGGACAGTGCAGAGGGAGCTTTACTCTGTATGTAACCCCGTACTGTCCCTGTCCTGGGAGCTTTACTCTACATCTAACCCCGTGCTGTCCCTGTCCTGGGAGCTTTACTCTACATCTAACCCCGTGCTGTCCCTGTCCTGGGAGCTTGACTCTGTATCTAACCCAGACTGTACCTTTCCTGACCAGCTTACACATGCAGTACTTGTATCTGCTGTAAGGTCATTGTTGGTTTGTCTCTCTCTCTCTCATTGACGGTTGTCTCTGTGACTTTAAGGACATTGATCAGACTCTCTGGGTCACGGTACTGGCGGTGATTTGGCTGCATGCGTTTGGTGCTGACACGAAAGATGAGTGGGAGCTCCTGGTGGACAAGTCGCTGTCGTGGATCAAGACCAATGCAGGTGAGGTCAAAGGTCGTACTGGAGATGAGGAGGTCGAGACCAACTCAAGGAGAACATTGTATTCATATCACTGAACTCAGTGACACATGTTATCCCACTCGCTGTCTCTCTCTCGGAGATATCTGTACACTGACTGGTGTCTCTCAGTCCGTCTCTCAGGGAGATATCTGTACACTGACTGGTGTCTCTCAGTCCCCTCCCTCTCAGGGAGATATCTGTACACTGACTGGTGTCTCTCAGGGAGATATCTGTACACTGACTGGTGTCTCTCAGTCCGTCTCTCTCAGGGTGATATCTGTACACTGACTGGTGTCTCTCAGTCTGCCTCTCTCAGGGTGATATCTGTACATTGACTGGCGTCTCTCAGTCCCTCTCTCTCAGGGTGATATCTGTACACTAACTGGTGTCTCTCAGTCCCCTCTCTCAGGGAGATATCAGTACATTGACTGGTGTCTCTCAGTCCCTCCCCCTGAGGGAGATATCTGTACACTGACTGGTGTCTCTCAGTCCCTCTCTCTCAGGGTGATATCTGTACACTAACTGGTGTCTCTCAGTCCCTCTCCCTCAGGGAAATACCTGTACATTTACTGGTGTCTCTCAGTCCCTCCCCCGAGGGAGATATCTATACACTTACTGGTGTTTCTCAGTCCCTCTCTCTCATGGTGATATCTGTACATTGACTGGCGTCTCTCAGTCCCTCTCTCTCAGGGTGATATCTGTACATTAACTGGTGTCTCTCAGTCCCCTCTCTCAGGGAGATATCAGTACATTGACTGGTGTCTCTCAGTCCCTCCCCCTGAAGGAGATATCTGTACATTGACTGGTGTCTCTCAGTCCCTCCCCCGACGGAGATATCTGTACACTTACTGGTGTTTCTCAGTCCCTCTCTCTCAGGGTGATATCTGTACATTGACTGGCGTCTGTCAGTCCCTCTCTCTCAGGGTGATATCTGTACACTAACTGGTGTCTCTCAGTCCCTCCCCCTGAGGGTGATATCTGTACACTGACTGATGTCTCTCAGTCTCCTCTCTCAGGGTGATATCTGTACATTGACTGGCGTCTGTCAGTCCCTCTCTCTCAGGGTGATATCTGTACACTAACTGATGTCTCTAAGTCCCTCTCTCTCAGGGTGATATCTGTGCACTGACTGATGTCTCTCAGTCTCCTCTCTCAGGGAGATATCTGTACACTGACAGGTGTCTCTCAGTCTCCTCTCTCAGGGTGATATCTGTACACTAACTGGTGTCTCTCAGTCCCTCTCTCTCAGGGTGATATCCGTACACTGACTGGTGTCTCTAAGTCCCTCTCTCTCAGGGTGATATCTGTACACTGACTGATGTCTCTGTCTCCTCTCTCAGGGAGATATCTGTACACTGACTGATGTCTCTGTCTCCTCTCTCAGGGAGATATCTGTACACTGACAGGTGTCTCTCAGTCTCCTCTCTCAGGGTGATATCTGTACACTGACAGGTGTCTCTCAGTCTCCTCTCTCAGGGTGATATCTGTACACTGACAGGTGTCTCTCAGTCTCCTCTCTCTCAGGGTGATATCTGTACACTGACTGATGTCTCTGTCTCCTCTCTCAGGGAGATATCTGTACACTGACAGGTGTCTCTCAGTCTCCTCTCTCAGGGTGATATCTGTACACTAACTGGTGTCTCTCAGTCCCTCTCTCTCAGGGTGATATCTGTACACTGACTGGTGTCTCTAAGTCCCTCTCTCTCAGGGTGATATCTGTACACTGACTGATGTCTCTGTCTCCTCTCTCAGGGAGATATCTGTACACTGACTGATGTCTCTGTCTCCTCTCTCAGGGAGATATCTGTACACTGACAGGTGTCTCTCAGTCTCCTCTCTCAGGGAGATATCTGTACACTGACAGGTGTCTCTCAGTCTCCTCTCTCAGGGAGATATCTGTACACTGACAGGTGTCTCTCAGTCTCCTCTCTCTCAGGGTGATATCTGTACACTGACTGATGTCTCTGTCTCCTCTCTCAGGGAGATATCTGTACACTGACTGGTGTCTCTAAGTCCCTCTCTCTCAGGGTGATATCTGTACACTGACTGATGTCTCTGTCTCCTCTCTCAGGGAGATATCTGTACACTGACAGGTGTCTCTCAGTCTCCTCTCTCAGGGAGATATCTGTACACTGACAGGTGTCTCTTTTACATTAACAGTCATTTTAATTCTTGTATCCCCCTCTAGGCCCTGACCTCGAGGGATGTGTGAAAGCAGGAAATGGCCTGTTGAAAACCTCTGTCGACCCGCACGTGTTTGAACTGTGACAGAGCTTTGAATGGTTATGAAAAAGGACCAAATTAATACTATCATTCAGATTATTGAGCTGTAGCTTCTCTTTGCTCTCTGAGCATGCGTTCCCTTCTCGCTGCCTCGCTCGTATCCTTCTCTCCTTTTCATCGGGATTTTGGTCTAATGGTACTTACGTGAACTGTAAAGAATTTGTACCTTGGAATGTCGACCAAGTTCTATTATTTAAAAAAAAATGGCTTGTTATTTTATCACTCTGTGTAATTGTATCGGTATCAAAGATACCGATTTAACTGCTCGATGTAACCTGATTGCTCTCAGGTCCGACAGAGTGATAGTTGCCACCTTCTGGGTGCTCTTGTGCAATAAAAGTTGTTTGCTCATTGTGAGGTGCAGTGTTTCGTTGAGGGCTCTTTGTCTTGTCAACTTACGCAGGCTTGCAGACTGAAGAAAGATGAATTTCATGACTGCTAACAGTGAACACTGAAGTTGCCCATGGGGCAGGATATCATTGCTCATGCAGTCAGATGCCATAAACAAACTGTGCACAAGACAAGCCAAGGGTCCACGGTACACTCTGTATCTACTGGTTAATAGCTCAATACATACAGATGCTGTGTGTTAACTCATAGAAGACTTGGAATGGGATTTCCGTTTGACTGCTCTTGACGCACATCCCAAGGATACATCAGGAAATCCCGTACCTCATCCCAAAATGTTGCAACCATTGCAGGAAGTTGGTGGTAGATCGAGGACTGGGGTGGATGGATGGAATTTCCTGGTGTGCTTTCCTGTCATGAGCCAGGGACAGGGAGTTTTTTAAATCCCAGTGTGTTTCTGTGGATGGGGATTAATGGGATGAGTTTTGTTGGTGTATTTATGTGTAGCCGTGGCTCAGTCATTCTCATTCTGAGTTAGAAGGTTGTACGTTTACGTCCTCACTCCAGAGGCTCAACTCTCCATAATGCAGGGCCGACACACCCAGTGCCAGTACTGAGGGAGTGCCGGTGGGGGGCAGGTGGGACGATGACACTTTTTTTTGCCAGCCAGTTTCAAAGTCAACCGGCAACATTGTATGCCCTGTTCTCCCTCTCTGTTATGGTTGTATCCAGGCAACCAAGATGCACTTTTCACTCGGTAACTTCTGAAGCAGCCATGGTCACAATGCTGTTGGTGGGAGCTTGTTGTGTGCATATCAGCTGCCTCATTTCCAACATTACAATAGTGACTACCCTTCCAAAGAGTCCTTCATTGGCTGTAAAGTGTTTTGGGATGTAGTGAGGTGGTGAAACCCGCTATATAAAGGCAAGACTTTCTTTTCCCTCCAAGTCACCCACCAAAGTCCTTTCTATTGGGGAAGACAAAGATGGACCTCTGAGTGATCGTGTAGACAGGAAGCACGTCCGACATTCCTCTTCCTGTTCGATCCGGGGCAGCTCGGGCATTCCCTGTCCGAAGAACTTTGTCAGTGATTCCCGGTCTACGATGGGAAATAAGAAGTGTAAAGACCAACCCTTTTGCTGGTCTGGAGAACACAGGAGCGGGAGGAGGCCATTCAGATCCTCGGGCCTGCTACACTGGAACAGGAGGAGGCCATTCAGCCCCTCAAGCCTGTTACACAGGAGCGGGAGGAGGCCATTCAGCCCTTCGGCTCTGTCCCACCAATCAATGGCGAACCTGTATCTTAACTGCATCTCCCCATCTTGGTTCTGTAACCCTCAATACCCTTGCTAACATTTTGAGGGGAGGTGGGCGGTGGGGGGGTGGGGGGGGTGTGAGGAAGAGATTTCTAATCCCCTCTGTGTGAAGAACATTACCATGACATCACCCCGAATGGCCTGGCTGTAATTTTCAGTGTCCACCCCCTTGTTCTGGACTGTCCCAACCAGAGGAAATCGTTTCTCTCTCTCTCTACCATATTGATTAGACTGGCCTTTCAACTTGTTCGATTGACACCACCTCCCCTCCACCACCATCCCAGAAGATCAGTGATTGTCACACTGAGCCTCTTCGTTCCGGGCAGGTCTAAGGTAGGAGGCATCAGAATTAGTCTCAGTATCCCAGAGGTTTAAGAAAAAAAAGGCACAGGATGCGATCCATTAATTCAATCAAATCCAGAAAAGATCTCTGTGGAACTTACAGCATACCCTGACCAAATCTCACTTGATAATCTTAAAAGACCGCGATCAGGTCACCTGTCTTCTCTTTTCAGGAGAAAAGACCCCGCTCCCCCAGGTTGTTTATTCTTTCCTGACAGTTATAGCCTCTCACTTCTGGTATATTTTTTGCCTCTGTATCAGTAAAATGGGGTGTGCGTGGGATACAGTATCCTTGATCTTTAAGGAGGGTGCGGGGGTGCGCTAGAGCAGAGCTGGGGAGGAACCCAGAGATCCCGGGAACGTGGAGGACCCGCCGAATTTAACGGCGGGATTTCACGCGAATTTTCCTTCTCTGTTTCCCGCCCAGCAACTGGCAAGATTTTTCTTTTTTAACCAGTCCCTACCTCGCCACCCGTCGGTCATCATTGGGAGGGGTTGGTGGGGGGGGGGGGAGGGCAAGGGTAAGGTTAATATCAACCCCCGAAAGTGAGTTATTGGGACACTTCCCACTGGAGCAGAAAAGGTTAAGAGATTTCATCAAGGGTTTTTTTTTAAAGTTATGAAGGTTTTTATGGAGTCATCAGTTTAAAATGGGCGTCGGAAGGTAAGTGCTGAGTCGGTGCTGCTTGGCAGCGCTGTCAACGACCACTTCCATGATTGAGAGTAGACTGGTGGGGCAGAAATTGGTTGGACTGGATTTGTCCTGCTTTTTGTGGACAGGACATACCCGGGCAAGTTTCTACATTGCTGAGTAGATGCCAGTGATGTAGCTGTACCGGAAGACTTTGGCTGGGGGGTGGGGGGCGCAGCTAGTTCTGGAACACAGGTCTTCAGTACTATAACCCAGATGTTGTCAGGGCTGGATCCAGAGCACTCAGCCATTTCTTCATATGACGTGGAGTGAAGTGAATTGGCTGAAGACTGGCATCTGTGATGCTGGGGACCTCAGGAGGAAGCCGAGATGGATCATCCACTTCTGGCTCCATCCTTGTCTTTTGCACTGATGTGCTGGGCTCCCCCAATCTCTGAGGTTGGGGATATTTGTGGAGCCTCCTCCTCCTGTCAGTTGTTTAAATGTCCACCACCATTCGTGACTGGATGTGGCAGGACTGCAGAGCTTTGATCTGATCGGTTGGTTGTGCGATCGCTTAGCTCTGCCTATTGCATGCTGCTTCTGCTGTTTGGCATGCAAGTAGTCCTGTGTTGTAGCTTCACCAGCTTGGCACCTCATTTTGAGGTGTGCCTGGCGCTGCTCCAGGCATGGCCTCCTGCACTCTTCATTAAACCAGCTTGCTGGTAATGTTAGAGTGAAGGGTATACCGGGCCAGGAGGTTACAGATTGTGGTTGAGTACAATTCTGCTGCTGCTGATGGCCCACAGCGCCTCATGGATGCCCAGTTTTGAGCTGTTAGACCTGTTCTGAACCTTCACCCAACCGGTGATAGTGGCACACAACGCAATGGAGGATATCCTCAGCGTGAGGACAGGACTTTGTCTCCACAAAGACAGTGCAGTGGTCAAGCCTAACAATACTTTCATGATCGTCTGTGGCAGGCAGATTGGTGAGGACGAGGTCAAGTATGTTTTTCCCTTTTGTTGGTTCCCTCACCACCTGCCGCAGACCCAGTCTCGCAGCGATGTCCTTTAGGATTCAGCCAGCAAGGTCAGTAGTGGTGCTACTGAGCCACTCTGGGTGATGGACATTGAAGTCCCCCACTCAGAGTAAATTCTGTGCCCTTGCCAGCCTCAGTGCGTCTTCCATGTGGTGTTCAACATGGAGCAGTACTGATCCATCAGTACTAAAGGATTAAAGGAATTGATAGGGGAGATAAGAGCGAAACTATTTACTCTATTCTGGGAGAATCCAGAACAAAGGACTGTAAAATTAGAGCTACATCTTTCAGGGATGTAGTTAGGAAACACTACTTCACACAAAGGGTAGTGGAAATGTGGAACTAACTCCCCAAAAAGCTGTTGAGGCTGGGGTTCAATTGAAAATTCAAAACTGAGATCAATGGATTATTGTTAGGCAAGAGTTACAGGGAACAAGGCAGGAGGGCGCAGTTAAGATACAGATCAGGCATGATCTGATTGAATAGCAAAACAGTTTTGAGGGGCTGAATGGCCTCCTGTTCCTGTGTACAGGCTCATTGGACTGAACGGTCTCTTCCGGTAGCCATTCTTTGCCAGCGAGTGCAGTGCCAATACCACCGGTATGACATCCCCGTCCCCACCCTCATCATGGGGGGTAAGGGGCAAAATCGCCGTTCCCACCTGGCGTATCATATTATGGTCTGTACCCATCGCTCCATTGAACCATTTTCTCAATTGCTCTTCATGAATAAATTCAATTACTCTCTATGTGTTGTCCAGTCCCTTCTGTATCGCATTCATATCAAATGCTGCAAACAGGCTACATATGACACCTCCACAGGAACATAGGAGCAGGAGTAGGCCATTCAGTCCATCGAGCCTGCTCCGCCATTCAATATGATCATAGCTGATCATCCACTTCAATGCCTTTTTCCCACACTATCCTCATATCTCTTTATGTCATTTGTGTTTAGAAATTTGTCAGTCTCTACTTTAAACATACTCAATGACTGAGCTTCCACAGCCCTCTGGGGTAGAGAATTCCACAGATTCACAACCCTCTGAGTAAAGAAATTTCTCCTCATCTCGGTCCTAAGTGGCTTCCCCCTTATTTTGAAATTGTATCCCCTGGTTCTAGACTCCCCAACCAGGGGAAACATCTTACCTGCATCTACTCTGTCTATCCCTTTGAGTATTTTGTAGGTTTCGATGAGATCACCTCTCATTCTTTGAAACTCCAGAGAATACAGGCCCAGTTTCCCCAATCTCTCTTCATAGGACAGTCCCGGGAACAAGTCTGGTGAACCTTCGTTGCACTCCCTCTATTGGCAATAATATCCTTCCTAAGGTAATGGGACCAAAACTGCACATAGTACTCCAGGTGTGGTCTAACCAAGGTTCTATACAATTGAAGCAAGACTTCGCTATTCCTGTACTCAAATCCTCTTGTGATAAAGACATACCATTAGCCTTCCTAATTGCTTGCTGCACCTGCATGTTAGCTTTCAGTGACTTATTGATGAGGACACCCAGGTCCCTTTGTACATCTACACTTCCTAATCTCTTACCATTTAGGAAATACTCTGCACATCTATTCCTCCTACCAAAGTGGATAACCTCACATTTTTCCACAGTATATTCCATCTGCCACATTCTTGCCCATGCACTAAGTCTGTCCAAATCCCCTTGAAGCCGCTTTGCATCTTCCTCACAACACACATTCCCACCTAGTTTTGTGTCATCTGCAAACTTGGAAATAATACATTTGGTTCCCACATCCAAATCATTGATATATATTGTGAACAGTAAGGCCTGGATTCTGGTCAGCCTCATTGTTAGCCTGGATCAGCTCATGTATTTTACCCTGAACCTTCCCCAGATCTTGCACCAATTCTCCCATAGACAATGACGTATTCTGACACTCCTTCAGATTACCCTTTTGTTGATATAAACTAAAGGGTACAATTCTAAAGGGGTTGCAGGAAGAGAGAGACCTGGGGGTATATGTGCACAAATCATTGAATGTGGCAGGGCAGGTTGAGAAAGTGGTTAAAAAGTTATACAGGGTTCTGGGCTTTATAAGTAGAGGCATGGAGTACAAAAGCAGGGAAGCTATGGGGAACCTTTATAAAACACTGGTACGGTTTCAACTGGAGTATTGTATCGATTCTGGGCAGCACACTTTAGGAAGGATGTGAAGACTTTAGAGAGGGTGCAGAAAAGATTTACTGAATGGGTTCCAGGGATGAGGGACTTTAGTTATGTGGATAGATTGGAGAAGCTGGGGCTGTTCTTAGAGAAGGTTGAGAGGAGATTTGATAAGAGGCGTTCAAAATCATGAGGGGTCTGGACAGAGTAGAGAGGGAGAAACTGTTCCCATTGGAGGAAGGGCCGAGGACCCGAGGACACTGTGCTGTATGTTCTATGTTCTATAAGGCTTTTGGATAGGTATATGGATAAAGGAGAATGATGGGGTATAGATTAAATTGTCCTTGACAGAGGACAAAGGATCGGCACAACATTGTGGGCCGAAGGGCCTGTTCTGTGCTGTATGTTCTATGTTCTATGACACTAAATTAGGGTGAATGGCAAAAGAACCATGGGGGGAACAGGAGGACAAACTTTTTTTTAACGCAGCAAGTGGCTGGGATCTGGAATACACTGCCTGAGATTGTGGTGGAGGCAGGTTCAATCGTGCCTTTCAAAAGGAAATTGGATAAGCACTTGAAAGGAAAAAATTTGCAGGACGACAGGGAATGGGCCGGAGAGTGGGACTAGCTGAATAGGTTCTACAGACAGCCAGCCTGGGGGTGATGGGCCGAATGGCCTCCTTCTGTGCTGTAACTATTCTATGATTCTCTGACTCATGTTTGCCAATAATCCTTTTAATTGCCTCTTCATTACCTCATCATGTTCCCACATGCATTCGATATCTATTCCATTTAATCCTGCTAACCCTGCAGTGACTCCGAGCTGTTCTCTTAACCCTTACTTTCTTTGCAATTTAAATTGATTCTCCTTATGTTCCTCATTTTTCTCCACTCTTGTTTCCCTTTTTCTATTCTTGACTAACAATTGCTTTTTTTTAATATTCGCTCATGGGATGTGGGCGTCACTGGCCAGGCCAGCATTTATTCCCCATCCCTAATTGCCCTTGAGAAGGTGGTGGTGAGCTGCCTTCTTGAACCGCTGCAGTCCATGTGGGGTAGGTGCACCCACAGTGCTGTTAAGAAGGGAGTTCCAGGATTTTGACCCAGTGACAGTGAAGGAACGGCCGATATAGTTCCAGCTCAGGATGGTGTGTGGCTTGGAGGGGAACTTGCAGGTGGTGGTGTTTCCATGCGTCTGCTGCACTTGTCCTTCTAGTTGGTAGAGGTCGCGGGTTTGTAAGATGCTGTCGAAGGAGACTTGGTGAGTTGCTGCAGTGCATCTTGTAGATGGTACACACTGCTGCCGCTGTGCGTCAGTGGTGGAGGGAGTGAATGTTTGTGCATGGTGTGCCAATCAAGCGGGCTGCTTTGTTCTGGATGGTGTCGAGCCTTTTGAGTGTTGTTGGAGCTGCACCCATCCAGGCAAGTGGAGAGCATTTCATCACACTCCTGATTTGTACCTTGCAGATGGAGGACAGGCTTTGGGGAGTCAGGAGGTGAGTTACTCACTGCAGAATTTCCAGCCTCTGACCTGCTCTTGTAGCCACAGCATTTCTGTGGCTGGTCCAGTTCAGTTTCTGGTCAATGGTGACCCCCAGAATGTTGATAGTGGGGGATTCAGCGATGGCACTACCGGTAATTAATAATTCCCCCACCAGTTTGTTTATTAATCGTTAACTCCCTTCACATAATGCAGTTGAGAGACTCACATTCACGTTGAACACAATGGTTATGATTTTGAAAAGCACATTGTTTTGTGATACATTTTCTGGTTCAGTTACTTCTAGTGCATTTACCCCTTGGGTTCTTTTGCGGATGGATTGGGCGAGCACTGTTCTTTTTGTGTCTTTTTTTGGTTCCACAGTTAAGTTTTATCTGCAGAGCAAAGATCACGCCACCCATCCTCCTGCCATTAGCACAATGCATGGCATCCCTATGCCCTTTTTTTAGATGTCACTGCCGTATCCCTGGTCAATTTAGTGTTTGGGTCAGGACAGGTCCCATCCCATCGTTGTGGTGTATTTCACGAATCACCACCGGAGACTCAGAAGTCAGGTCGAATAGTAGGTATCTTTATCCTACAACATGCACGAGGGAGGCCACGATCGCAGAGCAAGCTTTGAAGCCGAGATCTCCCGAGAAAGTGATATATCCGCTTTTGTAGGTTTTGGTTTACGCATAACGATATGATTTATTTTGAGTCAAACAACGTCGGTAGGCGTGACTGATTGCATATGTCCCAACCACAAAATGTTCCAGGCTTCATTTTAGAGGTCCACCTGCACCCTGCGGAATCGATTCCTGACATTTCTGCTAGTAATGTAGCTTCTTTAACTAATAATCTTTCGAACTGTGGCTGGCTCAAGCCGCGTTAGTGACATTTAGTCATAGACGTGCTATTCAGTATTTTTTGCAATGCTGAGCTTGTTAAGTTAACCTTTTCGTTCCCACACCGTCATCTAATTCCTGGTCTCCCACATATGGAGCTCTGAGTCTTCCCAGCGAGCCTGCCTTGGGATTCTTTCCCTATCCCACCTCAATGTCTGATTGATATTTTCATAAATACATTTCAGCTCTACCCAAAGACCCGTCCTGCCTCTTTTTCTTCCTATCCATTTTAAATATGGGCTTTGCCATTTCTTTCACCCTCCTGTCTTATTGACGTCTTTACAAAGCATGGCGTACTCCCCGACCTTCCCTCATTATCCGTTGACACACGTATGTCCTGCTATTGTAGAATCATAGTCATTATGGCACAGAAGGAGGCCATTCGCCCCATCGAGCCCATGCCGGCTCTCCGCAGAGCGATCCAGTCAGTCCCATTCCCCCAATCCATCCCTGTGGGCCTGCAAGTTTATTTCCCTCAAGTGCCCATCCAATTTCCTTTTGAAATCGTTGTCTCTACGTCCACCGCCCTAATAGGCAGCCAGTTCCAGGTCATTGCCAATCGCTGGGTAAAAATGTTCTTCCTTGCATCCCCCCTCGTATCTCTTGCCCAAAACCTTCAATCTGTGTCCCCTTTATCCTTGTAACATCAGCTAATGGGAACAGCTTTACTTTGTCTAGTTAATCTAAACCTGTCAGAATCCTGTAAACCTCTATCAAATCTCCCCTCAACCTCCTTTCCTCCACGGAGAACAACCCCACTTCTCCAACCTAACCTTGTAGCTAAAATCCCCCCATCCCTGGAACCATTCTGGTAAATCTCCTCTGCACCCTCTCAAGTAACCTTGCATCCTTCCTAAAGCGTGGTGACCAGAACTGGACGCAGTACTTCAGTTCCCTCTCGACTTATTGTATTTGGTCTGGTTCTCACATGAAGAATTCACCTGACATGCATCAAAACACCCCCTTTCTTCCATCATATTCTCTATCTCCCTCATCATCTAATGAGCCCCGGTTTTGGTTTCCTTACCTTTTTCCCTTGTTGGAAGGTACCTAGCCCGTACCTGAAACATCTCTTCCTTGAAGATCACCCATTATTCCGTTACAGTTCTCCCTGTCAATCTTTGGTTCCATTTCAACCTGTCTAGATCCCCCCCATCCCATTGAAGTCAGCCCTCTTCCAATTTGGAAGTTCGACTTTAAATTGTTCCTTGCTCTTCTCCATTACTAATCGAAACCTTCTGATATGATCATCACACTTACTCGAGTCTTTCCCTTCTATAGAGATCGTTCAATCTTTTTGGGGCTCGCCCTTAGCGCTCATTACATAATTACTTCCAATCAGGAACAGTCGCAGGACGTATAACATCATTGTCACTCCTTCATCTGTGGACTCGAGACCAAATGTAAGATTGATTTTAAATTCAGGATCTGTAATCTTTTTCTCAGGATTACACTGACGTCCATGATACCACATGTGTTGCGGTTCCTTCCCTGGTTTCATTCATCATTGGTTTCTTCCAATGGGTTCATGATTTAATACAGACCTTCCCAGTTAGCCTCCCAGCTCCCACCAGCTCCCCCGATGGCAGGGGTCATGGCAGGGGCGGGGGGCGGGAAAATACCTCCAGGAGAGGTCCGCCATGGGCCTCGACGCCGGGAAGGCCCCGCTCAGCGATAGTAAACTAATTAAAATATTTTTAAATAAAGGAATTAATACTTACCTCATCGCGACAACCACCCTACTGAGATATTCCGACCGGTTGCCAGAACTCCCCCACCTTCGGATCTCCGAGGCGGAACAGTGGTTGGAGGGTGAGGGTTGGGGGGGGTGGGATCAGGGAAGTTTTCTGGGGGGTGGGGAGCGGGGAAAACCATTGCAATTGGCGGAGGGGATGGTGGGAAGGGGTTGAAGGTTAAAGGTTCTAAACTTTGGGAAGAATGGTCGGGGATCGCAAGATTAGTTTATTTGAAGTTGGGGGGAGGGGAAGAGGGCAATTAGTAAAGTGTTTACTCACTGCAGAGGGGTGGGAGAGGGGATTGAAACTTTTAATCAATTTGTCCATTTAAGTTTTCAGGTCACGTAACTTTAAATATTTATATTTAAATGAAGGGCCAGACGCCCCTTTTAAAATAGCGCCAGACGCCATTGCTGGGGACGGAGAGCCCGCCCCCTCGACGTCATCCCGCACGCGCGCCCCGCCGTCTTTGAAGCCCACCACCGGTAAGGCTCCCATCCTCGGTGGTAGTGCCCACCTTCTTTGGTAAACGGAGTCTAGGGATTGTTGCAGGGATTGCATTGCATGTTTACGTGGGCAGCTCCCGTTAGACAAAAAAACAAACACAAAAGTGTGACCAAAATGCAATTACAGGACAACACTGAAGCTTCAGTAGGTACAGGTAAGATTTTTAATGATGTATATTGAAATTTGGCCTTTCCTTAGGTCCTTGGTTTGGTGCATTGAATGACGTGACAAACCTCAGTTCAGCAGGGGTGGGAGTCGGAGTCTGAGAAAAGGTTAAGTAGTAACCCAATAGAGGTTTCCAAGCTGATAAAAAGTTTTCACAGAGTAAATAGGGAAAAGAATATTCCTTCTGGCGAGTGGGTCAATAACCAGAGGCCATGGATTCAAAATCACGGGAAAAAAAGATTCAGAGGGGAGATGTGGGGAACTTTTTTTCGCTCAGAGAGTTGTCGGGATGGGGAACCCTGTGCCTGAAAAGGTGGTGGAAGCCGACAGTAGGAGGCCATTCGGCCCTTTGAGTCCATGGCGGCTGTCCGCAGAGCCATCTAGTCAGTCCCACTCCCCCACTTGATTCCTGCCGCCCTGCAAGTTCATATCCCTCGAGTGCCCATCCAACTTTCTCTTGAAGCCATTGGTCGTCTCCGCTTCCACCACCCTCCTGGGCAGCGAGTTCCAGCTCATTACCACCCGCTGTGTAAAAAAGTTCTTCTTCATAATCCACCCTACACCCCTTGCCCAAAATCTACAATCTGTTTCGCTCGGTCCTTGTACCATCAGCTAATGAGAACAGTTTTTCTTTCTCTATCTTATGTAAGCCTGTCATAATCTTGTACGCCTCTGTCAAATCTCCCCTCAATCTCCTTTCCTCCTGTGAGAACAAACTCAGCTTCTCCAACCTAACCTTGTAACTAAAATCTCCCATCCCTGAAACCATTCTGCTAAATCTCCTCTGCACCCTCTCAAGGACCCTCACGTGGTTCTGTTACTTCATCAAAAAATTCCTATTGATTAGCCAAACAGGATCCGCCTTTACAAATCTGCGCTGTTGAATGAATAAAATCTCAGCAGTGCTATTAAGTACCTTTGGTACAAAATTGCTATGAAACAGAGAGAGGGAGAGAGGAAGAGACACAGAGAGCAAAAATCTGTGGTTATAAAGCAATGACAGGTTATCAAATCAAAATTGTACCACAAATTTGGGCCTTTATCCTATTCATTGAAACTTCTCGAAGTCCGAAGACATGCGGGTCGACCGAGGTGTTCAGGTGAAAGAGAGCGAGAAACAGAGAGCGAGAAACAAAGACCGACCAGTCAGTGTACAGATATCACCCTGAGAGAGGGGACTAAGAGACACCAGTCAGTGGACAGATATCACCCTGAGAGAGAGGGGACTGAGAGACACCAGTCAGTGTACAGATATCACCCTGAGAGAGAGGGACTGAGAGACACCAGTCAGTGTACAGATATCACCCTGAGAGAGAGGGGACTGAGAGACACCAGTCAGTGTACAGCTATCAACCTGAGAGAGAGGGACTGAGAGACACCAGTCAGTGTACAGATATCACCCTGAGAGAGAGGGACTGAGAGACACCAGTCAGTGTACAGATATCACCCTGAGAGGGACTGAGAGACACCAGTCAGTGCACAGATATCACCCTGAGAGAGAGGGACTGAGAGACACCAGTCAGTGTACAGATATCACCCTGAGAGAGAGGGACTGAGAGACACCAGTCAGTGTACAGATATCTCCCTGAGAGGGACTGAGAGACACCAGTCAGTGTACAGATATCACCCTGAGAGAGAGGGACTGAGAGACACCAGTCAGTGTACAGATATCTCCCTGAGAGAGAGGGACTGAGAGACACCAGTCAGTGTACAGATATCACCCTGAGAGGGACTGAGAGACACCAGTCAGTGCACAGATATCACCCTGAGAGAGAGGGACTGAGAGACACCAGTCAGTGTACAGATATCACCCTGAGAGAGAGGGACTGAGAGACACCAGTCAGTGTACAGATATCTCCCTGAGAGAGAGGGACTGAGAGACACCAGTCAGTGTACAGATATCACCCTGAGAGGGACTGAGAGACACCAGTCAGTGCACAGATATCACAGTGAGAGAGAGGGACTGAGAGACACCAGTCAGTGTACAGATAGCATCTTGAGAGGGACCGAGAGACACAGTCAGTGTACAGATATCACCCTGAGAGAGAGGGGACTGAGAGACACCAGTCAGTGTACAGATATCACCCTGAGAGAGAGGGACTGAGAGAGACCAGTCAGTGTGCAGATATCAACCTGAGGGAGAGGGACTGAGAGAGACCAGTCAGTGTGCAGATATCACCCTGAGAGAGAGGGACTGAGAGACACCAGTCAGTGTGCAGATATCACCCTGAGAGAGAGGGGACTGAGAGAGACCAGTCAGTATACAGATATCACCCTGAGAGAGAGGGACTGAGAGACACCAGTCAGTGTACAGATATCACCCTGAGAGAGAGGGGACTGAGAGAGACCAGTCAGTGTACAGATATCACCCTGAGAGAGAGGGGTCTGAGAGACACCAGTCAGTGTACAGATATCACCCTGAGAGAGAGGGACTGAGAGACACCAGTCAGTGTACAGATATCACCCTGAGAGGGACTGAGAGACACCAGTCAGTGCACAGATATCACCCTGAGAGAGAGGGACTGAGAGACACCAGTCAGTGTACAGATATCACCCTGAGAGAGAGGGACTGAGAGACACCAGTCAGTGTACACATATCACCCTGAGAGAGGGGACTAAGAGACACCAGTCAGTGTACAGATATCACCCTGAGAGGGACTGAGAGATACCAGTCAGTGCACAGATATCACCCTGAGAGAGAGGGACTGAGAGACACCAGTCAGTGTACAGATATCACCCTGAGAGGGACTGAGAGACACCAGTCAGTGCACAGATATCACCCTGAGAGAGAGGGACTGAGAGACACCAGTCAGTGTACAGATATCTCCCTGAGAGAGAGGGGACTGAGAGACACCAGTCAGTGTACAGATATCACCCTGAGAGAGAGGGACTGAGAGACACCAGTCAGTGTACAGATATCACCCTGAGAGAGAGAAGGGACTGAGAGACACCAGTCAGTGTACAGATATCACCCTGAGAGGGACTGAGAGACACCAGTCAGTGTACAGATATCACCCTGAGAGAGAGGGACTGAGAGACACCAGTCAGTGTACAGATATCTCCCTGAGAGAGAGGGACTGAGAGACACCAGTCAGTGTACAGATATCACCCTGAGAGGGACTGAGAGACACCAGTCAGTGCACAGATATCACCCTGAGAGAGAGGGACTGAGAGACACCAGTCAGTGCACAGATATCACCCTGAGAGAGAGGGACTGAGAGACACCAGTCAGTGTACAGATATCACCCTGAGAGAGAGGGACTGAGAGACACCAGTCAGTGTACATATATCACCCTGAAAGGGACTGAGAGACACCAGTCAGTGCACAGATATCACCCTGAGAGAGAGGAACTGAGAGCCACCAGTCAGTGTACAGATATCACCCTGAGAGGGACTGAGAGACACCAGTCAGTGCACAGATATCACCCTGAGAGAGAGGGACTGAGAGACACCAGTCAGTGTACAGATATCACCCTGAGAGAGAGGGACTGAGAGACACCAGTCAGTGTACAGATATCACCCTGAGAGGGACTGAGAGACACCAGTCAGTGTACAGATATCACCCTGAGAGGGACTGAGAGACACCAGTCAGTGTACAGATATCACCCTGAGAGGGACTGAGAGACACCAGTCAGTGCACAGATATCACAGTGAGAGAGAGGGACTGAGAGACACCAGTCAGTGTACAGATAGCATCTTGAGAGGGACCGAGAGACACAGTCAGTGTACAGATATCACCCTGAGAGAGAGGGGACTGAGAGACACCAGTCAGTGTACAGATATCACCCTGAGAGAGAGGGACTGAGAGAGACCAGTCAGTGTGCAGATATCAACCTGAGGGAGAGGGACTGAGAGAGACCAGTCAGTGTGCAGATATCACCCTGAGAGAGAGGGACTGAGAGACACCAGTCAGTGTGCAGATATCACCCTGAGAGAGAGGGGACTGAGAGAGACCAGTCAGTGTACAGATATCACCCTGAGAGAGAGGGACTGAGAGACACCAGTCAGTGTACAGATATCACCCTGAGAGAGAGAAGGGACTGAGAGACACCAGTCAGTGTACAGATATCACCCTGAGAGGGACTGAGAGACACCAGTCAGTGTACAGATATCACCCTGAGAGAGAGGGACTGAGAGACACCAGTCAGTGTACAGATATCTCCCTGAGAGAGAGGGACTGAGAGACACCAGTCAGTGTACAGATATCACCCTGAGAGGGACTGAGAGACACCAGTCAGTGCACAGATATCACCCTGAGAGAGAGGGACTGAGAGACACCAGTCAGTGCACAGATATCACCCTGAGAGAGAGGGACTGAGAGACACCAGTCAGTGTACAGATATCACCCTGAGAGAGAGGGACTGAGAGACACCAGTCAGTGTACATATATCACCCTGAAAGGGACTGAGAGACACCAGTCAGTGCACAGATATCACCCTGAGAGAGAGGAACTGAGAGCCACCAGTCAGTGTACAGATATCACCCTGAGAGGGACTGAGAGACACCAGTCAGTGCACAGATATCACCCTGAGAGAGAGGGACTGAGAGACACCAGTCAGTGTACAGATATCACCCTGAGAGAGAGGGACTGAGAGACACCAGTCAGTGTACAGATATCACCCTGAGAGGGACTGAGAGACACCAGTCAGTGTACAGATATCACCCTGAGAGGGACTGAGAGACACCAGTCAGTGTACAGATATCACCCTGAGAGGGACTGAGAGACACCAGTCAGTGCACAGATATCACAGTGAGAGAGAGGGACTGAGAGACACCAGTCAGTGTACAGATAGCATCTTGAGAGGGACCGAGAGACACAGTCAGTGTACAGATATCACCCTGAGAGAGAGGGGACTGAGAGACACCAGTCAGTGTACAGATATCACCCTGAGAGAGAGGGACTGAGAGAGACCAGTCAGTGTGCAGATATCAACCTGAGGGAGAGGGACTGAGAGAGACCAGTCAGTGTGCAGATATCACCCTGAGAGAGAGGGACTGAGAGACACCAGTCAGTGTGCAGATATCACCCTGAGAGAGAGGGGACTGAGAGAGACCAGTCAGTGTACAGATATCACCCTGAGAGAGAGGGACTGAGAGACACCAGTCAGTGTACAGATATCACCCTGAGAGAGAGGGGACTGAGAGACACCAGTCAGTGTACAGATATCACCCTGAGAGAGAGGGGACTGAGAGACACCAGTCAGTGTACAGATATCACCCTGAGAGAGAGGGACTGAGAGACACCAGTCAGTGTACAGATATCACCCTGAGAGGGACTGAGAGACACCAGTCAGTGCACAGATATCACCCTGAGAGAGAGGGACTGAGAGACACCAGTCAGTGTACAGATATCACCCTGAGAGAGAGGGACTGAGAGACACCAGTCAGTGTACAGATATCTCCCTGAGAGAGAGGGACTGAGAGACACCAGTCAGTGTACAGATATCACCCTGAGAGGGACTGAGAGATACCAGTCAGTGCACAGATATCACCCTGAGAGAGAGGGACTGAGAGACACCAGTCAGTGGACAGATATCTCCCTGAGAGAGAGGGACTGAGAGACACCAGTCAGTGTACAGATATCACCCTGAGAGGGACTGAGAGACACCAGTCAGTGCACAGATATCACCCTGAGAGAGAGGGACTGAGAGACACCAGTCAGTGTACAGATAACTCCCTGAGAGAGAGGGGACTGAGAGACACCAGTCAGTGTACAGATATCACCCTGAGAGAGAGGGACTGAGAGAGACCAGTCAGTGTGCAGATATCACCCTGAGAGAGAGGGACTGAGAGACACCAGTCAGTGTGCAGATATCACCCTGAGAGAGAGGGACTGAGAGACACCAGTCAGTGTACAGATATCACCCTGAGAGAGAGGGACTGAGAGACACCAGTCAGTGTACAGATATCACCCTGAGAGAGAGGGGACTGAGAGACACCAGTCAGTGCACTGATATCACCCTGAGAGAGAGAAGGGACTGAGAGACACCAGTCAGTGTACAGATATCACCCTGAGAGGGACTGAGAGACACCAGTCAGTGTACAGATATCACCCTGAGAGAGAGGGACTGAGAGACACCAGTCAGTGTACAGATATCACCCTGAGAGAGAGGGACTGAGAGACACCAGTCAGTGTACATATATCACCCTGAGAGGGACTGAGAGACACCAGTCAGTGCACAGATATCACCCTGAGAGAGAGGGACTGAGAGACACCAGTCAGTGTACAGATATCACCCTGAGAGAGAGGGACTGAGGGACACCAGTCAGTGTACAGATATCACCCTGAGAGGGACTGAGAGACACCAGTCAGTGTACAGATATCACCCTGAGAGGGACTGAGAGACACCAGTCAGTGCACAGATATCACAGTGAGAGAGAGGGACTGAGAGACACCAGTCAGTGTACAGATAGCATCTTGAGAGGGACCGAGAGACACAGTCAGTGTACAGATATCACCCTGAGAGAGAGGGGACTGAGAGACACCAGTCAGTGTACAGATATCACCCTGAGAGAGAGGGACTGAGAGAGACCAGTCAGTGTGCAGATATCAACCTGAGGGAGAGGGACTGAGAGAGACCAGTCAGTGTGCAGATATCACCCTGAGAGAGAGGGACTGAGAGACACCAGTCAGTGTACAGATATCACCCTGAGAGAGAGGGGACTGAGAGACACCAGTCAGTGTACAGATATCACCCTGAGAGAGAGGGACTGAGAGACACCAGTCAGTGTACAGATATCACCCTGAGAGAGAGGGGACTGAGAGACACCAGTCAGTGTACAGATATCACCCTGAGAGAGAGGGGACTGAGAGACACCAGTCAGTGTACAGATATCACCCTGAGAGAGAGGGACTGAGAGACACCAGTCAGTGTACAGATATCACCCTGAGAGGGACTGAGAGACACCAGTCAGTGTACAGATATCACCCTGAGAGGGACTGAGAGACACCAGTCAGTGCACAGATATCACAGTGAGAGAGAGGGACTGAGAGACACCAGTCAGTGTACAGATAGCATCTTGAGAGGGACCGAGAGACACAGTCAGTGTACAGATATCACCCTGAGAGAGAGGGGACTGAGAGACACCAGTCAGTGTACAGATATCACCCTGAGAGAGAGGGACTGAGAGAGACCAGTCAGTGTGCAGATATCAACCTGAGGGAGAGGGACTGAGAGAGACCAGTCAGTGTGCAGATATCACCCTGAGAGAGAGGGACTGAGAGACACCAGTCAGTGTGCAGATATCACCCTGAGAGAGAGGGGACTGAGAGAGACCAGTCAGTGTACAGATATCACCATGAGAGAGAGGGACTGAGAGACACCAGTCAGTGTACAGATATCACCCTGAGAGAGAGGGGGCTGAGAGACACCAGTCAGTGTACAGATATCACCCTGAGAGAGAGGGACTGAGAGACACCAGTCAGTGTACAGATATCACCCTGAGAGGGACTGAGAGACACCAGTCAGTGTACAGATATCACCCTGAGAGAGAGGGACTGAGAGACACCAGTCAGTGTGCAGATATCAACCTGAGGGAGAGGGACTGAGAGCGACCAGTCAGTGTGCAGATATCACCCTGAGAGAGAGGGACTGAGAGACACCAGTGAGTGTGCAGATATCACCCTGAGAGAGAGGGACTGAGAGACACCAGTCAGTGTGCAGATATCACCCTGAGAGAGAGGGACTGAGAGACACCAGTCAGTGTCCAGATATCTCCCTGAGAGAGAGGGACTGAGAGACACCAGTCAGTGTGCAGATATCACCCTGAGAGAGAGGGACTGAGAGACACCAGTCAGTGTGCAGATATCACCCTGAGAGAGAGGGACTGAGAGACACCAGTCAGTGTACAGATATCTCCCTGAGAGAGAGAGGACTGAGAGACACCAGTCAGTGTGCAGATATCACCCTGAGAGAGAGGGACTGAGAGACACCAGTCAGTGTGCAGATATCACCCTGAGAGTGAGGGACTGAGAGACACCAGTCAGTGTACAGATATCACACTGAGAGAGAGGGACTGAGAGACACCAGTCAGTGTACAGATATCACCCTGAGAGAGAGGGGACTGAGAGAGACCAGTCAGTGTACAGATAGCTCCCTGAGAGAGAGGGACTGAGAGACACCAGTCAGTGTACACATATCACCCTGAGAGAGAGGGGACCGAGAGACACCAGTCTGTGTACAGATATCACCCTGAGAGAGAGGGGACTGAGAGAGACCAGTCAGTGTACAGATATCACCCTGAGAGAGAGGGACTGAGAGACACCAGTCAGTGTACAGATATCACCCTGAGAGAGAGGGGACTGAGAGACACCAGTCAGTGTACAGATATCACCCTGAGAGAGAGGGGACTGAGAGACACCAGTCAGTGTACAGATATCACCCTGAGAGAGAGGGACTGAGAGACACCAGTCAGTGTACAGATATCACCCTGAGAGGGACTGAGAGACACCAGTCAGTGCACAGATATCACCCTGAGAGAGAGGGACTGAGAGACACCAGTCAGTGTACAGATATCACCCTGAGAGAGAGGGACTGAGAGACACCAGTCAGTGTACAGATATCTCCCTGAGAGAGAGGGACTGAGAGACACCAGTCAGTGTACAGATATCACGCTGAGAGGGACTGAGAGACACCAGTCAGTGCACAGATATCACCCTGAGAGAGAGGGACTGAGAGACACCAGTCAGTGTACAGATATCTCCCTGAGAGAGAGGGGACTGAGAGACACCAGTCAGTGTACAGATATCACCCTGAGAGAGAGGGGACTGAGAGAGACCAGTCAGTGTCCAGATATCACCCTGAGAGAGAGGGACTGAGAGACACCAGTCAGTGTGCAGATATCACCCTGAGAGAGAGGGGACTGAGAGACACCAGTCAGTGTACAGATATCACCCTGAGAGTGAGGGGACTGAGAGACACCAGTCAGTGTACAGATATCACCCTGAGAGAGAGTGGGGACCGAGAGACACCAGTCAGTGTACAGATATCACCCTGAGAGAGAGGGGACCGAGAGACACCAGTCAGTGTACAGGTATCACCCTGAGAGAGAGGGACTGAGAGAGACCAGTCAGTGTGCAGATATCAACCTGAGGGAGAGGGACTGAGAGCGACCAGTCAGTGTGCAGATATCACCCTGAGAGAGAGGGACTGAGAGACACCAGTCAGTGTACAGATATCTCCCTGAGAGAGAGGGACTGAGAGACACCAGTCCGTGTACAGCTATCAACCTGAGAGAGAGGGGACTGAGAGACACCAGTCAGTGTACAGATATCTCCCTGAGAGAGAGGGACTGAGAGACACCAGTCCGTGTACAGCTATCAACCTGAGAGAGAGGGGACTGAGAGACACCAGTCAGTGTGCAGATATCACCCTGAGAGAGAGGGGACTGAGAGACACCAGTCAGTGTGCAGATATCACCCTGAGAGAGAGGGACTGAGAGACACCAGTCTGTGTACAGATATCTCCCTGAGAGAGAGGGACTGAGAGACACCAGTCAGTGTACAGCTATCACCCTGAGAGAGAGGGGACCGAGAGACACCAGTCAGTGTACAGATATCACCCTGAGAGAGAGGGACTGAGAGAGACCAGTCAGTGTGCAGATATCACTCTGACTCTGAAATTTCCCCGGGGCAGCAGACATGCGACTTTCGTTTGTTTCTTTCACCGCCAGCATTCATTGCCCATCCCGAATTGCCCCTGAGAAGGTGATGGTGAGCCCTGAAACTGGGTAGGAAAGTCCCAAAAAGGACAAACGTTAAAGGCTGTAAGCAAGGAATGTCACACCTCCTCTCTCTCTTTCATGTCCTCTCTGTACACCTCTTTCTTTCCCATTGCTGTTTGTGGGAACTTGCTGTACAAAAAACTGGCTGCCACATTTCCTGCATTACTCTGTCCCTGGGAGTCTCTCCGTAACTGGGAGTCTCTCTGTCACTGGGAGTCTCTCTGTAACTGGGAGTCTCGCTGTCACTGGGAGTCTCTCTGTCCCTGGGGGTCTCGCTGTCACTGGGAGTCTCTCTGTAACTGGGAGTCTCTCTGTCCCTGGGAGTCTCGCTGTCACTGGGAGTCTCTCTGTCCCTGGGAGTCTCTCTGTCCCTGGGAGTCTTGCTGTCACTGGGAGTCTCTCTGTCCCTGGGAGTCTCGCTGTCACTGGGAGTCTCTCTGTCACTGGGAGTCTCGCTGTCACTGGGAGTCTCTCTGTCCCTGGGAGTCTTGCTGTCCCTGGGAGTCTCTCTGTCCCTGGGAGTCTCTCTGTCCCTGGGGGTCTCTCTGTCACTGGGAGTCTCTCTGTCCCTGGGAGTCTCGCTGTCACTGGGAGTCTCTCTGTCCCTGGGGGTCTCTCTGTCCCTGGGAGTCTCTCTGTAACAGACAAGGTCCCATGCAACTCAAAAGTTAAATAACCAAAGAATGTTTTACCTTTCTCTCTCTCTCCTTTTACGTCGCCTCTGTGCACCTTTTTCTTTCACTCTTTCCTCGCTCTGTCTGCTGTGTCCAGCCTCTCCGTACAGTTTAAATCCCACCCTTCCGATGTAAACAGTGCCTGGTTCTTCCTGAAGCATTTGCATCAATCTTCAGCCAGAAGTGCCGAGTTGATGATCCATCTCAGCCTCCTCCTGAAGTCCCCAGCATTACAGATGCCAGACTTCAGCCAATTCGATTCACTCCGCGTGATATCAAGAAACGACTGAAGGCACTGGATACTGCAAAGGCTATGGGCCCTGACAACATCCCGGCAACAGTACTGAGGGCCTGTGTTCCAGAACTTGCCGCGCCCCTAGCCAAGCTGTTCCAGTACAGCTACAACACTGGCATCTACCCTGCAATGTAGAAAATTGTCCAGGTATGTCCTGTACACAAAAAGCAGGACAAATCCAACCCGGCCAATTACCGCCCCATCAGCCTCCTCTCTATCATCAGTAAAGTGATGGAAGGTGTCATCAACAGTGCCATCAAGTGGCACTTGCTTAGCAATAACCTGCTCAGTGACGCTCAGTTTGGGTTCTGCCAGGGCCAATCAGCTCCTGACCTCATTACAGCCTTGGTTCAAACATGGACAAAAGAGCTGAACTCAAGAGGTGAGGTGAGAGTGACTGCCCTTGACATCAAGGCAGCATTTGACCGAGTATAGCATCAAGGAGCCCCAGCAAAACTGAGGTCAATGGGAATCAGGGGGAAAATTCTCCGTTGGCTGGAGTCATACCTAGCGCAAAGGAAGATGGTTGTGGTTGTTGGAGGTCAATCATCTGAGCTCCAGGACATCACTGCAGGAGTTCCTCAGGGTAGTGTCCTAGGCCCAACCATCTTCAGCTACCTCATCAATGACCTTCCTTCAATCATAAGGTCTGAAGTGGGGATGTTCGCTGATGATTGCACAATGTTCAGCACCATTCGTGACTCCTCAGATACTGAAGCAGTCCATGTAGAAATGCAGCAAGACCTGGATAATATCCAGGCTTGGGCTGATAAGTGTAAAGTAACATTCGCACCACACAAGTGCCAGGCAATGACCATCTCCAACAAGAGAGAATCTAACCATCTCCCCCTGACGTTCAACAGGATTACCATCGCTGAATTCCCCACTATCAACATCCTAGGGGTTACCATTGACCAGAAACTCAACTGGAGTAGCCATATAAATACCCGTGGCTACAAGAGCAAGTCAGAGGCTAGGAATCCTGAGGCGGGTAACTCACCTCCTGACTCCCCAAAGCCTGTCCACCATCTACAAGGCACAAGTCAGGAGTGTGATGGAATACTCTCCACTTGCCTGGATGGGTGCAGCTCCAACAACACTCAAGAAGCTCGACTCCATCCAGGACAAAGCAGTCCGCTTGATTGGCACCCCATCTACAAACATTCACTCCCTCCACCACCGACGCACAGTGGCAGCAGTGTGTACCATCTACAAGATGCACTGCAGCAATGCACCAAGGCTCCTTCGACAGCACATTCCAAACCCGCGACCTCTACCAACTAGAAGGACAAGGGCAGCAAATACATGGGAACACCACCACCTGTAAGTTCCCCTCCAAGTCACACACCATCCTGACTTGGAACTATATCACCGTTCCTTCACTGTCGCTGGGTCAAAATCTGGAACTCCCTTCCTAACAGCACTGTAGGTGTACCTACCCCACATGGACTGCAACGGTTCAAGAAGGCAGCTCACCACCACCTTCTCAAGGGCAATTAGGGATGGGCAATAAATGCTGGCCTGGCCAGCGATGCCCACATCCCATGAATGAATTAAAAAAAAGCTTTTACTAGAATGTTTTCTAATGAGAACAGGGCAGCCAGTTCATCATTTCCAGTTACCCTGGTCATTTGCTCTTTTGTGTGTGTGTGTGTGTGTGTGCGCGCGCGTATGTTGTGTCTGTATATGGGGTGTGGACACATGTAGGTAAATGTGGCGTGGTTGCATGTAGTGTTGATACATGTGGTGCACGTTCATGGAGTTTGGGTATATGTGGTGTGTGTGTAAGCCTCACAGGAAATCTGCCTTGAACATAGTCAATGACAGCCCCCACAGCGCTCTCGGGTAGAGAATTTCAAAGATTCATGATTCTGTGAGAAGAAATTCATAGAATCATGGAATGGTTACAAAATAGGAGGCCATTCGGCCCGTCGCGTCCCTGCTGGCGCTCTGCAAGAGCAGCCCAGCTAGTCCCACTCCCCCCGCCTTTTCCCCGTAGCTAGAGAAAAATTATCCAATTTTCTTTTGAAAGCCACGATTGAACCTGCCTGCACCACACTCTCGGGCAGTGTCTTCCAGATCCTAACCACTCGCTGCGTGAAAAAAGCTGTAAATCAGGAAATGAGGGGGAGGAACTCAAGAAAATTACAATCACCAGGGAAGTGGTACTGAGCAAATTGTTGAAGCTGTGGGCTGACAGGTGCCTGGGTCCTGATGGACCTCCCCCCGGAGGTCTGAGCTGAAGTGGAGCAGCTGTAACTGTAGAGAGCAGCTCTTAATCACTGGAGTGTTTTCCAATGAGAACATACGAATTGGGAGCAGAAGTAGGCCATTGGGCCCCTCGAGCCTACTCTGCTATTCAATAAGATCATGTCTCGAACTCCACACTCTCATCTACCCCCGATAACCTTTGATTCCCTTTCCTAACAAGAATCTATCTACCTCCGCCTTAGAAATATTCAATGACCCCGCCTCCACCACCTTCTGAGGCAGAGAGTTCCAAGGTCGCACAACCCTCAGAGACAAAACATTTCTCCTCATCTCTGTCCTAAAAGGGCGACCCCTAATTTTAAAACAGTGTCCCCTAGTTCTGGACTCACCCACAAGAGGAAACATCCTTTCCACAGCCACCTTGTCAAGACCGTTCAGGATCTTATAAACTTCAATCAAGTTTCCCCTCACTCTTCTAAACTCCAGTGAAAACAAGCCCAGTCTGTCCAACCTTTCCTCATAAGACAACCCATTCATTCCAGGTATCAATCTAGTAAACCTTCTCTGAACCGCCTCCAATGCATTCATATCCTTCCTCAAATAAGGAGACCAAAACTGCACACAGTATTCGAGATGTGGTCTCACCAATGCCCTGTATAACTGAAGCACAACATCCTTACTTTTATTTTCATTTCCTCTGGTAATAAAGGATAACATTCCATTAGCCTTCTTTATTACTTGCTGTACCTGCATACTAACGTTTTGTGACACATGCACTAGAATACCTAGATCCCTCTGCACCTCAGAATTCTGCAGTCGTTCTCCATTTAAGTAATACTCTGCTTTTTTACTCTTCCTGCCAAAGTGAACAACTTCACATTTTCCCACATTATACTCCAGCTGCCAGATTTTTGCCATCATTTCCTGTTATCCTGGTCATTAACAGAAGTGGCTAGTGAAATAGCTGATGTGTTGGTTTTAATTTTCCAAAATTCCCGAGATTCAGGGAAGGTTCCATTAGATTGGAAAATAGCCAATGTAAATCCTTTATTCAAAAAGGGAGGGAGACAGAAAGCAGGAAACTACAGGCCAGTTAGCTGAACATCTGTCATAGGGAAAATGTTAGAAGCTGTTATTAAAGAAGTTATAGCAGGGCACTTAGAAAAATTGAAGGTAATCAGGCAGAGTCAACATGGTTTATTGAAAGGGAAATTATGTTTAGCCAATTTATTGGAGTTCTTTGAGGGAGTGACATGTGCTGTGGATAAGCGAAGCAGTGGATGTTCAGTACGTAGATTTCTAGAAGGCATTTGATAAGGTGCCACATCAAAGGTGATTGCAGAAGAGCTCATGGTGCAGGGGGTAACATATTGGCATGGACAGAAGATTGGCTAGCTAACAGGAAACAGAGAGTCGGCATAAATGAGTCATTTTCTGGTTGGCAAGATGTATCAAGTGGTGTGCCACAGGGATCAGTGCAGTGGCCTCAACTTTTTACATTTATTTAAATGACTTGGATGAAGGGACCAAAGGTATGGTTGCTAAATTTGCTGATGACACACAGATAGGTAGGAAAATAAGTTGTGAAGAGGACACAAGGAGCTACAAAGGGATATTGATAGGTTAAAAAGATCTGGCAAATGGAGTATAATCTGGAAAAATGTGCAATTGTCCAATTTTGGCAGTAAGAATAAAAAAGCATATTATCTAAATGGTGAGTGATTTCAGAGCTCTGAGATGCAGAGGGATCTGAGTATCCTAGTGCATGAATCGCAAAAGGTTAGTATGCAGGTACAGCAAGTAATTAGGAAAGCTAATAGAATGTTATTGTTTATCATGAGGGGAATTGAATACAAAAGTAGGGAGGTTATGCTTCAGTTATACAGGGTATTGGTGAGACCACATCTGGAGTACTGTGTACAGTATTGGTCTCCTTATTTAAGGAAGGATGTAAATGTATTGGAAGCAGTTCAGAGAAGGTTTACCAGACAAAAACCTGGAATGGGCGGGTTGTCTTATGAGGAAAGGTTGGACAGGCTGGGCTTGTATCCACTGGAGTTTAGAAGAGTAAGAGGCGACTTGATTGAAACATATAAGATCCTGAGGGGTCTTGACAGGGTGGATGTGGAAAGGATGTTTCCCCTTGTGGGAGAATCTAGAACTAGGGGTCACTGTTTAAAAATAAGGGGTTGCCCATTTAAGACAGAGATGAGGAGAATTTTTTTCTCAGAGGGTCGTGAATCTGTGGAATTCTCTTCCTCAAAAGGCGGTGGAAGCAGAGTCTTTGAATATTTTGAAGGCAGAGGTAGATAGATTATTGATAAGCAAGGGGGTGAAAGGTTATCGGGAGGTAGGTGGGAATGTGGAGTTGAGGTTACAATCAGATCAGCCATGATCTTAGGCACTGAGTGGCCGACTCCTGCTCCTAATCCGTACGTTCATATGTATGTGTAAAGTTTTTCCATCGTGTTGCTGTTGCTTTTTTGTCGCAATCACCTCTGCTTCTCAACCCTTCCGCCACTAGGAACCGTTTCTCCCTATCCACTCTGTCCAGACCCCTCGTGATTTGGAAAGCCTCTATAAATCTCCTCTCAATCTTCTCTATGGAGAGCAGTCCCGGCTTCTCCAATCTTGTCCATGCAACTGAAGTTCCTCATGCCTGAAAGTGTCCCTTTCTGCGCCCTTTCCAACGCCTTCACGTCTTTCCTCAAATGTGGCGCCCAGAGTTGGGCGCAATACTCTAGTTGAGGCACAACCAGTGTTTTATAAAGGTTCACCATATCTTCCTTGCTTTTGTAAGCTATGTCCCGATTTATAAATCACAAATCAAGTGCCTTTCCTCCATTACAACAGCAACTACATTGGATAAGGGATCTCAGAGTTTCTGGCAAGACCAACCTCCCCCCCACCGCCAAACAACTTGGCAAAGGGGCGTTGGTGGCGGCGCTACCTAAACGCCTGGCCAATCAGAAGTCAGCGTTGTGAGAGGAGGCGCAGCTTCTGGCCAATCGCTCCGAAGCATTTGTGATTGACGGCGTGGATGGCCAATCATCTCGCCCCGGGCTGGGCGGGGGAAGCTTTGAGGCGGGTTTCAAGAGACAGCTTGAGCAGGATAATCGGCGTGGAGGGGGGGGTCCGCTTTGATTGACCAGGATGCTGACCAATGGCGAGAGCGGACTTTGCGAGCCACGTGGTGTGCGTCCAGGCAAACGACGTGCGGCGGCGGGAACCAATCAGTGCGGAATGTGCACCTGATTGACAGGCGGTTCAACCAGTCGGATCTCCTGAAAGGCGTTAGCGGTTACGGGCGGGTGAGAACGCCTCCGAAGTTTTAAATGACCGTTGGGAGTTTGTTTTCGAATCGAGGTGAAGGGCGTCGGCAGAGGGGAGGCGCTGGGGTGGAGTGGAGTGGAGTGGAGTGGGGGAGGGGACGGGATCGGATCTCTGTTTCCATGGCGGACTGCGCCGTTAGCCGTTGAACGGGCACTTCTTCCGCACGCGCGGCTGGAGCTGTTTCTATGGAGGCGCCGTTCAAATCAATAAGGAACTGCGCGCGGGAGCCGGCAGCTTTGTTCTGGGGCGGGGCGTTTGGAAGCGTCGTCTCCATGGCGACGTGCGGGTGGGGACGGGGGGGGGGGAATCGAGAAGAGTGGGTGGAACGAAGAATAACGTTACCTCCCGGGTGTGTCAATCAAAGGCCTGCGACGCGACCCATTGGCTGAGGCCGCCGCGGTGGGCGGGCGTTCCGGGGGCGCCTGCGACGTGGTCTCCCGGGGAGACGCTACGAGACGCGGTTTCCATGGAGATCGGGCGAAGCTGGCGCACCTGGAAATTGCAGGGCGAAGGTGAGCGCCGGGAGCTGGGCCACCCAGCCACAGGTGAGGCTCGCCCAAGGGTGCCGGACCCTGGCACCCCACACTGGGGATGGGGGGGGGGGGGGTGGGTGCTGAGGGTTGCTGAACATCCCACAGCACAATTCAAGACAATAGCGTGGCCCACAGCAATCAGACTTGAGCTTGGCACCTAAGGGTGCCACACAACAACCAAAGATGGGCTTTGCACACCAGTGTGTCCTACAGCTACTAAACATGAGCATGGCACCCTAGGGTGGCCCACAGCAGCCAAAGATGAGCTTAGCACCTAAGGGTGCCCCTCAGCAACCAAATATGAGCTTGGAACCCTAGGGTGCCCTGGAGCTACTAAACATGATCATGGCACCCTGGGGTGGCCCATAGCAGCCAAAGATGGGCTTGGAACCCTAGGGTGCCCCAGAGCTACTAAATACGAGCATGGCACCCTGGGGTGGCCCATAGCAGCCAAAGATGGGCTTGGAACCCTAGGGTGCCCCAGAGCTACTAAACATGAGCATGGCACCCTGGGGTGGCCCATAGCAGCCAAAGATGAGCTTGGCGCCTAAGGATGCCTGTGAGGAGAATTCTTGTGCCCCCTTGGGTACACGTCTCTGACATGTCCCTGATGTGTGGCAGTCTCCCCTGTTTAGTTCTTAAACACTAGAATTATAAGATGAGGAGCCAACACCAGAAATTGGTTTCAAATCTGTTCTCACTATCACCCGCCCGGTCGATTTTCCGTCGGTGAAGCGGGTTCCGTGGAGTTGGTGACCAGCCAAACTCCTCTTCCTGCGTCTGTCTGCAGATCAGCTGTCTTCTTCCTTCTTCTTTCTTCATCTCTTGGTGGCTTCAAGCTGACTGGTTGAATATCTTTCTTTGCTACAGAATTCTTTTCACGTAGGCAGGATTTCGCATGACCAGAGTGATTTAATCAGTTGGTGTGTGACCTCGTCCCCTGTGGCCGCAATTCACAGTGATCTAATTAGTTCAGTATTTTAGCAGCTTATGCCCTGTCCTTTATACTTTAACTTCCCTGCAAATTTGCTCCTCTATATCTTTCCCACTAGTTGGTAGCCTATAGTATACACCCAACAGTGTAATGGCATCATTTCTAAACTCTAACCAAATAGATTCTGTCCTTGACCCTTCTAGGACATCCTCTCTCTCCATCACTGTGATATTCTCCTTAATCAGTATTGCCACCCATCCTCCTTTCTTTCTTTCCCTATCCTTCCTCAACATCTTGTATCCTGCCCTTTTATGAGCCAGGATCTTCATTATCGCCACAACATCATATTGCTATCTGGTTATCAGCATCTGCAGCTCACCAACCTTATTTACCATGTTTTGTGTGTTTTCGTGAATGCACTGTAAACCTAATTTAGGCCTTGGTGCATTCCCTCCTACTCTGACCCGGTACTGGCTCTGTTGAGGTGCAACCCGTCCAGCCTGTACAGCTCAAGTGTCAGTAGGGGGGAACATTTAGGGAATAGTGATCATAGTATCATAAGGTTTAGGTTGGCTGTGGAAAAGGACAAGGAGCAATCTCGATCCAAAATACTTAATTGGAGGAGGGCCAATATCAGTAGAGTGAGAACAGATCTGGCCCAGGTAAACTGAAACCAAAGAATGGCAGGTAAAACAGTAACAGAACAATGGGCTGCCTATAAAGAGGAGATGGTTCAGGTACAGTCGAGCGACATTCCACAAGAGGGAAAGGTAGAACAAACAAAGCCAGAACTCCCTGGATGGTGAACGAGATAGAGAGTAAGATGAAGCAGAAAAAAAGAGCGCATATGACAGACATCAGGTTGATAATACACGTGAGAAACAGACTGAATATAGAAAGTTCAGCGGGGAAGTGAAAATGGAAATAAGACAGGCAAAGAGAAGAGTTGAGAAGAGACTGGCAGCTAACATAAAAGGGAATCCAAAAGTCTTCTATAGGGATATAAATAGTAAAAGGAGGGGTAGGGCCAATCAGGGATCTAGGCATGGAGTCATGGGGCATGGCCGAGGTACTAAATGAGTACTTTGCATCTACATTTACCAAGGAAGAAGATGCTGCCAAAGATATAGTAAAATAGGAGGTAGTTGAGACCCTGGATAGGCTAGAAATTGATAAAGAGGAGATATTAGAAAGGCTGGCTGTGCTTAATGTTGATAAGTCACCAGGACCAGATGGTTTACATCCAAGGATACTGAGGGAAGTAAGGGTGGACATTGCAGAGGCACTGGCCATAATCATCCAATCTTCCTTGTACAGGGTGGTTTCAGAGGACTGGAGAATTGCAAATATTACACCCTTGTTTAAAAAAGGGTGTAAGGATGAACCCAGCAACTTCAGGTGAGTCAGTTTAACCTCAGTGGTGGGAAAGATTTTAGAAATGATAATTCGAGACAAAATTAACAGTGACTTGGAAAATTGTGGATTCATTATGAAAAGCCAGCATGGATTTTTTGATGGAAAATTGTGTGTAACTAACTTGATTGTTTTTTTTTTCTTGATGGAGTAGTGGGGAGGGTTGGTGCGGTTGATGTGGTACACATGGACTTCCAAAAGGCGTTTGATGAAATGCAGGAAAGTTGTGCAGCATGGGTACGAAGTTGGCTGAGTGACAGGAAACCGAGAGTAGTGGTGAACGGTTCTTTTTTGGACTGGAGGGAGGTATATTGTGGGGTTCCCCAGGGATCAGTACTAGGACCACTGCTTTTCTTGATCTATATTAATCACCTAGACTTGGATGTACAGGGCACAATTCCAAAATTTGCAGATGACACAAAACTTGGAAATATTGTGAACTATGGGAAGGACAGTGATAGACTTAGGATGGTAGAATGTGCGGACACGTGGCAGATGAAATTTAATGCAGAGAAGTGTGAAATTATATATTTTGGTAGGAAGAATGCGGAGAGGTAATAAAAAATAAAGGGTGTAATTATATTGAAGATGGCGGGGTAGGTTGATAAAGAGGCATATGGGATTGTGGGCTTTATAAATAGGGGCATAGCATACAAAAGCAAGGAAGCTATGATAAACCTGTATAAAACACTGGGTTCAGCCTCAGCTGGAGTATTGTGTCCAATTCTGGGCGCCACACTTTAGGAAGGATGTGAAGGCTGTTGAGAGGTTGCAGAAAAGATTCACGAGAATGGTTCCAGGGATGCGGTACTTCTGTTGCAAGGACAAGATTGGAGCAGCTGGGACCGTTCTCCTCAGAGAAGAGTAGATTGAGAGGAGATTTATAGAGGTTTTCCAAATCATTAGGGGTCTGGACAGAGCGAATAGGGAGACACTGTTCCCATTGGCGGAAGGGTCGAGAACCAGAGGACACCGATTTAAAGTGCTTGGCAAAAGAACCAATGAGGAAGAACTCTTTCACGCAGCGAGTGGTTCGGATCTGGAAAGCACTGCCTGAGGCAGACTCAATCAAGGCTTTCAAAAAGGAATTGGATAAGAACCCGAAGAGGAAACATTTGCAGGGCTACAGGGAAAGGACAGGAGGAGCAGGACTAGCTAAGTTGTTCTTGCAGAGAGCCAGCATGGACAGGGTGGGCTGAATGGCCCCCTTCTGCACTGTAACCATTCTATGATTCTATGAATGATGGAAACCCCTGGAGAGAACATCCCTGTCCACCCTTCAATACACGAAAGATTAATGAAACTTGGGCTGGCAGGAGTATCAGAGGGTGTTCCCCACCCCAGCACCACCCAGTTGGTTAACCTCGGACCCTTGCGGAATGTGGCAAGTGGTGTTCCAGAGGGATCTTTTCTGGGGCTCCATTTTTCAACAACAACAACTTGTATTTTTATAGCACCTGTGGAGTAATTAAACATCCCAAGGCACTTCACAGGAGAGTTATGAAGCAAAATTTGACACTGAGCCATATTATGAGATATTGGGGCGGATGACCAAAAGCTTGGTCAAAGAGGTAGGTTTTAAAGGAGGAGAGAGGTGGAGAGGTTCAGGGAAGGAATTCCAGAGCTCGGGGGGCCAGGCAGCTGAAGGCACGGTCGCCAATGGAGGAGCGATTAAAATCGGGGGATGCTGAAGAGGCCGGAATTAGAGGAGCTCAGAGATCTCGGAGGGTTGTGAGGCTGGAGGAGATTACAGAGATAGGGAAGGGGCGAGACCCTGAATGGAATTTGAAAACAAGGATGTGAATTTTAAAATGGAGGCATTGCTTGACCAGGAGGCAAGGAAGGTCAGCGAGCACAGGGGAGATGGGTGAACAGGACGTGGTCCGAGTTAAGACATGGGCAGCAGAGTTTTGGAGGGTAGAAAGTTTATGGAGGGTAGAATGTTGGAGGCCGGTCTGGAGTGCGTTGGAATAGTCAAGTCTAGAGACACCCAAAGTCACAGATGAGGGTCAGCAGCAGATGAGCTGAGGCGTGGGAAAAATTGGCCAATATTACGGAGGTGGAAATAGGCGGTTTTACTGATGGTGGGGTTATGGAAGAATAGAATCATATATCCAAGTTTGCAGATGGCTAAGCCAAGAGGGACAGCAAGTCGTGCTGATGGGACCATGAAGTTACAAAGGGACGTAGACTAATTACGTGAGTGGGCAAAAGCTGTGATAAATGGAGCTTAATGTGGGCAAGAGTGAGACCATCCAAATCTAAGTATATTTCTAAATGGCGCAAAACTGTAGAGGAGCAGAGGGATTTGGCAGTTCCAGTGCACGTGTCATTAAAAGTCCTTAGACTGGGGCAAAAAGAAAACGTTCACAAAGGCGAATGGAACGTTGGAGTTTGTCTCAAAGGGACTGGAATATAAAGGGGTGGAAATTATGCTTCAGTTATGCAGAGCTCTGGTTAGACCCTGTCTTGTGTTTGGTTCTGGGCACCGCACCCCAGGAAGGATGTACTGGCCTTGGAGGGGTTGCGAACCTCCCATGGTTCACAGCAACACGCTTCGAGTGAGCACATTAAGTGCACGCAACAGACTTTACTCGTGTTGCACAGATGATCAGTCCGCTCAATACAAAAGGCAGCAATTTTGGGTTTCTCCTGCTGCTGCTACTTTACTCAGCCCTGCAACTTCAGCCCTTTTTATACACTTTTCTTTTGTACACAAACTGGTATTTCATGCATCCTAACGGTCAGCTTTGGTTCAGACAGTAGCACTATTGCTTCTGAGTTGGGAGGTTGTGGGTTCAAGTCCCACTCCAGCGACTTCAGCACAACAATCTAGGCTGACGCTCTGTGGCCCCGTCTTGGGCGGATATAAAAAACTAAAGAAGAGTAAGGGAGTTCTACTTGCTGTTCCCCCCCACTCATCATCACTAAAACAGATGATCTGATCAACATTGCATTGCTATTTGCGGGAGCTTGCTGTGCGCAAATTGGCTGTTGCAATTCTTAAATTACAACAGGTGACCACAGTTCAAAAGTACTCCAAAGTGCTTCAAAGATTCACAATCCGCTGCAAAGTGCTTTGCAACGTCCTGAGCTGGTGAAAGGCGCTTAATGAATGCAGGTCTTTTCCTAGACTTTCAGACTGTCAGCTCCTAATAACTTCCTTATCTGATATCTCCTGACTTATGATTGGGTTGGTTGTTTATTTCCAAGCATCTGTGCTGTGGGCTATAGTTCCTCACCCACGGTCAAAATCCACTCTAGCCAACACGCACTTGTATTCTGGTTGATTACCACACATTTGGAATGCAGCAGTACGCCTTCGTATTCCATGTTTCATCTTTCTTTGTGTTTCACACAAACCTGCTTCCCCATCGACCGCTCTCGGTCACTACAGGTCATTGCGGTTATTACATGTCCGACACACTGCAGATTCACCAGAACGATACCGGGGCTGAAAGGATTAAATTCTGAGGACACATTGCATAAAGTTGGCGTGTATGCCCTTGGGTTGAGAGGGCTGGGGGTTGATCTGATGGCAGTATTTGAAATAAGAGCATAAGAAATAGGAGCAGGCGAAGGCCATTTGGCCCCCGGAGGCTGCTCCGCCATTCAGTAAGATTATGGTCGATCTTTGACCTCAACTCCACCTTCCCGCACTATCCCCAATCCCTTAATTCCTTAGTTCCTAAAAATCTATCGACTTCTGTCCTGAATATACTCAACGACTGAGCATCCGATAAGGTAGACAATTTCAAAGATTCACAATCCTCTGAGTGGAGAAATCTCCCCTCATCTCAGTCCTAAATGGCCGACCCCTTATTCTGAGACTATGACCCCACCCCCCCGCTGTGTTTATGGTTAAAAGAATTCAATAGGGTAGATACAGAGAAATGATTTCCTCTGGTGGGAGAAATCCAGTACATTATCATAAAATTAGCACACAGCTGATCAGTGGAGGTGTCAGGAAGCACTTCATCACACAAAGGGTCGTGGGATTTCTGGAACTCTCTTCCCCCCAAAAGGCTGTGGCTCAATTGAAACTTTCCAGACTGTTGGGCATCAAGCGATGTGGAGCAAATAGAGTTGAGATACAGATCAGCCATGATCTAATTGAATGGTAGAATGGGCTTGAGAGGCTGAATGGCCTCCTCTTGTCCAGTTTCGGAGTGTGAGGGGGGGGGGCGGGGGTGCGTGGACGGGGAGTGGTAGAAGACAGCATTTTCCTAAATATATGCCACAATGTAACAACAGTAAAACCGAGGCCTATAGGACTATTGAAGGACACCTCCCCAGCAGCCAGTGGTAGCTACAGGTGGCACCCCTGCTGCCCACAGTACCCACAACTGCAGGCAACTTGCACACCCCATGGTGTAAAAACAATTTCAGGTTCATTGGAAATGCATCCTAAGCCCTAATGCCGCACTGAACTAAACTTCCCCAAAACAAGGAGCAGAGAAGAAATTGGCCCCGGTGGGCAAAGTTTGGACAATTCTGCACCCCTCCCCCTCCCCCACCCCACCACCAACAATTCCATTTGTTTTGTTAAAACCTTACCTAGTCCAAAAGTAGGTGCCATAAATATAAGAGTCACTGATGAATGCAATGGGGAATTCAGAAACAGCTTCTTTACCCAGAGAATGGTGAGAATGTGGAACTCGCAACCACAGGGAGTAATTTTTTTATTCGTTCATGGGATGTGGGTGACGCTGCCAGTGTTGCCCATCTCTAATTTCCCTTGAGAAGGTGGTGGTGAGCTGCCTTCTTGAACCATGTGGTGTAGGTATACCCACAGTGCTGTTAGGAAAGGGGTTCCAGGATTTTGACCCATCGACAGTGAACGAACAGTGATATAGTTCCAAGTCAGGATGGTGTGTGGTTTGGAGGGGAACTTGGTGGTGTTCCTATGCGCCTGCTGCCCTTGTCCTTCTAGGTGATAGAGGTCATAAATTGTAAGGTGCTGTCAAACAAGCTTTGGTGTAGATGGTACACACTGCTGCCACTGTGCATCGGTGGTCGAGGGAGTGAATGTTGAAGGTAGCCAAAGAGTCATAAAGTTATACAGCACAGAAACAGGCCCTTCGGCCCATCGTGTCTGTGCCAGCCATCCAGCACCCAACTATTCTAATCCCATATTCCTGCACTTGGCCCGTAGCCTTGTATGCTATGGCATTTCAAGTGCTCATCTAAATACTTTTTAAATGTTGTGAGGGTTCCTGCTTCTACCACCTCTTCAGGCAGTGCGTTCCAGATTCCAACCACCCTCTGGGTGAAATTTTTTTCCCTCAAATCCCCCCAAACCTCCTGCCCCTTACCCTAAATCTGTGCCCCCCGGTTCTTGACCCCTTGTCTTTAGCACTAATGTGCTGGGCTCCCCCATCGTTGAGAGTGGGCATATTTGTGGAGCCAACTCCAGTAGTTAGTTGTTTAATTGTCCACCACCATTCACGACTGGGTGTGGTAGGACTGCGGAGCTTAGAGCTGATTCATTAGTTGTGGGATTTCTTAGCTCTGTCTGTCACATGCTGCTTCTGTTTAGCATGCATGTCGTCATGTGTTGTAGCTTCACCAGGTTGGCAACTCATTTTTAGGTATGCCTGGTGCTGCTCATGTCATGCTGTCCTATGTTCCTCATTGAACCAGGGTTGGTCTGCTGTCCTGATGGTAACAGTAGAGTGAGGGACATGCCGGGACATGAGGTTACAGATTGTGGTGGAATACAATTGCTGCTGATGGCCCACAGCGCCTCTTGGATGCCTGGCTTTGAGCTGCTAGATCTGTTCTGAATCTATGTTGTGTGGGTGTATGTGATGTGTGTGTGTTTGGTGTGCGTGCGCTACATGGAGCACGCCTGCGTGGTCCATGCATGTCTTAAAAAATCCTTTTATTATCCAGAAGCTTCTGCCATGCTGTGCTTCTGTGAGGTTCTAGTTCAGTGAATTACCGACTTCAGGGAGGTACAGCATGGCTACCCGACCCGAACCCGACGAGACCTGACGATATGTGTCGGACTCGAGTCAGGTTGCTCTGGCTGGGTCGGACACACTCTAACAGCCTGGCGTTACAATTGTGTTAGTGAAACACCGGAATCCGCAGATCTTTTGAAGTGTGCTTCCTACTCTCCTTGGTATTTCAACTTACTGTGCAGTGGGACAACCTGTCTGGGCACAACTCCTTGGGTTTCTGTTTAACTAGTGACCAAACAATCACTAACTTCATTGGTAACAATCTTTGGCTCACCACCTCCCGGTACGTGGCTCCAATCTTAATGTACTTTTTAAACAACCTTTCAAGTCCAGTTACAGTTTTTGTTGCTTATCTGCACAAGCTTAAAAAGTGAAAAATGGAAACTAGGTTAACTGAACATTCCGGTGGTCGGGTCGGGCGTGGGAAAAAATGAAAGAACTAGGGCCGGGTCAGGCTCGAGTCGGATGTGGTTCTGTTGGGCTCGGGTCGGGTTTCATTTGCAGACCCAGCAGGCCTTTACATGGAGGCATATAATGTCCGATGTGGGGTACTGCCTTCATAGCTTCACTCTGCAACAGCAATTGCCTCTGGACCATTGTGACAGTGTATCAACACTGGAATTTACCCTATTGTTATATTTCCTCCCTCATGGAGTGCACAAAATGATGTTCACCTGATAGCACATTCAGTCATTCCCACCATCACATCTGCCAACCTTTGGCAAAATGTCCCTGTTTCCCACTCTTTAGACAGCTTGCTTTAGTCACAACTTGGTCTCTCAAATAATGTGTTGGGGGCTTATGGTCCATTATTTTTCTCCTATCTGCCACCACCTTATCCCACAGCCTCACACACTATGTCCGTACATTCTTTATGGTCTGGGAGTTCATCCTCATCTCCCGTTACAAATATATCAGGCAATGTCACGCGTGGAGGTATGGCATCCTGCAACAGTCGGTAGGCATCCTTGTCTGCCAAGTCGTCTGTCTGCTGTAGCAATTGAACTAACCAGAGGTCTCATGAAGAAAAATGTTCAACAGAATCACAGAATTGTTACAGAAGGAGGCCATTCGGCTCATCATGTCCACACTGGCTCTCTGAAAGAGAAATTCCCTCAGTCCCATTCCCTTGCCTTCTCCCTAGAACCCTGCACATTCTTCCTTTTCATGTAACCGTCTAATTCCCTGGTGAATGCTTCAATTGAACCTGCCTCCACCACGTTCTCAGGCAGTGCATTCCAGACCTTAACCATTCGCTGCGTGAAAAAGTTTTCCCTCATGTCACTTTTGCTTCTCTTACCAAATACTTTAAATCTGTGCCCTCTCATTCTCGATCATTTCATGAGTGGGAACAGTTTCTCTCTATCTACTCTGTCCAGACCCCTCATAATTTTGAATACCTCGATCAAATCACCTCTCAGCCTTCTCTTCTCCAAGGAAAACAGTCCTAACTTCTCCAATCTGTCTTCATAACTGAAATTCCTCACCCCAGAACTATTCTTGTAAATCTCTTCTGTACTCTCTCCAATGCCCTCACGTCTTTCTTCGAGTACGGCACCCAGAATTGGACGCAATACTCCAGCTGAGGTCGAACTAGTGTCTTATACAAGTTCAACATTACTTCCTTGCTCTTGTACTCTATTATGCCTCTATTAATAAAGCTCAGGATACTGTATGCTTTATTAACTGCTCTCTCAACCTGTTCTGCCACCTTCAATGACTTATGCACATGTACACCTAGGTCCCTCTGCTCCTGCACCCCCTTTAGAATTTTGTCCTTTATTCAATATTGTCTCTCCATGTTCTTCCTACCAAAATGAATCACCTCACATTTCTCTGCATTGAACTTCATCTGCCACCTGTCTGCCCATTCCACCAACTTGTCTGTGTCCTTTTGAAATGCTACACTATCCTCATCACAGTTCACAATGCTTCCAAGTTTCGTACCATCTGTAAACTTTGAAATTGTGCCCTGTATACCTAGATCATTAATATATATCAGGAAAAGCAAGGGTGCTAACGCTGATCCCTGGGGAACTCCACTACAAACCTTCCTCCAGCCTGAAAAACATCCATTAACCACTACTCTCTGTTTCCTGTCACTCAGCCTATTTCATATCCATATTGTTACTGTCCCTTTTATTCCATGAGCTACAAATTTGCTCACAAGTCTGTTGTGTGGCACTGTATCAAATGCCTTTTGAAAGTCCATGTACACCACATCAACAGCATTGCCCTCACCAACCCTCTTGGTTACCTCCTCAAAAAACTCCAGCAAGTTAGTTAAACATGATTTTCCCTTAAGGAATCCATGCTGGCTTTCCTTAATTAACCCGCATTTGTCCATGTGACTATTGATTTTGTACCAAATTATTTTTTCTAGAGGTTTTCCCACCATAGAAGTTAAACTGACTGGTCTGTAGTTGCTGGGCTTATCTTTACACCCTTTTTTGAACAAGGGTGTAACATTTGCAATTCTCCAGTCCTCTGGCATCACCCTTGAGTCTAAGGAAGACATGAAAAATCATGGCCAGTGTCTCTGCGATTTCCACCCTCACTTCCCTCAGTATCCTTGGATGCATCTCATCCGGCCCTGGTGTTTTATCCACTTTAAGTTCAGTTATTTCCTCTTTATCAATTTTAAACGCCTCCAGTGTCTGACTTACCTCCTCTTTCAACATTGCCTGGTACAAGTACATTCCATTCAAAAACAAAAACTCAACAAGAAAGATCCATCTTTGGTTCCTAAGGAAGTTAAGGATAGTATTAGATTAAAAGAAGAGGCTTATAGTGTTGCAAAGAATAGTAGTGAGCCTGAAGATTGGGTGTGTTTTAGAAGCCAGCAAAGGGCCACCAAAAAGTTGATAAACAAGGGGAAAAAATAGAATGAGAGTAAACTAGCCAGGAATATAAAAACAGATTGTAAGAGCTTTTACAAGTATATAAAAAGGAGGAGAGTAGCTAAAGTGAACATTGGTCCCTTTGAGGCAGAGACAGGAGAAATAATCATGGGAAATGAGGAAATGGCAGAGATGTTGAACAAATATTTTATGTCTGTCTTCACAGTAGAAAATACAAGTTACATACCAAAAATAAAAGGTAACCTAGGGCCTAATAAGAGTGAGGAAATTAAGGTAATTGATATCAGCAGTGAAAAGTATTGGAGAAACTTAAAGGACGAAAATCCGACAAATCCTAAGGACCTGATGGCCTACATCCTAGGATTCTAAAAGAGTTGCCTGCAGAGATAGTGGATACACTGGTTATGATTTACCAGAAATGGCGAAACCCATTGAATTGTTCCCAGGTGTTACAACTTGTTACATTTGCATTTTTAATTTTTGGGGCGGGGAGATGGTTGAGCTCCCTCTGTGGGGGAGGCCATGGTGATGGCATCTCTGTTCTAGGGGTGGCACAGTGGCGCAGTGGTTAGCACCGCAGCCTCACAGCTGCAGGGACCCGGGTTCGATTCTGGGTACTGCCTGTGTGGAGTTTGCAAGTTCTCCCTGTGTCTGCGTGGGTTTCCTCCGGGTGCTCCGGTTTCCTCCCACAAGCCAAAAGACTTGCAGGTTGGTAGGTAAATTGGCCATTATAAATTGTCACTAGTATAGGTAGGTGGTAGGGAAATATAGGGACAGGTGAGGATGTGGTAGGAATATGGGATTAGTGTAGGATTAGTATAAATGGGTGGTTGATGGTCGGCACAGACTCGGTGGGCCGAAGGGCCTGTTTCAGTGCTGTATCTCTAATCATAATCATTCTAGAACAGTCCCAGTGAATTGAAAGTTGGTAAATGTAACACTTCTATTCAAGAAAGGAGGGTTAGCAAAAACAAGGATCTGCAGGCCAGTTAGCCTGACATCATCGGGAAAGTGCTGGAATCCATTATTAAAGCGGTCCTAACAATGTACTTAGGAGGTCATACTAAGATCAGACAAAGTCAGCATGGTTTTACAAAATGGAAATTGTATTTGACAAATTTATTAGAGGTTTTCTGAGGATATAATTAGTAGGGTAGATAAAGGGGAACCAATGGATCTAGTATAACTTGGATTTCCAAAAGGCATTTGATAAGGTGCCACACAAATGGTTAATATGCAAGATAAGGGCTCATGTATTTAGCATGGATAGAGGATTGGCTAACGGACAAGAAGCAAAGAGTAGGGAAAAATGGGCATTTTCAAGTTGGCAGGCTGTAACTAGTGGATTGTGCAAGGATCGGTGCTAGGGCCTCAGCTATTTACAATCTATATTAATGCCTTAGACAACAAGACTAAGAGTAATGAATCTAAGTTTGCTGATGATACAAAGCTAGGTGCGAATGTAAGCTCTGAGGAGGACACAAAGAGGCTGCAAAGAAATGTAGGCAGGTTAAGTGAGTGGGCAACAAGGTGGCAGAATATATTTAAGGCTGAGATAGATAGATTTTTGGTCTCTCAGGGAATCAAGGGATATGGGGAGCGGGTGGGAAACTGGAGTTGACGCCGAAGATCAGCCATAAACGTATTGAATGGTGGAGCAGGCTCGACAGGCCATATGGTCTGCTGCTGTTCCTATTTCTTATGTTCTTAAAATCTTTTTTTTGTGTAGTGAGTGGTTAGGATCTGGAATACCCTGGAATCTGAGAGTGTAGTGGAGGCATATCTAACCATGGCTTTCAAAAGGGAATTGGATAATTATCTGAAGAGAAAAACTTTGCAGGGCTACAGGGAAAAGGCAGGGAGAGTCGGACTAGCTGAGTAGCTCTTGCAGAGAGCTGGCACGGTCACAATGGGCCGAATGGCCTCCTTCTGCGCTGTTACCAATCTTTGATTCTATGAGTTGGGTCTCCTGTTCCCTCATACTTGGGCAATGGGCTAAGTGGACACAATTCTGAAAGGGTCACGATCTAACTTACTTCTTTTATCTTCTTATTCATAAAGTGTTTGACCTTTCGTGTTTGCTGTCTGTAACTATGGCAGGACACCTTAACAGACCGGTGTCCGCTCATACTACTACCTACATTACTACTCAGACTAGACGTATCACTTTTGCCCAGCTCGGTATCAGAATCCTCCACCTTCAGTGGTATTCCAGACAGCAGGAATGCTGTTAAAGACTGGGTCATCCTCCTGATCATCACTTCTCGGATACCTCCTCGCAAATGCCGGAGGGCAAGGCTGCCATTCCAACTTCAATGCTTTAATCTTTTTCCGGTTCTTTGCTGTTCCCCGCCTCTCCATCGCCTTAACACATCTCTATCCTTGTTCTCCTGTGGCAAATTCCATAGTTCTCGATAACCTATTTTTGGCATCATTCGATTTTCGCTTATCTTAACTATTGTTTGTTTAGACCTGTGCAGCTGGGTGGGCATTTGAGTTATATCTTGGTGCATTTCCAACAGTTGAGTGACTGTTAACCTGCGTCCTGCCTGTGCAGCTCCCAATTCATTTTAATGGAATAGAATTATAGAATGGAAGAAGGCCATCCAGCACATCGTGACTGTGCTAGCTCTCTGCAAGAGCTATTTCCCCCTAGCCCTGCAAATTCTTTTCTCTTCAGATAATTTTCCAATTCCCTTTTGAAAGCCGCAATTGAACCTGCCTCCACCACACTCTCAGGCAGTGCATTCCAGATCCTAACCACTCGCTGTGTAAAAAAGATTTTCCTCATGTCCTCGTTGCTTCTTTTGCCAATCTCCTTAAAACGGTGTCCTCTGGTTCCGCCAGTTTCTTCCTGTCTACTCTGTCCAGACCCCTCATGATTTTGAACACTTCTATCAAATCTCCTCGAAACCTCCTTTTCACTATAGAGAACAGTCCCAGCTTTGCGAACCTGTCCACGTGACTGAAGCCATTCTTGTAAATCTTTTCTGTGCTGTCACCAATCCCTTCACATCTTTCTTAAAGTGTGGTGCCCAGAATTTGGACACAATACCCCAATTGGAGGCCAAACCAGTGTTTGATAAAGGTTCACCATAACTTGCTTATTTTTGCAATCTATGCCTCTATTTATAAAGCCCAGGATCCTGTATGCCTTGTTAATCACTTTCTCAATTTGTCCCACCGCCTTCAATGATTTCTCAAGCTCTCTATTTCTGCCTGGAGAGTCTGAGCCTGGCTACTCTGTTTAGTCTATTTCTCATTCAAACTACCCAGTCTTTGTATCATTGCCTTTATAGCCTCTTTTACTTTTTTATTTCTTTCATTTCCATTGTGATTTTCTCACTTCATTGTAAAGTCTCCACAAGGGTCATTAGTGTTGACCCTCCACAAAAGGCCCTTCTCTAGTGCACTTTTGGACATGACTTTCTGCCCGTATCATCCACGATGCTACTCCTTTATCATCATTATCCATCTTATTATTTTTGTTACAGTTCTCCTTTTGGCTCTGTCCCTCATGGACTTGTCTTTTTACGGGGCCAGGGCGGTGGTGGGAGGGTGGGGAGGTTGGTGATCAGTCTCCAATTATTTTACACGGTCATGCATAGAAGGAGCCGTGATGAAATGAACAATGAAGTGGAGGAATTATGAAAATAAAAAGTCAACTGTCAAACTGAACCACAAGCACATGGACACTTGATGAAATGGAGTAGCAGGCACGTGACCCCGCCCCCCTCCTCTACTGGAAAAAACAAACCTATCTACAAAGACCAAACTCATTAACTTCATCTGAAATAGCTCTGGGGAGAATCCATTGAAATTGAAGGGAGCGCCATTGCATATTGATGATTTCTATATACATGACTAAACTAACAAAAGGTTCTACAGACAGACTGACTCACACCCCCAACCAAAATGAATAGGTGTGAAGTAGCATCATTATAATAGAATGGGCCCCATTCAGACATCAACAGATAGCCATGGTTTCTATATCCTTGTCCATTGTGTGGTCACACCAGGGGAGAGGGCCATGTGTCCCCTAATGGAAACACTCTGGAAAGAGAGGGAGATCAGAAAGCTAGTTTCCAGCCAGAGACAGTGAGAGAGATCAAGCTAAGCAGAAGAATCCTGCTGAACAAGAACTGAACCACCACTACAGCAGAGAAAGTACAAAATGACTTTGAGACTCTCCATCTGTGAAGGTAAAACAAATTCACACCACCAACTTTGGGCTGAGTTTTAACCACTAGAACTCTACAACACCTCAGCAAGTTCGAGAATGCAAGCATCCAGGCCTGGAGCTTTAAAAAGACTTTTTCTCCTGAGAAGACCCAATAATATTCTGTAAACCACAAATTCCTCTATCACCTTGAACTCTGAAATTGCATCCTCTCCTTTTCTCTATATCTATTCTTGTGTATGCATGTCTGTGTGAATGTGAGTTGGGTGAAGGTTGTGACCATTTTGGGAATTGCTTTAAAAAATAAATAATATTCTTTTTTAACCTAGGGGAAAACCTGCCCTTTGTCTGTTTAATTGACCCTAAAAAAAAACATTTCAGGGACTAACACACCATTTTAAACAAACACAATTTGTGGTCAGCAGTCTGCCAGCCACGGTCACTTTAAAACACCATGCAGTTAGATATCTGCTCTCCTCCCGTAACAAATTGAATACTACTCACACGTGGATGTACTCTTTACGCTGTGTCTTGCAACTGTGGGTTGAGGCAGTCTGCTCCTGTCCTGGAGCGCGTTCATCATCGAGTTTATGATGGTTGAAGTTTGACTTCAGTCCGGTGTCAACCTCGCAAGTTTTGCATAAAGCAAAAAGTCTGTTCCTTTCTAGGCTCGCCACGTGATGATAAAGAAAAAAACAGGCTTCACGCTATGACACTTAAGTCAGCTGTGGTTCAGTTGGTAGCACTCTTGCCTCTGAGTCAAAAGGTTTAGTTTAGAGAGACAGCACTGAAACAGGCCCTTCGGCCCACCGAGTCTGTGCCGACCATCAACCACCCATTTATACTAATCCTACACTAATCCCATATTCCTACCACATCCCCACCTGTCCCTATATTTCCCTACCACCTACCTATACTAGGGGCAATTTATAATGGCCAATTAGCCTATCAACCTGCAAGTCTTTGGCATATGGGAGGAAACCGGAGCACCCGGAGGAAACCCACGCAGACACAGGGAGAACTTGCAAACTCCACACAGGCAGTACCCAGAATTAAACCCGAGTCGCTGGAGCTGTGAGGCTGCGGTGCTAACCACTGCGCCACTGTGCCGCCCACAGTGAGTTTAAGACTGTTACGACCAAGGTGGGAGGAGTGCACTGTCTTTCTCTAATTCCACTTCTCCACAGGTGACAACATATATTTAAATTTACCCAGTTACACAAGCGACCAATTATACACTCTATTCTAGTTTCAGAATAAACGCCACCAAACAAAAGTATTAATTTATTATAAAACAAGACTTAGTCAATACAGATGCAAAGCATACACAATTTGAAACATAACAGTATATATATGCATTTCCTTCTAAATACCACCCCCCTGCTGCCAAACACACGGTTAAAGGAAAAATAAAGATGCTTTGGACAATGTACTGGTTAACTTTTGAAGAAAAAGTTATGTTCCAGATGGCATACAGTCTGGCATCCAAGTACATGTAGACGGGTCACTGGAATCTTTTCAGAAGCAGTTCGTTCAGGAGATGTCGAGAGGAAGGCTTCTAAATGCTTCTCAGGAGAAATGCTGCTTCGGTTACTCAATTTCTTAGGCTTGGTTCGCAAGGTTTCTCAAAAGAGGTGGAGAAAAGATGAACTGGTCTTCTCTTGTCGTAGGCTTACCTCCAACTGACTCAAAACAGTATTCAAAACTGAAACCCACCCTTGAGCACCATAAATCTTGACATGTCACTTCTCTTGTAAACAACTCCCATAGTCAGATGGCGCCTGTTGTTTACTTAGCTGAAGATTTGTGACATCCAGTAACTGTTTTAAACAGTCCTTCCAGTGACACTTTAAAAAACACATCCATGGAATCCCTTCAATCTCAAATGAATCCATCTCCACAATTCTAAAACACAAGTCCTCAAAATTATTTTTAAAAATGGAAGCACTTTCATAACAAGTCCCAGGTCAGGACTTGAACACAAAAATCTACAGCTGATAGTCCAGTGCAGTATTGAGGGAGTGCTGCATTGTTGGAGGTGCCACCTTTCAGATGAGATGTTAATCTGAGGCCTCTTCTGTCCTCTCAAGTGGACATAAAAAGAGCCTACGGTACTATTTTGAAGGGAGAGCAAGGAATTTGTTCCCTGGCCAATATTTATCCTTCAATCAATATCACTAAATACAGATTATCTGATCATTATCACAGAAGAAACATAAGAAATAGGAGGAGGAGTAGGCCATTTGTCCCTTCAAGCCTGCCCCGCCATTCAATAAGATCATGGCTCATCTGCCCCAGACCTCAACTCCTCATTTGTGACAGCTCCCCGATATTTCAAAAATCTATCTACCTCCTCTTTGAATACTTTCAGTGATCTAGCCTCCATAACTCTCTGGTGTAGAGAATTCCAGACATTCACTACCCTCAGAGAAGAAATTCCTTTGCATCTCAGTTTTTAATGAGTGTCCCCTTATTCTGTAACTGTCCCCTAGTTCGAGATTAGGAGAGCTTGCTGTGTGCAAATTGGTTGCCATATTTCCAACACTTACACAGTGACCACACTTCAAAAATACTTGATTGACTTGAAAGCTGTTGTGAGGTGGTGAAAGTGGCTATAGAAATGCAAATATTTCTTTTTTTCAAACTGGTGAGCTCTTAGACGAAGGGCCAGGGTCTCCGATCACGTTGCTGGACTGCGGAAGCAGGGTCAAGGGTGTCTGTCGAAGGGGGAATTGGCTAAATACTTGAAAAGAAATTCGCAGGGCTACAGGGGAAGATCCAAGTAAAGGGACCAATTGGAGAGCAGGCACAGACATGATGGGCTGAATGGCCTCCTTCTGCGCTGTATCACTATCATTCCATAATCAGCATTAGCTGGGCCAGTCGTCCAGATTGTGGGGTTCCCCAGTGTTGGGTCTCTTTTTTTTCCTGATATATATTAATGACCTAGACATTGGTGTACAGGGCACAATTTCAAAGTTCGCCAATGATACAAAACTTGGAAGCATTGTGAACTGTGAGGAGGATAGTGTAAAACTTCAAAAGGACATAGACAAGTTGGTGGAATGGGCAGACAGGTGGCAGATGAAGTTCAATGCAGAGAAATGTGAGGTGATTCAATTTGCTGGGAAGAACATGGAGACAATATCAAATAAAGGGTACAATTCTAAAGGGGGTGCAGGAGCAGAGGGACCTGCATGGTGTATATGTGCATAAGTCATTGAAGGTGGCAGGACAGGTTGAGAGAGTGGTTAATAAAGCACACAGTATCCTGGGCTTTATTAATAGGGGCATAGAGTACAAGAGCAAGGAGGTTATGTTAAACTTAAGACACTAGTTCAGCCTCAGGTGGAGTATTGCGTCCAATTCTAGGCGCCACACTTTATGAAAAATGTGAGGCCATTGGAGAGAGTACAGAAAAGATTCTCGAGAATGGTTCTAGGGATGGGGAATTTCAGTTATGAAGATAGATTGGCAAAATTAGGTCTGTTTTCCTTGAAGAGAAGGCTGAGAGGTGATTTGATCGAGGTATTCAAAATCATGAGGGGTCTGGACAGAGTAGATAGAGAGAAACTGTTCCCACTCATGAAAGAATCGAGAATGAGAGGGCACAGATTTAAAGTATTTGGTAAGAGAAGCAAAATTGACATGGGGAAAAACTTTTTCACGCAGCGAGTGGTTAAGGTCTGGAATGCGCTGCCTGAGAACATGGTGGAGGCAGGTTCAATTGAAGCATTCAAAAGGGAATTAGACAGTTATATGAAAGGCAGGGGAATGGACCTGAGAGAATTGCTTTTTCGGAGAGGCCGTGTGGACACGATGGGCCGAATGGCCTCCTTCTGCATTGTAACAATTCTGTGATTCTATCCTCATTTACACAAGGGCGAGCTGCTGACCAATTCTGAGCTACTGTCGGGAGCTTCACCAGGGCACCAGGAACTGCAAAATTGCATACAAGCAGCCCTTAAAAGGGCAATGGGTAAAATTAAAGGGAAGTGGTCACAAGCAGGGATAGAAATTTGGATTTGGGGAGTCCTTAAGTGTAGTGGGATTGGAAGAGGGGGTGGGGAAGAGGATAATTGGACCTGGATGTGCAGACTGAATTCAGTCCCCATTTTAAGATCATAGAATCATAGAAAATTTACGGCACAGAAAGAGGCCTCTTGGCCCATCGTGTCTGTGCCAGCCGAAAAACGATCTACCCATTCTAATCCCACCTTCCAGCATTTGGTCCATAGCCCTGCAGATTATGGCATTTGAGATGCATATCCAGACTCCTTTTGAATGAGTTGAGGGTCTCTCCTCAACTACCCTTTCAGGCAGTGAGTTCCAGACCATCACCACCCTCTGGGTGAAAAAGATTTTCCTCATCTCCTCTCTAATTTTTCTATCAATCACTTTTAATCTATGCCCCCTCGTCACTGACCTCTCTGCTAAGGTGAATAGACCCTTCACCTCCACTCTATCCAGGCCCCTCAAAATCTTGTACATTTCAATCAGATCTCCCTCAGCCTTCTCTGTTTCAATGAGAGCAACCCCTTACTATCCAATCTTTCCTCATAGCTGCATTTTTACAGTCCTGACAACATCCTCATAAATCTCCGCTGTACCCTCTCTAGTGCAATTACATCGTTTCTGTAATGAGGTGACCAGAACTGCACACGGTACTCAAGTTGTGGCCTAACCAATGAGTTATACAGTTCCAGCATAACCTCCCTGCTCTTATATTCTATACCTCAACTAATAAAGGAAAGGATTCCATATGCCTTCTTAACTGCCTTATTGACCTGTCCTGCTACCTTTAGGGATCTGTGGACATTCACCCCTAGGTCCCTCACTTCCTCTATACTTCTCAGTATTTTCTCATTTATCATGTATTCCATTGCCTTGTTTGACCTCCCCAAATGCATCACCTCACACTTCTCCAAGTTGAAATCCATTTGCCACTTTTCTGCCCATCTGACCAGACCAACAATATCTTCCTGCAGCCTTCAGCTATCCTCCTCTCTATCTACCACATGCCAATCTTTGCATCGTCTGCAAACTTCTTGATCATGCCACCTACATTTATGTCCATTCTGCTCTTAATTGTATAACATACTTCAGTGTTCTATTATTACTTAGTTAAATAGCAGCACTTTGTGACAATTTGAGTGCATTAGGTTCTTCCACAGTAGAGGCTGAGGTGCTACAGTGCACTCGCTGGCAGGAGCGTGTAACTACAGTGTGACACGTTTACATAGGCAGTTCTCAGTAGCAGAAAAAGCTGGTACAAAAGTGTGATGAAAACACAACAGGCTAACATATAAGTTTTTGTAGGCACAGGTAAGATTTTTTATGATGCATAGTTAAATTTAGGCCTTTGCAAGGGTCTTTGGTTTGGTGCACAGAACGGTGTGACAAACCTCATTTTGGAGGTGTGGGAATTTTGGAGAGAGGGATTTGAGTACCTTAGCCAAAACAACTTGCATTTATATAGCGCCTTTAATGCAGTAAAATATCTCAAGGCGTTTCATGGGAGCATTACCAAACAAAAATTGACATGGAGTCACATAAGGAGCAATTAGGGCAGTCGGCCAAAAGCTTGGTCAAAGAGGTCAGTATTAAGGAGCATCCTAAAGAAGGAAAGAGAGGCGGAGAGGTTTAGGGAGGGAATTCCAGAGCTTGGGGCCCAGGCAGCTGAAGGCATGGCCGCCAATGGTGGAGCGATTAAAACCAGGGATGCTCAAGAGGCCAGAATTAGAGGAGTGCAGAGATCTTGGAGGGTTGTGGGGCTGGAGGAGATTACAGAGATAGGGAGGGGGCAAGGCCGTGGAGGGATTTGAACACGAGGGTGAGTATCTTAAGTACGAGTTCCTGTTTGATGGGTGACTGAGTGGCATGTTTGGAAGTGGTGTGGGGTAGGGTAGGGGTTGTGTGTGTGGTGAGGTAGTGCTGAGGTGAGGAAAGGCAAAATAAATGTGGACTTTACTGGTGGGTGAAGGGCAAGGAAGGTACCAAGCAATTTCAGTCTCTGCCGATACATGCGTTTCAGCACCAGCTGAAGAAGGATAAGAGCAGAATCAGGCAATATTGTAGAAACAGGGTTATAGAGTCTTGACGGAGGACAGGATATGAGGGAACGTGCAGGCCCTGGTTTGTTTCAACTAGGTGGAGAGGCAGTGCAATTCACCAGCCTGTGCCCCTCCAATCCTGCCTGAGAAACCTCAGCCCTCCAGTCTACATCCCAGAGGCAACAGCGAGGGGGAAACCGACAGCAAGCAATAAAGGAGAACTTTGCACGGCCCAAGCTCCCTCCCAGTCTGTGCTGAGCGAGCTGAACCCAGCTGGGAAGGAGAGCAGGTTGCTTTTGAGTTTGCTCTAGCAAAGGGCCAGCAGTGGTGCAATGGGCCAAGCGGCTGGCTTCTGCATAGCATGAATCCTCCACAGTTCAGACCCACATCTCGAGGTGGCAAACAATTGGTGCAATGAATTTGAAGTGGGGCAGTCAGTGGTTTGGTTCCAGCAGTGTGCATATGTCTGGAGGGACCTTGGAGAACTCACTGTTGTGGTAACATGCAGAAAGAGCAGCGTGTGTGGAGAGAGGCAGGCACCCATCGACGGGAGGCCAGCTCATGTTTGGGAATGGATAGGTAGGTGAGCAGGTTGGACATCCCTCACCGCCAGTGGTGCTGTTCTGTGAGTGTGAAGAAGCTTAGTGACCTGGCCAGGTCAGGCAAGGTAAGAGGAAACAAGCAGAAAGTGCATTAGGAAGCACCATTTGCCCATCACACTATCTTAAAGGGCACAAGATGGCCACAAACTGCACCGCCCCCAGACATTGAGGTCAGCCTACACCTCAGGAGAGGCTCTACCCTCTCTCATTCAGGCTTCAATCAATTTAGGGGCATCTCACCCTTCTGTGGGACACTCTGCCTTAGAATTCAGGACGTCAGCTGATTTTTTTTTTACTCATTCGTGGGATGTGGACGTCGCTGGCTAGGCCAGCATTTGTTGCTCATTCCTAATTGCCCTTGAGAAGGTGGTGAGCTGCCTTCTTGAACTGCTGCAGTCCTTGGGGTGTAGGTACACCCACAGCGCTGTTAGGGAGGGTGTTCCAAGATTTTGACCCAGCAACAGTGATATAGTTCCAAGTCAGGATGGTGTGTGACTTGGAGGGGAACTTGCAGGTGGTGGTGTTCCCATGCATCTGCTGCCCTCGTCTTACTAGGTGGTAGAGGTCGCGGGTTTGGAAGGTGCTGTCTAAGGAGCCTTGATGCGTTGCTGCAGTGCATCTTGTAGATGGTACACACTGCTGCCACTGTGCATCATTGGTGGAGGGAGTGAATGTTGTTGAAGTTGGTGGATGGGGTGCCGATCAAGCGGGCTGCTTTGGCCTGGATGGTGTTGAACTTCTTGAGTGTTGTTGGAGCTGCACCCATCCAGGCAAGTGGTGAGTATTCCATCACATTCCTGATTTGTACCGTGTAGATGGTGGACAGGCATTGGGGAGTCAGGAGGTGAGTTACTTGCTGCAGAATTCCCAGCCTCTAACCTGCTCTTCCAGCCACAGCATTTATGTGGCTGGTCCAGTTCAGTTTCTGGTCAATGGTGATCCACAGGATGTTGTTAGTGGGGGATTCAATGATGGTAATGCCATTGAACATCAAGGGGAGATGGTTAGATTCTCTCTTGTTTGAGATGGTCATTGCGCGGCGCTTGTGTGGTGTGAATGTTACTTGCCACTTATCAGTCGAAGCCTGGATATTGTCGAGGTCTTGCTGCATTTTTACACAGACTGCTTCAGTATCTGAGGAGTTGTGAATGGTGCTGACCATTATGCAGTCATCAGCGAACATCCCCACTTCTGACCTTACAATGGAGGGAAGCTCATTGATGAAGCAGCTGAAGACAGTTGGGCTAGGAGACAACCATGAGGAACTCCTGCAATGATGTCCTGGAACTGAGATAATTGATCCAACCAGTGGAGAGTTTTCCCCCTGATTCCATTTGACTCCAGTTTTGCTAGGGCTCCTTGATGTCAAGGGCAGTCACTCTCACCTCACCTCGAGTTCAGCTCTTTTGTTCATGTTTGGGCCAAGGCTGTAATGAGGTCAGGAGCTGTGCGGCCCTGGCTGAACCCAAACTGAGCGTCAATGAGCAGGTTATTGCTAAGCAAGCGCTGCTTGATAGTACTGACGACGACCCCTTCCATCACCTTACTGATGATTGAGAGTAGACTGATGAAGTGGTAATTGGCCGGGTTGGACTTTTTGTGTACAGGACATACCTGGGCAATTTTCTACATTGCCAGGCAGATTCCAGTGTTGTAGCTGCACTGGAACAGCTTGGCTAAGGCCACAGCTAGTTCTGGAGCACTAGTCTTCAAGTACTTCACTAGTACAATTGCACAATATTGTCAGGGCCCATTGCCTTTGCAATATCCTTGCCTTTGCAATATCCAGCGCCTTCAGCTATTTCTTGATATCATGCGGAGTGAATCGAATTGGCTGAAGACTGGCATCTGAGATTCTGGGGGCTTCAGGAGGAGGCTGAGATGTACTGGCTTGCTCAGCCATTTCAGAAGGCAGTTAAGAGTCAAACACATTGTGGTGGGTCTGTAATCAGAAGTTGACCAGACCGGGTAAGGACGGCAGATTTCCTTCCCTGAAAGGCATGAGTGAACCAGATGGGTTTTTAATAACAGCATACAATGGTTTGACTCGAGGGTGAAAGGTCAGCATCTGATTGTTCCTTTGCCTTCCCATAACCATTCTGAACATTGGTATTCCACACTAAATCAGACAGGAATTACTTCCTCGGTCATTTTTAAGGAGCAGTTGTGTTGTTTAAGTGCACAGAGTGACTGTACGTGGCCTGTTCCTGAGGCAATCAGGGTCAGAACATGTACGTGGATCAATTCATTTCATGTCCTATGTTGGCGCCAGCAGATGGTGCTGCAGCATCACTATTAACAATTATAATTGAGTATGAGAGAAAGAGGCAGAGATGGAAGAAGAGAGAATAGGCCCGCAAATGGAGTAAAAGACGGGGAGTGGATGGGCAAGAGAAAGAGGGACGGGAGACTGGGGGGGGGGAGGGGGGGTGCACAAGAGGAGATGGGGCTTAGGGGGGGGGGGCAGTGGTGCCATAAGAGGAGGGGTCGGGGCCCAGTTTGGGGGGGTGGGGAAGGCAAGAGGAGGAGACGGGGACGGGGCGGCAGATGGTTCGGGAGGGCTTATGGCAGAGGGGTCGGACGGACAGAGATTGCTGCACAGATGGACAGTAACCCCACATTGGCTCCTCACTCCCACCCAGCATTGACAGACCCTCTCCTAGGAACAATCAGACGACAATTGCACTTTCTCCAAAAGGTTTAATATAAATTATATCATTTTAAAAAAAAACCTCGCTGTGGAAGACGACTCCCCACACTTGGGTTCGGGTTCCACAGACTTTGGGCGCCCTCCAGTGCCTCCTCCAAGTGGCCCGTTCCAACCACCAGGCCAGGCGATGTCTGCAGACCAGCTGTTCAACCGGGGAATGCACCACCATCACAGCCTAACTTCGACCTGCCTCCTCCAGCGATATCCACCATGCAGCACTTTCCCAAAGTATGCACTGAGGAACGTTCTCCCACTTCTATTTGGCCCTATTCACACTCGGCAGGCAATGGGGTGGGGGAGGGGGGGGCAGGTTGGCAAGAGGATGTCGGGAGGGGGGCAAAGATAGGAGTCAGAGAACTCCAACTTGGCAGGGGGGAGAGGAAGGGGTTAAAAAAACACCAGAATAGCAACACAAGTTTCTGATGTCTGTTTGTCCTGTCCATCCAGTTGGTGGCCATTTTGTGACCTCCCCCTCCTTAGCAGAGTTCAAAGGTCACGTGCCCCTCCCCACAACGCCTCAGGCCTCCTTCCGTTGCAACAGGCACATGAGCAGAAGCAGCCCGAGGGGGATGAAACAGATGGAGGTCACGAAGAGTCGCGTGACACCGTGCTGGCGATAGGCTGACAAAGCCAGGGTCCGCGTCTGCTGCACCAGCCCGGGGCAGGCCCGCTCTTCGCTCAGTGAGCCCTTGAGTCTCATGCCCACTCTGCCCAGCAACAAGGGCCGGATCTGAGACACGCTTTCCTGGCGAGAGGCGAGAGACAGAGAGGCATCAGTAAAAAGATCATCGGTTCCATGCACTACCCAGCATCACACTCACCCACACTTTAGACCTAAGCACATAAGGAAATGGAGCTGCAGGAGTCCATTTGTTTCCGCGCCCCCCCGAGCCTGCTCTACCATTAAGATCATGGCTGATCTATCTCAACTCAACCTTCCTGCACTATCGCCATGTCCCTTAATTCCCTCAGTGCCAAAAACAAAATCTTATCGACACCCCCCCCCCCCCACCCCCGCCTCGACTTTAAACATATTCAACAACTGAGCACCCAGGAGATTCACCGTGACCCTGCGTCTAGACTCTCCAGTCAGGGGAAACATTCTCCCAGCAGATACCCGTTAGGCCCGCATAAGCATTTCCTACATTTCAATTAGATCGGCTCTCGTTCTTCTAAACTCCAGGGGATAGAGTCCGAATCTGCTCCATTGCTCCTCACAGGTCAAACCCCTCATCCCAGGAATCAGTCGAGTGAACCTTCATTGCAATCCCTCTAAAACAACTAGCTCCTTCCTGAGGTAAGGAGATCAAAAGTGCACACGGTGCTCCAGGGGCGTCCTCACCAATGCCCTATAAGACTTTCTTTTACTCTTTACTCCAATCCCTGTGCAACAAAAGCGAGCAAAGGCAGTCATTTGCAACATACAGGAATTGGCAGGATCAGAAAATACCGGTGCCACAATTTCTGCAGCCTCCTCACTGTCCTGTGTCAACGCCCAATTTATGATCATTGCCGAGAACCTTCATTCCTCACCCCCCACCCTCCAATTAAACCTGCAGATCCCAGAGGTGAAGGTTAGTAATCTGACCGAATTGCCCCTTAGAAAGGAGACCATCAACCCTTCTGCTGAGACCTTCAGCAGACGCAAGATCCCAAAGGTGAAAGGTTAATTGTCTGACAGGAGTCCAGCACAGTTTGCTCATCAAGCTGTCCATCTGCGGCTGAAGCAGTAATGTGACAATGAGGTCCGATAAGTTCTCTCTAATAGAATGGTACAGTGAAAGCGGCACCCGCCCCAACCATTACAACTCAGCCAACAGATCTCCCCCTCACCCCCCACCCGCCCGCAATAACGCGTGGTGGCAAGGACGCGAAGATACCTCGGCGATGGATCTGGTCTCTCTCTGCGGGCTGAGGCGAAGGCTCCAACGATGAGGTCGTTCCCGGTGTCGGGAGCAGTCATCCTCACTCTCCGTCGTGTCCTGCTTCACGATCTTGGGGCGCCGTCTCCTCTTGGAACTGGTACGATGCAGGATCTCAGTATCTCTCAACCTGGCGGCAGCGAGGTGGGCAGGATGAAGAAGTGGAAATCAGTCTCTCCCGATCACAATTACAGAAAGTGGAGATGGGTCCCTCCCGGTGAGGATTATTACAGAAGGTGGTGATGGGTCTCTCCCGGTGAGGATTATTACAAAGGTGGAGATAGCACTCTCCTGGTGAGGATTATTACAGAATGTCGGGATGGGTCTCTGCCGGTGAGGATTATTACAGGTGGAGATGGGTCCCTCCCGGTGAGGATTATTACAGAAGGTGGGGATGGGTCCCTCCAGGTGAGGATTATTACAGAACGTGGGGATGGGTCTCCCCCGGTGAGGAATATTACAGAACGTGGGGATGGGTCTCTACTGGTGAGGATTATTCGAGAAGGTGGGGATGGGTCTCTCCCGGTGAGGATTATTCGAGAAGGTGGGGATGGGTCTCTCCCGGTGAGGATTATTACAGAACGTGGGGATGGGGCTCTCCCGGTGTGGAGTATTACAGAAGGTGGAGATGAGTCTCTCCCAGTAAGGATTATTACAGAAGGTGGGGATGGGTCTCTACTGGTGAGGATTATTCGAGAAGGTGGGGATGGGTCTCTCCCGGTGAGGATTATTACAGAAGGTGGAGATGGGTCCCTCCCGGTGAGGATTATTACAGAAGGTGGGGATGGGTCCCTCCCAGTGAGGATTATTACAAAGGTGGAGATAGCACTCTCCTGGTGAGGATTATTACAGAATGTCGGGATGGGTCTCTGCCGGTGAGGATTATTACAGGTGGAGATGGGTCTCTCCCGGTGAGGATTATTACAGAAGGTGGGGATGGGTCTCTCCCAGTAAGGATTATTACAGAAGGTGGAGATGGGTCTCTCCCAGTGAGGATTATTACAGAACGTGGGGATGGGGCTCTCCCGGTGTGGAGTATTACAGAAGGTGGAGATGAGTCTCTCCCAGTAAGGATTATTACAGAAGGTGGAGATGGGTCTCTCCCAGTAAGGATTATTACAGAAGGTGGGGATGGGTCTCTCCCGGTGAGGATTATAAGGTGAGGATGGGTCCCTCCCGGTGATGATTATCACAGAAGGTGGGGATGCGTCCCTCCTGGTGAAGATTATTACAGAAGGTGGGGATGGGTCCCTCCCGGTGATGATTATTACAGAAGGTTGGGATGGGTCCCTCCCGGTGAGGATTATTACAGAAGGTGGGGATGGGTCCCTCCCGGTGAGGATTATTACAGAAGGTGGGGATGGGTCCCTCCCGGTGAGGATTATTACAGAAGGTGGGGATAGCACTCTCCTGGTGAGGATTATTACAGGTGGAGATGGGTCTCTCCCGGTAAGGATTATTACAGAACATGGGGATGGGGCTCCCCCGGTGTGGAGTATTACAGAAGGTGGAGATGAGTCTCTCCCAGTAAGGATTATTACAGAAACTGGAGATGGGTCTCTCCCAGTAAGGATTATTACAGAAACTGGAGATGAGTCTCTCCCAGTAAGGATTATTACAGAAGGTGGGGATGGGTCTCTCCCAGTAAGGATTATTACAGAAACTGGAGATGAGTCTCTCCCAGTAAGGATTATTACAGAAACTGGAGATGGGTCCCTCCCGGTGAGGATTATTACAGAAGGTGGGGATGGGGCTCTCCCAGTGAGGATTATTACAGAAGGTGGGGATGGGTCCCTCCTGGTGAGGATTATTACAGAAGGTGGGGATGGGGCTCTCCCAGTGAGGATTATTACAGAAGGTGGGGATGGGTCTCTCCCGGTAAGGATTATAAGAAGGTGGGGATGGGTCCCTCCTGGTGAGGATTATTACAGAAGGTGGGAATGGGGCTCTCCCAGTAAGGATTATTACAGAAGGTGGGGATGAGTCTCTCCCAGTGAGGATTATTACAGAAGGTGGGGATGGGGCTCTCCCGGTGTGGATTATTACAGAAGGTGGAGATGAGTCTCTCCCAGTGAGGATTATTACAGAAGGTGGGGATGGGTCCGTTCCAGTGAAGATTATTACAGAAGGTGGGGATGGGTCCCTCCCGGTGAGGATTATTCCAGAAGGTGGGGATGGGTCTCTCCCGGTGAGGATTATTCCAGAAGGTGGGGATGGGTCCCTCCCGGTGAGGATTATTCCAGAAGGTGGGGATAGCACTCTCCCGGTGAGGATTATTACAGAAGGTGGGGATGGGTCTCTCCCAGTGAGGATTATTACAGAAGGTGGGGATGGGTCCGTTCCAGTGAAGATTATTACAGAAGGTGGGGATGGGTCCCTCCCGGTGAGGATTATTACAGAAGGTGGAGATGAGTCTCTCCCAGTGAGGATTATTACAGAAGGTGGGGATGGGTCTCTCCCGGTGAGGATTATTACAGAAGGTGGGGATGGGTCCCTCCCGGTGAGGATTATTCCAGAAGGTGGGGATGGGTCTCTCCCGGTGAGGATTATTCCAGAAGGTGGGGATGGGTCCCTCCCGGTGAGGATTATTCCAGAAGGTGGGGATGGGTCTCTCCCGGTGAGGATTATTCCAGAAGGTGGGGATGGGTCTCTCCCGGTGAGGATTATAAGGTGAGGATGGGTCCCTCCCGGTGATGATTATTACAGAAGGTGGGGATGCGTCCCTCCTGGTGAAGATTATTACAGAAGGTGGGGATGGGTCCCTCCCGGTGATGATTATTACAGAAGGTTGGGATGGGTCCCTCCCGGTGAGGATTATTACAGAAGGTGGGGATGGGTCCCTCCCGGTGAGGATTATTACAGAAGGTGGGGATGGGTCCCTCCCGGTGAGGATTATTACAGAAGGTGGGGATAGCACTCTCCTGGTGAGGATTATTACAGAAGGTCGGGATGGGTCTCTGCCGGTGAGGATTATTACAGGTGGAGATGGGTCTCTCCCGGTAAGGATTATTACAGAACATGGGGATGGGGCTCCCCCGGTGTGGAGTATTACAGAAGGTGGAGATGAGTCTCTCCCAGTAAGGATTATTACAGAAACTGGAGATGGGTCTCTCCCAGTAAGGATTATTACAGAAACTGGAGATGAGTCTCTCCCAGTAAGGATTATTACAGAAGGTGGGGATGGGTCTCTCCCAGTAAGGATTATTACAGAAACTGGAGATGAGTCTCTCCCAGTAAGGATTATTACAGAAACTGGAGATGGGTCCCTCCCGGTGAGGATTATTACAGAAGGTGGGGATGGGGCTCTCCCAGTGAGGATTATTACAGAAGGTGGGGATGGGTCCCTCCTGGTGAGGATTATTACAGAAGGTGGGGATGGGGCTCTCCCAGTGAGGATTATTACAGAAGGTGGGGATGGGTCTCTCCCGGTAAGGATTATAAGAAGGTGGGGATGGGTCCCTCCTGGTGAGGATTATTACAGAAGGTGGGAATGGGGCTCTCCCAGTAAGGATTATTACAGAAGGTGGGGATGAGTCTCTCCCAGTGAGGATTATTACAGAAGGTGGGGATGGGGCTCTCCCGGTGTGGATTATTACAGAAGGTGGAGATGAGTCTCTCCCAGTGAGGATTATTACAGAAGGTGGGGATGGGTCCGTTCCAGTGAAGATTATTACAGAAGGTGGGGATGGGTCCCTCCCGGTGAGGATTATTCCAGAAGGTGGGGATGGGTCTCTCCCGGTGAGGATTATTCCAGAAGGTGGGGATGGGTCCCTCCCGGTGAGGATTATTCCAGAAGGTGGAGATAGCACTCTCCCGGTGAGGATTATTACAGAAGGTGGGGATGGGTCTCTCCCAGTGAGGATTATTACAGAAGGTGGGGATGGGTCCGTTCCAGTGAAGATTATTACAGAAGGTGGGGATGGGTCCCTCCCGGTGAGGATTATTACAGAAGGTGGAGATGAGTCTCTCCCAGTGAGGATTATTACAGAAGGTGGGGATGGGTCCCTCCCGGTGAGGATTATTCCAGAAGGTGGGGATGGGTCCCTCCCGGTGAGGATTATTCCAGAAGGTGGGGATGGGTCCCTCCCGGTGAGGATTATTACAGAAGGTGGAGATAGCACTCTCCTGGTGAGGATTATTACAGAAGGTGGGGATGGGGCTCTCCCGGTGAGGATTATTACAGAAGGTGGGGATGGGTCTCTCCCAGTAAGGATTATTCCAGAAGGTGGGGATGGGTCTCTCCCAGTAAGGATTATTCCAGAAGGTGGGGATGGGTCCCTCCCGGTGAGGATTATTACAGAAGGTGGGGATGGGTCCCTCCCGGTGAGGATTATTACAGAAGGTGGGGATGGGTCCCTCCCGGTGAGGATTATTACAGAAGGTGGGGATGGGTCTCTCCCGGTGAGGATTATTCCAGAAGGTGGGGATGGGTCCCTCCCGGTGATGATTATTACAGAAGGTGGGGATGGGTCCCTCCCGGTGATGATTATTACAGAAGGTGGGGATGGGTCCCTCCCGGTGAGGATTATTACAGAAGGTGGGGATGGGTCTCTCCCAGTAAGGATTATTCCAGAAGGTGGAGATAGCACTCTCCTGATGAGGATTATTACAGAAGGTGGGGATGGGTCCCTCCCGGTGAGCATTATTACAGAATGTGGCGATGGGGCTCTCCCGGTGAGCATTATTACACAATGTGGCGATGGGGCTCTCCCGGTGAGCATTATTACACAATGTGGCGATGGGGCTCTCCCGGTGAGCATTGTTACAGAAGGTGGGGATGGGTCCCTCCCGGTGAGGATTATTACAGAAGGTGGGGACGGGTCTCTCCCGGTGAGGATTATTACAGAAGGTGGGGACGGGTCTCTCCCGGTGAGGATTATTACAGAAGGTGGGGACGGGTCTCTCCCGGTGAGGATTATTACAGAAGGTGGGGATGGGTCTCTCCCGGTGAGCATTATTACAGAAGGTGGCGATGGGGCTCTCCCGGTGAGCATTATTACAGACGGTGGGGAAGGGTCCCTCCCGGTGAGCATTATTACAGACGGTGGGGATGGGTCCCTCCCGGTGAGGATTATTACAGAAGGTGGGGACGGGTCTCTCCCGGTGAGGATTATTACAGAAGGTGGGGACGGGTCTCTCCCGGTGAGGATTATTACAGAAGGTGGGGATGGGTCTCTCCCGGTGAGCATTATTACAGAAGGTGGCGATGGGGCTCTCCCGGTGAGCATTATTACAGAAGGTGGCGATGGGGCTCTCCCGGTGAGGATTATTACAGAAGGTGGGGATGGGTCTCTCCCGGTGAGCATTATTACAGAAGGTGGCGATGGGGCTCTCCCGGTGAGCATTATTACAGAAGGTGGCGATGGGGCTCTCCCGGTGAGCATTATTACAGACGGTGGGGAAGGGTCCCTCCCGGTGAGCATTATTACAGACGGTGGGGATGGGTCCCTCCCGGTGAGGATTATTACAGAAGGTGGGGATTGGTCCTTCCCGGTGAGGATTATTACAGAAGGTGGGGATGGGTCTATTCCGGTGAGGATTACTACGGAAGGTGGGGATGGGTCCCTCCCGGTGAGGATTATTACGGAAGGTGGGGACGGGTCTCTCCCGGTGAGGATTATTACAGAAGGTGGGGACGGGTCTCTCCCGGTGAGGATTATTGCAGAAGGTGGGGACGGGTCTCTCCCGGTGAGGATTATTGCAGAAGGTGGGGACGGGTCTCTCCCGGTGAGGATTATTGCAGAAGGTGGGGACGGGTCTCTCCCGGTGAGCATTATTACAGAAGGTGGCGATGGGGCTCTCCCGGTGAGCATTATTACAGAAGGTGGCGATGGGGCTCTCCCGGTGAGCATTATTACAGAAGGTGGCGATGGGGCTCTCCCGGTGAGCATTATTACAGAAGGTGGCGATGGGGCTCTCCCGGTGAGCATTATTACAGACGGTGGGGAAGGGTCCCTCCCGGTGAGCATTATTACAGACGGTGAGGATTATTACAGACGGTGGGGATTGGTCCTTCCCGGTGAGGATTATTACAGAAGGTGGGGATGGGTCTATTCCGGTGAGGATTACTACGGAAGGTGGGGATGGGTCTCTCCCGGTGAGGATTATTACAAAAGGTGGGGATGGGTCTCTCCCGGTGAGGACTATTACCGAAGGTGGGGACGTGTCCCTCCCGGTGAGGACTATTACCGAAGTTGGGGATGGGTCCCTCCCGGTGAGGACTATTACCGAAGTTGGGGATGGGTCCCTCCCAGTGAGGATTATTACAGAATTTGGGGATGAGTCTCTCCCGGTGAGGATGGGTCTTTCCCGGTGCGGATTATTACAGAAGGTGGGGATGGGTCTCTCCTGGTGACAATTATGGTCACTGGACTCGTAACCCAGAAACCCAGGGTATTGCTCTAGGGACATGGGTTCAAATCCCACCATGGGATCTGAATTCAATCAATACAAAATATGGAATTAGAGCTAGTCTAATGACCATGAGACCATTGTCGATTGTTGTTAAAAACCCATCTGGTTCACTAATGTCCTTTTGGGAAGGAAATCTGCCGTCCTCACCTGGTCTGGCCTATGTGACTCCAGACCCACAGCAATGTGGTTGACTCTTAATTGCCCTCTGAAATGGCCCAACAAGCCACTCAGTTGTATCAAATTGCTACAACGTCAAGAAAGAATGAAAGCAGACGGACTACCCGCCATCAACCTAGACATTGGAAATCACAACGGCAAACCCAGCCCTCTCGACCCTGCAAAGTCCTCTTACTAAGATCAGGGGGGGTTTGTGCCAAAGTTGGGAGAGCTGTCCCACAGACTAGTCAAGCAACAGCCTGACAGTCATACTCACCGAATCATACCTTACCGACAATGTCCCATATACCGCCATCACCACCCCCTGGTATGTCCTGTCCCACCAGCAGTACAAACTCAGCAGAGGTGGCGGGACAATGGTATACAGTTGGGAGGGAGTTGCAATGGGAGTCCTCAACATTGACTCCGGACCCCATGAAGTCTCATGGCATCAGGTCAAACATGGGCAAGGAAACCTCTTGATTACCACCTATCACCCTCCCTCAGCTGTTGATCAGCAATTGGAGGAAACACTGAGGGTGGCAAGGGCGCAGAATCTACTCTGGATGGGGGACTTCAATGTTCATCACCAAGAGTGGTTCGGTAGCACCACTACTGACCGAGCTGGCCAAGTCCTAAAGGAGATAGCTGCTCAACTGGGTCTGCTGTAGTTAGGGAACCAAGAGGGTAAAACATACTTGACCTTGTCCTCACCAATCTGTCTGCCACAGATACATCTGTCCATGACAGTATTGGTAGGAGTGCCCACTACACAGTTCTGCTGGAGACCAAGTCCCCTCTTCACACTGACGATATCCTCCATCGTGCTGTGTGGCACTACCACTGATAAATGGCATAGATTTCGAACAGATCTAGCAATGCAAAACTGGGCATCCATGAGGCGCTGTGGGCCATCAGCAGCAGAATTGCACTCAACCACAATCTGTAACCTCATGGCCCGGCATATCCCCCACTCTACCATTACCATCAAGTCAGGAAACCAACCCTGGTTCAATGAAGAGTGCAGGAGGGCATGCCAGGAGCAGCACCAGGCATACCTCAAAATGAGGTGTCAACCTGGTGAAGCTACAACACAGGACTACTTGCATGCCAAACAGCGTAAGCAGCAGGTGATAGAGCTAAGCGATTCCACAACCAACGGATCAGATCTAAGTTCTGCAGTTCTGCCACATCCAGTGATGAATGGGGGTGGACAATTAAACAACAGGAGGAGGTGGCTCCACAAATATCCCCATCCTCAATGATGGGGGAGCCCAGCACATCAGTGCAAAAGACAAGGCTGAAGCATTTGCAACAATCTTCAGCCAGAAGTGCCGAGCTGATGATCCATCTCAGCCTAACGTCCCCAGCATCACAGATGCCAGTCTTCAGCCAATCCGATTCACTCCACATATCAAGAAACAACTGAAGGCACTGGATACTGTAAAGGCTATGGGCCCTGACAACATTCTAGCAACAATACTGAAGACCTGTGCTCCAGAAGTTGCCACGTCCCTAGCCAAGCTGTTCCAGTACAGCTACGATACTGACATCTACCTGGCAATATGGAAAATAGCCCACAAAAAGCAGGACAGAACCGACATGGCCAATTACCGCTTCATCAGTCTACTCTCGATCAGTAAAGTGATAGAATGTGTCATTGAGCAATAACCTGCTCAGTGACACTCAGTTTGGATTCCACCAGGGCCACTCAGCTCCTGACCTCATTACAGCCTTAGTTCAAACAGGGACAAAAGAGCTGAATTCCAGAGGTGAGGTGAGTGTGACTGCCCTTGACATCAAAGCAGAATTTGACCGAGTATGGCATCAAGGAGCCCTGGAAAACTGGAATCAATGGGAATCAGGGGGAAAACACTCTGCTGGTTGGAGTCATACCTAGCGCAAAGGAAGATGACTGTGGTTGTTAGAGGTCAATCATCTCAGTTCCAGGACATCACTGCAGGAGTTCCTCAGGGTAGTGTCCTAGGCCCAACCATCTCCAGCTGCTTCATCAATGACCTTCCTTCAATCATAAGGTCAGAGTGGGGATGTTCGCTGATGATTGCACAATGTTCAGCACCATTTGCGACTCCTCAGAGACTGAAGCAGTCCATGTAGAGATGCAGCAAGACCTAGACAATATCCAGGCTTGGCTGGTAAGTGGCAAGTAACATTTGTGCCACACAAGTGCCAGGCAATGACTATCTCCAACAAGAGAGAATCTAACCATCTCCCCTTGACATTCAACAACATTACGATCACTGAATCCTCCACTATCAACATCCTGGGGGTTACCACTGACCAGAAACTGGAGGAGCCAAATACTGTGGCTACAACAGGTCAGAGGCTGGGAATTCTGCGGCAAGTAACTCACCTCCTGACTCCCCAAAGCTTGTCCACCATCTACAAGGCACAAGTCAGGAGAGTGATGGAATACTCTCCCCTTGCCTGGATGGGTACAGCTCCAACACTCAAAAGGCTCGACACCATCCAGGACAAAGCAGCCCGCTTGATATGGCACACCATCCACAAACATTCACTCCTTCCACCACCGATGCACAGTGACAGCAGTGTGTACCATCTACAAGATGCGCTGCAGCAACGTACCAAGGCTCCTTAGAAAGCACCTTACAAACCCATGACGTCGACCACCGAGAAGGCAAGGACAGCAGATGCATGGGAACACCACCACCTGCAAGTTCCCCTCCAAGCCACACATCATCCTGACTTGGAACTATATCGTTGTTCCTTTACTGTCACTGGGTCAAAATCCTGGAACTTCCTTCCTAACAGCACTGTGGGTGTACCTACCCCACATGAATTGCAGCGGTTCAAGGCGGCAGCTCACCACCACCTTCTCAAGGGCAATTAGGGATGGGCAATAAATGCTGGCCTGGCCAGCGACGCCCACATCCCATGAACAAATAAATAAAAATCAGTAAGTATTTCATACAAAGGTAGTGGAAATATGGAACTCTCAAGAAAGCTATTGATGCCCGGGGTCAATTGAGAATTTCAAAATCAAGATTGATCGATCTTTTTGTTAGGCAAGGACATGGAACCAAGACACTGACCATGATCTAATTGAATGTCGGAATGGACTGGAGGGGCTGAATGGCCTCCTCCTGGTCCCACGTATGTTTGTTCATAACTAGCCTGAAGCCTGCCCTCAGGGTTAGGGATGAAGCAGGAAAGAACAGCCAGGAGTTCTTGGTCTTGTTCACTTTCCAGTGACTTCTGCTAGGAGTGTCCTTATGGGGCTAGTGGAGGCATCAACATTGGGTGTTATCACTTCGCTCAAACCCCTCGTGGAGGGCGGGACACAGAGCAGCTGCTTGGGAGTAGGGTACAGAAGTGGCAGTCAGCACCAGGTTCTAACCCACTCCCCTCGGTGGGAGGCAGGGCCTGCACGCTACCCATAAGGGTAATCTCATTGGCTGTAAAGCACTCCTTTATGTCCTGAGATTATGCAAGGTGCTATATAAACCCAAGTTCATTCTTAACTTTCACTGTTGAGGGGGGCTGCCGCAGTCCGGTAAACCGAGGCCCTCTCTACCCCTTCAGAGATTCAACCAATCGCAGGCCCCTGATCAGCTCACCTCATCACAGACTGGGCATGCACGAGACCCAGAGAGCCCTCCCTTGCAAATATCAGTCCATTAATTTTACCCACTGGTCTCTTACCACGAACCGTGCCTGCGGTTCCTTTGGAACCTCTCTGTGGACGGGCTGCCCCTCTCTACACCCGCATCCCTCCACATCTGAATCAGGCCTTCGACCTTCTCAGGATGTAGGCCTCACTGCCAAGGTCATGAGTTATCACCCATCCCCAGTTGTTGAGTAGCTGGTGAGCCATCTTCCTGAAACGGTTTGATTCAACTCGAGTGGCTTGCTTGGCCACTTCAGAAGGGAGTTAAGAGTCACTCGTGGTGTGGGAATGGAGTCACAAATAGGCCCAAACCGGGCAAGCCTTCCTTCTTTCTTTCCCCCCCCCCCCCCCCAACAATCCCCCCTCAGAATTTTCCCACCAAATTCCAGTACCAAACCCCAGCAGAATTGCCAGTTCCAACTATTCCAGCACACTTCTGGCTGGCTTCCTACCTCCCATCCTCCGTAAACCTGAGCTCATTCAAAACTGGATTGTAACTCACGCCAAGTCCCATTCACCCACCCCCTGACCGCCCCCCCGCCCCCCCACCCCCCATGCTCACTGACCTACAAATGCTGCAGATGTCCCACAACACAAAAAAGTTCAAATTCTTGTTTACAAATCATTCCATGGCCTCGCACGCCCACCCCCTCTCTCTAACCTCCTCCAGCCCCACAAACCTCTGAGATCTCTGTTCTCATCCAATTCCAGCCACTTGAACATTGCGATTTTAACCGCTCCACCATTGGTGGCCGTCCCTTCAGCTGCTGAGGCCTCAGGCTCTAGAATTCCCTCCCTAAACCTCGCCGTCTGTAAGATGCTCTTTAAAACCTACCTCTTTGACCAAACTTCTTGTCACCCCATCCTGATATCTACTTAAGTGGCTTGCTGACAAATGTTGTCGGGTAAGGCTCCAATGAAGCACCTTGAGACTGAGTGGGTAAAGCTGCTCTCTAAATGCAGGTTACTGTGCAACTGGTGAGTAACCTTTCTCTTCGGTCAGTCCGACTGGATGCCACCTCTCGTCGTACCCGCGTCCAGTGACAAACTGGTGTTCTTGGAGAACGTCCAGAGGGTTTGAAGGACGGGGGTGTGCATATGGCTCCGAACACAATAGTAGGGATTTCCCTTTAATCCATCCCCTCTCTCCCAAGGACTGAGGTGGGGGGAGGGGTGCAACCATACTGGCCTGCCACTTCACCGATTAGTCAGGGATTCATACGGGTTACGGGGAGAGAGCTGGGCAGTGGGGTTAGTTTGGGATCGATTCAGGGCTATGGGAAGAGAGTGGGGCAGTGGGATTAGTTTGGGATCGATTCAGAGCTATGGGAAGAGAGTGGGGCAGTGGGATTAGTTTGGGATTGATTCAGGGCTACGGGAAGAGAGTGGGGCAGTGGGATTAGTTTGGGATTGATTCAGGGCTACGGGAAGAGAGTGGGGCAGTGGGATTAGTTTGGGATTGATTCAGGGCTATGGGAAGAGAGTGGGGCAGTGGGATTAGTTTGGGATTGATTCAGGGCTATGGGAAGAGAGTGGGGCAGTGGGATTAGTTTGGGATTGATTCAGGGCTTTGGGGAGTGGAGGGCAGAGAGATTAGTTTGGGATGAATACAGGGTGACAGGGAGAGAGTGGAGCAATGGGATTAGTTTGGGATTGATACTGGACAAATCAGATTGGCAGAAGCAACATGGAAGACAAATTTGTACAGTGCATCAGGGATTGTTACTGAGAGCAATACGTTGCACAACCTACCAGGGAACAGGCTATTTTAGCTCTAGTAAGGTGTAATGAGGTAAGATTAATAAGAGGAATCGTAGTTAAGGATCTTCTGGGGGCAGCGATCACAACATGGTAGAATTTCAAATTCAGTTTGAGGGCGAGCAACTCGGGTCTCAAACCAGTGTCTTCAACTTAAAACAAGAGCAATTACAGAAGTATGAAGAGAGCTGTCTAAAGCGGGCTGGGAAAATCGACTGAGGGGGAAGGTCCGGGAGGGCCCCAGCGGATTGGAAACCCGCTAATGCGATGTCCCTGTTCAAGAAAGGAGGGAGACATAAAACAGGAAACTATAGGCCAGTCAGCCTAACATTGGTCGTTGGGAAAATGCTGGAGTCCATTATTAAGGAAGAAACAGCAGGACATTTAGAAAAGCTTAACGCAATCAAACAGAATCAACATGGTTTTGTGAAAGGGAAATTACGTTTTACAGATTTGTTTGAGTTCTTTATGATACAACAAGCAGAGTTGATAAAGGGGAATCGGTAGATGTAGTGTATTTAGATTTCCAGAAGGCATTCGATAAGGTGCTTATGGTATTGGGGGTAACGTATTAGCATGGATTGAGGATTGGTTAATTCTCAGAAGACAGAGTCGGGATTAATGGGTCTTTTTCAGGTTGGAAAGATGGAACTAGTGGAGTGCCACAAGGATTATTCCTAGGGCCTCAATTATTTACTATCTATATTAATGACTTGGAGGAGGGGGCAGAGTGTAATATATCCAAATTTGCTAATGATACAAAAATAGGTGGGAGAGCATGTTGTGATGAGGACATAAGGAGATAGGTTGAGTGAGTGGGCAAAAACTTGGCCGACGGAGTTTAATGTCGGAAAGTGTGAGGTCATGCACTTTGGTAGGAAGAATCAAAAGACAGATTATTTAAATGGAGAGAAACCAGAGGGCTCTGGGTGTTCTTGTGCATGAAACACAAAAAGTTAGCATGCAGGTGCAGCAAGTAATTAAGACGACAAATGGAGTTTTGGCCTTTATTGCTAGGGGGTTGGAGTTTAAAAATAGGGAAGTCTTGGTACAACTGTACAGGGTGTTGGTGAGGCTGCACCTGGAGTACTGTGTACACTTTTGGCCCTCATATTTAAGAAAGGATATACTGGCATTGGAGACAGTTCAAAAGAAATTCACTAGGCTGATTCCTGGGATGAAGGGGTTGACTTATCAAGAATGGCTAAACAGGTTAGGCCTTTATTCATTAGAGTTTAGAAGAATGAGGGGTGATCTTATTGAAACGTACAAGATTCTGATGGGGGCTTGACAGGGGAGATTGTTGAGATGTTTCCACTAGTGGGGGAATCTCGAACGAGGGGACAGTTATAGAATAAGGGGACACTCATTTAAAACTGAGATGCAAAGGAATATCTTCTCTCAGAGGGAAGTGAAAGTCTGGAATTCTGGAACACCTGAGAGTGTTGTGGAAGCTCGATCACTGAAAGTATTTAAAGAGGAGGTATTTAAAGATAGATTTTTGAAATCTCAGGGAGTTGAGGACAATGAGGAGCTGGCACGAAAGAGGAGTTGAGGTCTGGGGCAGAGCAGCCATGATCTTATTGAAGGGCGGGGCAGACCTGAGGGGCCGAATGGCCTACTCCTGCTCCTATTTCTTATGTTCTTACAGCACGATGGGGAGAAAGTGGGTTAATGGAATTAGTTTGGGATTGATACAGGGCTATGGGGAAAGAGTGGGGCAGTGCGATTAATTTGGGATTGATACAGGGCTATGGGGAGAGAATGGGGCAGTGGGATTAGTTTGGGATTGATACAGGGCTATGGAGAGATAGTGGGTTAATGGGATTAGTTTGGGATTGATACAGGGTTGTGGGGAGAGAGTGGGACAGTGGGATTGGTTTGGGATTATTAAAGGGCGATGGGGAGATAGTGGGGCAGTGGGATTAGTTTGGGATTGATGCAGTGTTATTGGGAGAAAGTACTGCAGTGGGATTAGTTTGGGTTTGGTACAGGGTTAGGGAGAGAGAGTGAGGCAATGGGATGAGTTTGGGATTGATGCAGAGCTAGAGGGAGAGTGTGGGGCAGTGGGATTAGTTTGGGATTGAAACAGGGCATGGAGAAAAAAATTTGCAAGGTAATTACAGAGAGGTGCAAAGATTATAGGGTAGTTTTAATGGGGGACTTTAATTATCCATGCATTGACTGGGATAATAGTGTGAGGGACAAGAGTTCCTGGAGTGTGTTCAGGAAAATTTTCTACAACAGTATGTTGCTCATCCAACAAGAAATGAGACACTGCTAGACCTGGTGCCTGGGAATGGGGTGGGCCAAGTGGATCAAGTATCAGTCAGAGAGCATTTAGGAGACAGTGATCATTGTGTCATAGGTTTAGGCTGACTATAGAAAAGGACGAGGAACAATCCAGGTTAAGAATAATTAACTGGGGGAAGGCCAACTTCAATGGGGTAAGAATGGAGCTGGGGTGAATAAATTGGAGTCAAAAGCTGGCAGGAAAACCGGTCGATGAAAAATGGGCTAGAGGCCTGCTACCCGACCCGAACCAGACGGGACCAGACAACATACGGCGGGTTGGGTCAGGCCCATCTTCAGGCTCCGGCTTTCGGGATCGGTTTGGGTCAGTGCTGTGCCGGTAAGTATTAAAAATAAAAAACTTACTTGAGCTGGGAGTCCGGGACGGAACTGAGTCTGCGCAGTGAGCGAGTGACATCACTATGATGTCATCACGCACGCACAGCGGCTTCGTGGAGGTTCCAAGTCAGGAGGTAAGCAAACGGATGGCCAGGTGGGGTCAAGTTGGGGCGGGTTCGGGCCCGGCTGGGCTTGGGGCAAAAGCGGAGGGACTCGGGCCGGGTCGGGCTCGGGTTCATTTTTCCAACCTAAAGGAGGCCTCTACAATGGACTACTTTCAAAGAGGAGATAGTTTGGTCACAGTCGAGGTATGTTCCCTCAAAGGGGAAAAGTACAGCAAACAAATCCAGAGCCCCCTGGATGACAAAAGAGGTAGAGATTAAGATAAAGAAGAAAAAGTGTTCTTATGACAGATGCCAGGTAGAAAATACCTTTGAGAACTAGGCTGAATATAGAAGGTCCAGAGGGGAAGTAAAAAAGCAAATAAGAAAAGCAGAGAGAGAGCATGAGAAGAGACTGGCAGCTAACATTAAAGGAAATCCCAAAGTTTTCTATACGCAATATAAATAGTAAAAGAGTGGTAAAAGGAGGAACGGGGCCAATTAGAGACCAGAAAGGGGATATACACATGGAGGCAGAGGGCATAGCTGAGGTATTAAATGAATACTTTGCATCTGTCTTTACCAAGGAAGAAGATGCAACCCAGGTAATGTTGAAACAGGAGTTAAGTCAGACTAGAGGAGTTTAAAATTGATAAAGAGGTTAGATAGGCTATCTGTCTAAAGCACCAGGGCCGGATGAGATGCATCCAAGGATACTGAGGGAAGTGAGGGTGGAAATCGCAGAGACACTGGCCATAATTTTTTTAGTCTCCCTTAGACTCAGGGGTGGAGGGAGCCAGAGGACTGGAGAATTGCAAACATTACACCCTTGTTCAAAAATGGGTGTAAAGACAAGCCCAGCAACTACAGGCAAATCAGTTTAACTTCATGGTGGGAAAACTTCTAGAAAAAAGAATTTGGGACAAAATCAATAGTCACATGGACAAATGTGGGTTAATTAAGGAAAGCCAGCATGGTTTTCTTATCGTGAAATCATGTTTGACTAACTGGCTGGAGTTTTTTTTGGGGAGGTAACAGAGGGTTGGTGAGGGCAATGCTGTTGATGTGGTGTACATGGACTTTCAAAAGGCATTTGATACAGTGCCACACGACAGACCTGTGAGCAAACTTGTAGCTCATGGAATAAAAGGAACAGTAGCAACATGGATACGAAAATGGCTGAGTGACAGGAAAAAAAGTAAGCGTTAATGGATGTTTTTCGGGCTGGAGGAAGGTTTGTAGTGGAGTTCCTCAGGGGTCAGTGTTGGGACCCTTGCTTTTCCTGATAATATATTAATGATCTAGACCTTAGCATACAAGGAACAATTTCAAAGTCTGCACACGATACGAAACTTGTAAGCATTGTGAACAGTGAGGAGGGTAGTGTAGAACTTCAAAGGACATAGAAAAGCTGGTGGAATGGGCAGACAGGTGGCAGATGAAGTTCAATGCAGAGAAATGTGAGGAGATTCATTTTGGTAGGAAGAACATGGAGACAATATAGAATAAAGGGTACAATTCTAAAGGGGGTACTGGAGCAGAGGGACCTAGGCTTATATGTGCACAAGTTATTAAAGGTGGCAGAACAAGGTTGAGAGAGCAGTTAATAAAGCACACAGTATCCTGAGCTTTATTAACAGAGGCATAGAGTACAAGAGCAAGGAAGTTATGTTGAACTTGTATAAGACACTAGTCCGGCCTCAGCTGGAGTATTGCATCCAATTCTGGGCACCGCACTTGAGGAAAGACCTGAGGGCAGTGGAGAGAGTACAGAAAAGATTCACGAGAATGGTTCCAGGGATGAGGAATTTCAGTGATGAAGATAGATTGGAGAAGTTAGGACTGTTTTCCTTGAAGAGAAGGCCGAGAGGTGATTTGGTCGAGGTATTCAAAATCATGAGGGGTCTGGACAGAGTAGATAGAGAGAAACTGTCCCCACTTGTGAAAGCATAGAGAACGAGAGGGCACAAATTTAAAGTATTTGGTAAGAGAAGCAAAAGTGACACGAGGAAAAACTTTTTCACCTAGTGAGTGGATTGTCTGAAATACGCTGCCCGAGAACGTGGTGGAGGCAGTTTCAATTGAAGCATTCAGAAGGGAATTAGACAGTTATATGAAAAGGAAAAATGTGCAGGGTTATGGGACTGAGGGAATTGCTCTTTCAGAGAGCCAGTGCAGATATGATGGGCTGAAGGCCTCCTTCTGCACTGTAACAATTCTGTGATCGAGGGCTTTGGGGGGAGAATGGGACAGTGGGAGTAGTTTGGGATTGATACAGGGCTATGGGGAGAGGGGGGGGGAAGTGGGATTAGGTTGGGATTGATACAGGGCTTTGGGGAGAGGGGACAGTGGGATTAGTTTGGGAATTGATACAGGGCTTTGGGGAGAGGGGACAGTGGGATTAGTTTGGGGATTGATACAGGGCTTTGGGGAGAGGGGACAGTGGGATTAGTTTGGGAATTGATACAGGGCTTTGGGGAGAGTGGGTCAGTGGGATTAGTTTTGGATTGATACAGGGCTTTGGGGAGAGTGGGTCAGTGGGATTAGTTTTGGATTGATACAGGGCTTTGGGGAGAGTGGGTCAGCGGGATTAGTTTGGGAATTGATACAGGGCTTTGGGGAGAGTGGGTCAGTGGGATTAGTTTGGGATTGATACAGGGCTTTGGGGAGAGTGGGTCAGTGGGATTAGTTTGGGATTGATACAGGGCTTTGGGGAGAGGGGACAGTGGGATTAGTTTGGGATTGATACAGGGCTTTGGGGAGAGGGGACAGTGGGATTAGTTTGGGATTGATACAGGGCTTTGGGGAGAGTGGGTCAGTGGGATTAGTTTTGGAATTGATACAGGGCTTTGGGGAGAGGGGACAGTGGGATTAGTTTGGGATTGATACAGGGCTTTGGGGAGAGGGGACAGTGGGATTAGTTTGGGATTGATACAGGGCTTTGGGGAGAGTGGGGCAGTGGGATTAGTTTGGGATTGATACAGGGCTTTGGGGAGAGTGGGTCAGTGGGATTAGTTTTGGAATTGATACAGGGCTTTGGGGAGAGGGGACAGTGGGATTAGTTTGGGATTGATACAGGGCTTTGGGGAGAGGGGACAGTGGGATTAGTTTGGGATTGATACAGGGCTTTGGGGAGAGTGGGTCAGTGGGATTAGTTTTGGAATTGATACAGGGCTTTGGGGAGAGGGGACAGTGGGATTAGTTTGGGATTGATACAGGGCTTTGGGGAGAGGGGACAGTGGGATTAGTTTGGGATTGATACAGGGCTTTGGGGAGAGTGGGGCAGTGGGATTAGTTTGGGATTGATACAGGGCTTTGGGGAGAGTGGGTCAGTGGGATTAGTTTTGGAATTGATACAGGGCTTTGGGGAGAGGGGACAGTGGGATTAGTTTGGGATTGATACAGGGCTTTGGGGAGAGTGGGGCAGTGGGATTAGTTTTGGATTGATACAGGGCTTTGGGGAGAGTGGGTCAGTGGGATTAGTTTTGGAATGATAGTGGTTTGGGGAGAAAGTGGGGCAGTGGGATTAGTTTTGGATTGATACAGGGCTTTGGGGAGAGTGGGTCAGTGGGATTAGTTTTGGAATGATAGTGGTTTGGGGAGAAAGTGGGGCAGTCTTGTATTGCTGCAGCAAATGGACATTACAGACTGGCCTCAGTCTGTACTCTAAACCTCTATGGTAAGGAATCCTACACAGGGAGCTTTACTCTGTATGCCGCAATACCACAGAGCAGTACAATGACATCAGGGAGAATTATTGAGTTTAATTTGATCTCACTATCAAGTGAACACCTGAAATAGGACATCCGATGCTGTATTCAAAACAGTCATGGCTCAGTTGGTCATCTCATCCTCGCCAGAGGACATTGTGGGATTGAGTCCCATTCCAGGAATCCGGCCCAATGCCCAGGCCAGCACTCCCGGCGCTAGTGCTGAAGGAGTGCCGCACAGTCGGAGGGGCCGTCTTTCAGATGCGGTATCTGCCCATTCAACGGACTTAATGATTCCAAAGGTCACTATCGGAAGTAGAGTTGGGGAGTTCTCCCCAGTGTCCTGGGCCAATATTTCCTCCTTCAGTGGGAGGGAGATGGAGCGGGAGTGTCGTCCCTGGATTATGGCGCTCAAGACCAACATTCCCTGAAAGCTGTGCGGCCTTACAGCAACCCTCATATGCAGCCCGCACACAAGTCAGCCCCTTGAAGTTACTGTACGTATCTGGCCGCACAAAAGGATTTCAAGGGCCTGGCACGTTTCATGGAGGGAAAATTGACGGCCATTTTCCAGCTCAGCGTGGACATCTAATTGGCTCGGCTGCTACTTTTGGTTGAGGGAGGAAATTTCGGCACCGGGACACTGGTGGCTGTGGGACCTTCCAACTCACCAGTAAATAAAACCAGCAGCTGGACAGACTGGTGCTTGTCCCAAACTTCAGCACTCCTTCGAACACCACCAACCCGCCTCCCCATGCCCTGACTCAGTTAACAGCAAGCTGACAGATGGAGCCTGCACTGCACTGTGTGAAAACTAATTTTATTGGACGTATAAAACTCCTCTCCTCTAGTACTCCATCTATACTCAACTCTCGGTCTTAAGTGTAGGCTGCTGTCCAATCTCAACCTGCTGAACTGAGATACCTGCGAGAGAGAGAAAGCAGCCTGTTAACGTGGATCAGAGGCTGGAGGCGCATCCCCCATCGCTCGATGTCGCACTTCAAAGACATGGCAAGTTGCGAGGGGGAGGAATGAAGAGCCTGTCAGATCAGGCGGAGGTGGAATACAGCTGAGATACTGATGGTGCAGGACCTTCAGGGAGCTGGTGACTGAAATCGGGTACGCTTTGCACAGTTGGGAACCATGATCAGCATTCCATGGGTCGAGAACTTCCACCTTGCGCATGTCTGCTCTCGACCCCCTTCACCCTCCTTCCCCCCCTCCCCCCCCCCCCAACAAATAGTACCTGAAGAGGGACTGGAAAGGGGACAGATTGGTTTACAAGTTTAATACTGGGAGAAAGGCCCCAGACAAACAGCAACTCGTGTAACAGGAAGTCAGCTAGTCAGTAACCTGATGAGCAGGCTGCAATTTGGGACACAGCGCAGAGGAATAGGACAGTCACGTACACAAACGCCATCCCAACTCCTGTCCTGCCGTTTGCCGCACATCCACAGCCTGTCCCACTTTCAGATACCAGCCCCTCCATCACTAACACACAGCCTGTCTCACTCTCAGATACCAGCTCCTCCATCACTGACACACAGCCTGTCCCACTCTCAGATACCAGCTCCTCCATCACTAACACACAGCCTGTCCCACTCTCAGATACCAGCTCCTCCATCACTAACACACAGCCTGTCTCACTCTCTGATACCAGCTCCTCCATCACTAACACACAGCCTGTCTCAGTCTCAGATACCAGCTCCTCCATCACTAACACACAGTCTGTCTCACTCTCAGATACCAGCTCCTTCATCACTAACACACAGCCTGTCCCACTTTGCGATACCAGCTCCTCCATCACTAACACAGCCTGTCCCACTCTCAGATACCAGCTCCTCCATCACTAACACACAGCCTGTCCCACTTTGCGATACCAGCTCCTCCATCACTAACACAGCCTGTCTCACTCTCAGATACCAGCTCCTCCATCACTAACACACAGCCTGTCCCACTCTCAGATACCAGCTCCTCCATCACTAACACACAGCCTGTCTCACTCTCAGATACCAGCCCCTCCATCACTAACACAGCCTGTCCCACTCTCAGATACCAGCTCCTCCATCACTAACACAGCTTGTCCCACTCTCAGATACCAGCCCCTCCATCACTAACACAGCCTGTCTCACTTTCAGATACCAGCTCCTCCATCACTAACACACAGCCTGTCCCACTCTCAGATACCAGCTCCTCCATCACTAACACACAGCCTGTCCCACTCTCAGATACCAGCTCCTCCATCACTAACACACAGCCTGTCTCACTCTCAGATACCAGCTCCTCCATCACTAACACACAGCCTGTCCCACTCTCAGATACCAGCTCCTCCATCACTAACACACAGCCTGTCTCACTCTCAGATACCAGCTCCTCCATCACTAACACACAGCCTGTCTCACTCTCAGATACCAGCTCCTCCATCACTAACACACAGCCTGTCCAAATCTCTCAAAGGTAAAAGGACTTTGCATTTTTACATCGTCTTGCACTACCTCAAATAGTCCAAAGTGCTATGAACCAGTGTCACTGCTGGTATGCAAGAAGCACAGCAGCCAATTTTCAGGCATCTGAATGGTGGCCATGCTATAATAAGCTCCAACACGAATGCTGGGCCTAGCTCCCTCTCACTCACGGCCTGAATGAGCAGCGGACAGATAAAGCGACGGACTCCTATCTGGGTGCGGGGCCGTGGCCGGCACCAGGTTAGAATTGATTGATAAGTGATGACTGTGCTTCAATGCACAATTGAACGGATTTGCCTTAATACCTGCCCTCAGCATCCTCGACATCAGCGTCTCCATCACTCCCACCTGGCAGGTCATCTGGCTCCACCTCGGGGTCTGTGTTTGGCTCCTGTCAACAAGTAGGGGGGGGGGGAAAAAAAACAAGGTCACACATGAAACAGATGGTGGTGGGAAAGGCGGGCTGTTGGGCGGGACGACAGGGCAGGGGACAAGTTGCCCGTAGAGCGGCTACCATTGGGTCTCTGGATGGTTTAGGCAGAAACACGGCTCAGGTTCCTGCTCCGAATCACTACCCTGTTACTCCTGCTGAGATCAGCAACTGGTGTCACTCCGGAAGCTGCCCCTCCGCCACCCTCTCGCCCCTTCCACCACACCAACCACTCCCAACGGCTGTCTCCCAATATCTGCCGACTGAGGGCAGGATCAAGGCCTGGCTGTCAAAGCAGTCAACACTGCTCGATACCTCACCCTGTGTGCTTGCTCCCCCCCGTGCAAACTAAAAGCTGGAATCAAGTCAATCACCTCCGTCCCGTAGCCCTCCGAGTGGCTTGTGCCAATCCCATTCGTCATTCCGCATGCCACTGGTTTGGGATCCTCCTCTGTTAATTCAACAAGCTCTTCTGGGGCCTGAGGAAGAACATGCAAACAGCCATCAGTACAAGATAGAAAGTTGGGGGGGAACCCACAGCTTGCCATGCAGCACATTATTAAGCTCGTGCAAGAGTACTGTACTCTTCCAAGCTGCGTGTGCCCGAGCTGGGATCACTTGATACTTGAGTCACACTGTTCTTTTCCAGAACACAGACAACCCTTACCTAGAACTCAAAAGATTAAGAGCAATAAAGTCTCGCAAACAGGTTGGATGGTACCAGACGGGAGCGAATCATCCCCTTTTATCCCCGCACCTCACCCACGTCTCTTGATTTCACATCCTTCCAAGGCCCTGCCCCCTCTCCCTATCTCTGTAATCCCCTTCAGACCCCACAACCCTCCGAGATCTCTGCGTTCCTCTAATTCCGGCCTCTTCAGCATCCCCCGATTTTAATCTCTCCACCAGTGGCGGAAGTGCCTTCAGCTGCCTGGGCCCCGAGCTCTGGAATTCCCTCCCTGAACCTCTCCGCCTCTCTCTCTCTCGCCTCCTTTAAGACGCTCCTTAAAACCGACCTCTTTGACCACGCTTTTGGCAGTCTGCCCTCATACCAGCTTATGTGGTTATGTGTCTTTTTGCTTTATAATGCTCCTGTGAAATGCTGTGGGATGTTTTATGTTAAAGGCAATATATAAATGCAAGTTGTTCTCATTATGGGCTGTACATGCACAGGAGCTGACAGACGTACATGAGCCGCAAGGCACCAGACGGGAGCAAACCATTCTCTTTTACAAGCTGTGAACTGCTCAGTTCTGGTGAGTCTGAGTCATTTATGTAACAGGGATTAAAGGTCACCCTCTCAGTAACAGGAGGCAGGGAGCTGACAGTGGGAAAACTCCTCCAGGACAGTGACTTGCAAAGTCACAGCCTGCAGCATGATGACCGGTGAGGAGGACTGACGTCACCCCACAGACACTGGCTCCACCGCCTCGAGGGAGTGACAGGCAGGGTATTAATAGAACACTGTGCATCACGAGAAGCCACCCAACTCTGCTGCAGAGGCAGTTCCACTGGTCGGGGAGTCAGTGACTGGAGTCCAATAATATATCACTCAAAGAATGAGGGGCTAGAAAGGTTAGAAGATTTTTTATTTTTAAGAGGAGGCAGATGATTGTTTAAATGTGTGGACTGCTGCATCAGGTGGAACAGAACCCACGAGAGCTTTGAAAAGATAAGGGGATAAATATATGAAAGGGTCTGGGGAAAAGAGTGGGAGAATTGGAAGGAGGGGGCAGCACTTTGAGATAGAGGACAAGCAGGTGGTAGGATGACTGGGGAAAGGTGCTGACTGCAGAGCTCTGAGAGCTAGCATGGGGTGGGGTGGGGACAACAGGTCTAAAGGGAGCAGGGGACAGGGAATAGGAGGCAGCAGATGGCTGCTGCAAAGAGGGCAAGAACAGCCACGATGGGCCCAATGGTCTCCTTCTCTGGCGTGAAACAGAGATTCTAGGCAGGATTGAGAAGTCTCAGCGATGGATTGAATGGGAGGTTTGAAGTGCAGCTCAGGGTCCACATGGGGTAGTGTCGGGTACAGGTTGAGTGAAGAAGTGAGGTAAAGGGGATGGGTGGGGAGTGCGAGGGGGTAACGCAGTGTGTTTCCAGCAGCAGGGAAGCACACAAGACAGCTTGTAGCGTGTCTGCTTGCTCGGCTCAGTGCCCCTTAGCCAAAGGGTGGGGGAGGGCCAGAGAATCCAAAACCTACATTGGCTCCCGGTCTGGCAATGCCTCGACTTTAAAATTCTCATTTCAAACCCCTCCACAACCTTACTCAAAACTATTTCTAAACTCCTCCAGCCCGACAACCCTCCAATTCTGCCCTCGAACAAACTCCCGATTTTATTCGTTCCCAGTCATGATTGTATCTTCCGCCTTCTGGGTCCGAAGCTCTGGAATTCCCACCCTCAGCCCCTCCTCCGCCTCTTGTTCAGATTCACCTTCAAACCTATCTCCAGCTGTCTTAGTACCTCTTTACGTGGCTCAAACTCAATGTTTGATAGCACTCCTCTGAGGCACCCTGGGACAATTCACTAGGTTATAGGTGCTACATAAAGGCAAGTTGTCATTGATATTTCAAAGTGGCTCCAGGAGATGCCATTCTCAACGTCAAGGGAGATACAGCCTGCCCACATTTCACCTCCAAGTCATCATAGCACCTTGAACATATAACAGCAGTTTACATCATGCAAAGCAGTCACTCGGTCCATCATGTCTGGCCAGCTCTTCGGGAGAGCAATCTCAGATCAAATTCCACTGCCCCACTCACTCCCCATAGCCCTGTATCAATCCCAAACTAATCCCACTGCCTCACTCTCTCCCCATAGCCCTGTATCAATCCCAAACTAAACCCACTGCCCCACTCACTCCCCATAGCCCTGTATCAATCCCAAACTAATCCCACTGCCTCACTCTCTCCCCATAGCCCTGTATCAATCCCAAACTAATCCCACTGCCCCGCTCACTCCCCATAGCCCTGTATCAATCCCAAACTAATCCCACTGTCCCGCTCTCTCCCCATAGCCCTGTATCAATCCCAAACTAATCCCACTGTCCCACTCTCTCCCCATAGCCCTGTATCAATCCCAAACTAATCCCACTGCCCCGCTCACTCCCCATAGCCCTGTATCAATCCCAAACGAATCCCACTGCCCCGCTCACTCCCCATAGCCCTGTATCAATCCCAAACTAATCCCACTGTCCCACTCTCTCCCCATAGCCCTGTATCAATCCCAAACTAATCCCACTGTCCCACTCTCTCCCCATAGCCCTGTATCAATCCCAAACTAATCCCACTGCCCCACTCTCTCCCCATAGCCCTGTATCGATCCCAAACTAATCCCACTGCCCCACTCACTCCCCATAGCCCTGTATCAATCCCAAACTAATCCCACTGCCCCACTCACTCCCCATAGCCATCAATCCCAAACTAATCCCACTGCCCCACTCTCTGCCCATAGCCCTGTATCAATCCCAAACTAATCCCACTGCCCCACTCTCCCCATAGCCCTGTATCGATACCAAACCAATCCCACTGTCCCGCTCACTCCCCATAGCCCTGTATCGATCCCAAACTAATCCCACTGCCCCGCTCACTCCCCATAGCCCTGTATCGATCCCAAACTAATCCCACTGTCCCGCTCACTCCCCATAGCCCTGTATCGATCCCAAACTAATCCCACTGCCCCGCTCACTCCCCATAGCCCTGTATCGATCCCAAACTAATCCCACTGTCCCACTCTCTCCCCAAAGCCCTGTATCAATCCCAAACTAATCCCACTGCCCCACTCACTCCCCATAGCCATCAATCCCAAACTAATCCCACTGCCCCACTCTCTGCCCATAGCCCTGTATCAATCCCAAACTAATCCCACTGCCCCACTCTCCCCATAGCCCTGTATCGATACCAAACCAATCCCACTGTCCCGTTCACTCCCCATAGCCCTGTATCGATCCCAAACTAATCCCACTGCCCCGCTCACTCCCCATAGCCCTGTATCGATCCCAAACTAATCCCACTGTCCCGCTCACTCCCCATAGCCCTGTATCGATCCCAAACTAATCCCACTGCCCCGCTCACTCCCCATAGCCCTGTATCGATCCCAAACTAATCCCACTGTCCCACTCTCTCCCCATAGCCCTGTACCAATCCCAAACTAATCCCACTGTCCCACTCTCTCCCCATAGCCCTGTATCAATCCCAAACTAATCCCACTGCCCCGCTCACTCCCCATAGCCCTGTATCGATCCCAAACTAATCCCACTGCCCCGGACTCCACACATCTGTCTCTACCTTTGATTAACAAATTACCTCGACCTTTCCTCCTCACACATGTAAGGATTTGAAATAGATCGTCCCTCGTCACTGTCTACCCAACCAGGAGAAATATTCTCACCCTGTTCAGTCCATTAAAATGCTTCCGAATTTGAAAAACCTTCCCTAAACATCCTCGGCCTTCTCTACCCCAGCGTAAAATTGCCAAGTGTCTCAAGTCTGTCCTATTTGGTGAATCTACACTTTCACACTCTATGGCTTCGGATAAAGGCACATATGAAGCTGCACATGGTACTCGAACAGTGGCCTGACTGGTGTTCAGTTCACATCCATTACTTATTTTTTTACCCTGCGTGACTATCTCAACTGATGTTAACCCAGCTCCCTCAAACCGTCACTCAGTAATCCCTCCCAGCCTGCACTCTGGTTCCCCTCCCCACCATCTCCAGTAACTCGGAGATTCGGTGAATGGATACCTTGCAGCAGTTCAGCCCAGCAAAGAAGTAAAAGAACAAGAAGGTTAAATGACAACCTACCCTCCCCCCAGCGACTTCCATTTCCAGCCGCCAGTCCTCTCTCGCCCGAAGGCAGGCTGGCTGGTGCACAGCTGTGTTGTGGTTAAATATAGAAACACTTGCTAATTGGGAAAACGCCTCCGCAGCAATCACATCTGATAGTCAGAGGACGTCAGATGTATTTTTAGAAAAGCACACACTAATCTCACCCAGCGGCCTGGTTTCACTCAGCCCCGAGAGGGAGCACAAGGACAATGGGGTAGAAAGTGTTGTCTTGGGATCAGCGAGGAAAAGGAAGCACAGAGTAAAGCTCCCTCTACACTGTCCCCATCAAACACTCCCAGGACAGGTACAGCACGGGGTTAGATACAGAGTAAAGCTCCCTCTACACTGTCCCCATCAAATACTCCCTGAACAGGTACAGCACGGGGTTAGATACAGAGTAAAGCTCCCTCTACACTGTCCCCATCAAACACTCCCAGGACAGGTACAGTACGGGGGTAGAAAGAAAAAGAGAAGAAAAAAAAAGAAAAAAAAAACGGGGTTAGATACAGAGTAAAGCTCCCTCTACACTGTCCCCATCAAACTTTCCCAGGACAGGTACAGTACGGGGTTAGATACAGAGTAAAGCTCCCTCTACACTGTCCCCATCAAACACTCCCAGGACAGGCACAGCACTGGGTTAGATACCGAGTAAAGCTCCCTCTACACTGTCCCCATCAAACACTCCCAGGACAGGTACAGTACGGGGGTAGAAAGAAAAAGAGAAGAAAAAAAAGAAGAAAAAAAACGGGGTTAGATACAGAGTAAAGCTCCCTCTACACTGTCCCCATCAAACTTTCCCAGGACAGGTACAGTACGGGGTTAGATACAGAGTAAAGCTCCCTCTACACTGTCCCCATCAAACACTCCCAGAACAGGTACAGTACGGGGTTAGATACCGAGTAAAGCTCCCTCTACACTGTCCCCATCAAACACTCCCAGGACAGGCACAGCACTGGGTTAGATACCGAGTAAAGCTCCCTCTACACTGTCCCCATCAAACACTCCCAGGACAGGTACAGTACGGGGTTAGATACAGAGTAAAGCTCCCTCTACACTGTCCCCATCAAACACTCCCAGAACAGGTACAGTACGGGGTTAGATACAGAGTAAAGCTCCCTCTACACTGTCCCCCAAATCCTTGTCTAGCTTCCCCCTAAATGTACCTATGCTATTTCCCTCAGACACTCCCTGTGGTAGTGAGTTACACATTTTCACCACTCTCTGGGTAAAGAAGTTTCTCATGAATTCCCGATTGGAATGATTAGGGATTATCTTATATTGTTAGCTCTTCTCCACAAGTGAAAACATTTTCTCTACAACTCTATCAAACCCCTGCAATAACTTTCTTGACCTCCATTAAATCACCCACCCCCAAACCCCCCCTCCCCCCACCAGCCTTCTCTTTTCTGCAGAAGAGTCACAGTCTGTTCAATCTTTCTGGACAAGCACATCCTCTCAGTCCTGGTACCACCTGAGTGAATCCTTTTTTCCACCTTCTCCACTGACTGTGTCCTTTTAATTATACAGAGACCAGAGCTGTGCACAGTACTCCAGGTGTGGTCTAACCAAGTTTAACACTTTGCTGATCAATTCTACCCTTCTAGAAATGAATGCCTTCTGTAAATGGCCTTATTAACCTTTATTATGCTGGGGTATTGACTTGCTGCCTGCAGGTTCTCCCATTACGTAGCACCCCCTCCCCCCACTCACTGCTCGCTCAATCTTCCAATTATCTCAATAGTTCCAGATGATGCCCCATTTTGTGCTTGGCACTGTGGTGCCAGCTTGGTGCAGAGCTGCCCTCGCCACCCGCTGTCAAGCTCCGCGGCAAAGCAAGAGGCAGCAGACGCTAAAGTAATTATTGAGGGAGCAAGGTGGCCAGGATGATGCGAGTAAAGGAGCGCAGAAGAACCAAACGAAATACGCCATCCCTGCCCGACCAGTGTTGGGAGTGGTGTCACAGTGGGTACAGCCATGGACTGCGAATTCATTCTGTTCCTCTCACCCACATCCCCCCACCTCACAGTTAAAGCGACCGCACAGGACAACTGGAAATACGTACCTGGGCGGGTGATCCAGCCAGGTCTCGATCCAATAGGGCGTGGTATTCATTGACGAGCCTGTGGCAGCCCTGTAGATTCTCAATGGGCTCCCAGGTGTTGGCTCTGGAGTTGTACCCCTTCCACTTCAGCAAGTACTCCACACCCCCCTCTATGTATCGAGAACTCAGGATAGCTTCCACCTGTAGAACAGACACAGAGGGAGGGAACAAAACAACAAGTTAAGGTATTATCACTGTCTCTCCCCAATTGATCAGCAGGTAACTGCGTCATTCAGTGCCTTGGTCTATGTTGTAGCTGATGCACCTGCTGCTGACCGGGATCCAGGCTAGCCTGTTGGAATGTGCATGGAGGTCGAGTGCGGACAGGGTTGGGTCTGGCTGCGCTGCCCTTTGTGGGCGAATTTCCTACCGTCTCGGCTCCAACATTTAAAATGGTCGCATCGGAGAGGCGTTGGGGGGGGGGGGGGGGGGGGGGGGTGGTGACCAGCGCCCGTGAAACCTATACCCCCTCTGACTAGCGCCTCCAGGAGAGTTCACCTCCAGGAAAGTGCTAAGCTGCTCACAGACGGCTTTGTCGCCGAAACGGAGAACATTCTCTCATTCGTTCAGCTGCCCAAGTCGAATCCTCCTGCCTTGCAAGTGAAATCCTCTCCCCAGGGCACACTCCTGCCCTCGGCCTGAGCCCGTATCTTTCTCTGGTTTTTCCTCCCTTCTCCCCTCAATGTTCCTCCAAGCTCACCCTGCCCACAAACGTCAGTAGGAGGCGTGGAGCCTGCTCCGCCGTTCAGTAGGATCACGGCTGATTTTCTGCTTATACTCCACTTTCCTTCCTGATCTCCCACATCCCATGATTCCTTAAGTGCCCAAAAGTCTACTGAATACGTCCAACACTGCGCTCTGGGGTGACGAATTCCAAAGACTCAACCGAGTGAAGAAATATCTCTCCTCGGGCTGATAAACGGCCACCCCCTCTCTCCTCCACCACCCCCCCCCCACCCCCCCACCCTGAGGTTACGACCCCCCCCCCAGTTCTAGTCTCTCCAGCTAAGATAAACAACCTCTCAAGAACTTTACACCTTTCAATGAGATCGCTACTCATTCTTTTAAACTCCAGAGAATGTAGGCCCAATCTACTTCGTGAGCCACCTCTTGCTCTGCCTAGACCCCATTCCCACTCAACTGCCGACCGGCCAACTTCCTTTTCTGGGCCTTTGTGCCACCTGACATTAGACGTCGTTCCAGCTCTTCGGGTACTATGCCCCTTCCCTTTCAAAAGGCCCACCCTCCTCCCCTCTGTACTTGCAAACTGCTGACCCGTCTCAAAACCTCGACGCCCCACATGCTGTCCATCGACTTCCACCTTCGCACGTTACCCACCTCGAGCCTATCAGCTGCTGAAACCCTTTCGTTGCTACCAGACTTGATTTTTTTTTTTATTTGTTCATGGGACGTGGGTGTCACCGGCTAGGCCAGCATTTTTTGCCCATCCTTGTTCGCCCTTGACAACTGAGTGGCTCACTGGGCCATTTCAGAAGGATTATTTAAAGAGTAAACCACATTGCTGTGGGTCTGGGGGGTCACGTGTTCCAGACCAGGTAAGGACAGCAGATTTCCTTCCCTAAAGGACATTCGTGAACCAGATGGGTTTTTACAACAACTGACAATGGTTTCAGTCACCATTAGACCTGTTCTTTAATACCAGATTAATTGAATTCACTTTTCACCATCTGTGGTGGGATTTGAACCCATGTCCCCAGAGCATTAGGCTTCTGGGATTACTAGTCCAGTGACACTGCCACTCACCACTGCCTCCCCTGTATTATTTCAACAGTTGCCTTGTCCGCTTCGTGTCCTTACTCTGAACTCGAAACCCGAGCTCGTGCTAAACTCCACTGCCTGTACCCATTTGGACCAGATGTGCTTGAAAGGGGAGTACGCAGTTTCCCCTCCACAAGTGACTCCGCTCAGATGTGTGCCAACCCTTCCCAGAGAGGAGATTCACCATCCCCTTCAGTCGTGGAAGCCCAAGTCACTAATAGTAGACATGAGGTTTCGCCCATCTGGCACATTCCTCATGTGAGCCCAGGGTATTCCACAGTGGAGCCAGGGACAGCTCCTTCAACCTACACACACACACCCACTTCCCAGTAGGAATTCACTAGACCAGTGTCAACCCTCCTCAGTCCCTCCCAACTCCTTGTTTGGGGGGGGGGGGGGGGGGGGGGGAGGGAATCAGCAACCTAAGAACAGAGACAGAGAGCAGCCACTCAAGGCAGCAGCCGGTCCCCATCTTCTCAGGGCTACCAGGGATGGGCAATAAAGGCAGCCATGCCATCCCAAGGATGCATTTTAAAAAAACCCTGCCCTTTGTGAAGAGGTGCTGGCGTAGTGGTAATGTCACTGGACTAGCAATCCAGAGTCCCAGGCTAATGCACTGGGGACATGGGTTCAAATCCCACCACAGCAGATGGAGAAATCTGAATTCAATTAATAAATCTGGAATTAAAAGCTAGTCTAATGGTGACCATGAACCCATTGTCGATTGTTGTAAAAACCCATCTGGTTGACTCTCAGTCGTCAAGTACAATTAGGATGGGTACTAAATGCTGGCCGAGCATGGGCTCCTTCAATGGAATATGCAACAGCTAACACGAGTAACAATATGGCCTCTGATGCAATAATGTTTGCTGAAAAGAATCGCAACAGAGTTTATTTTTGGGTACAACAGGTACATAACCCAGTGTGCTAATTAGTTGATCACCCGTGGCATTGATCACTGAGTTGGAGGCTCAATAAAGTGTGATGGGAGAGTGCGTCAGTAAAACGTGTCACTTAGATGAATCATTTACACCAAGTGCATGCCAAGGCTAGATTTTTAGCATGTTGCAAACAAACGATCAACAAATCGATCACTCTTCACAGAATCTACACTTGAGCGTCAAAAAACTGCCAATCGTTTCATCCTGGTTTCTTTGGATCTTGGGCCAACTCAAAGAGTTACCTCCACCAAACAGCAATTAATCTCTAACCAACTGTAGGAATCTTAGCGCTGAGGGGCTTTGTGACCTTCAAGGGTATCTGTGCTTGGCTGCCCAAGCTGTTCCAGTACAGCTACAACAAAGGTATCTACCCAACAATGTGGAAAATTACCCAGGCACGTCCTATCCACAAAAAAAATGTACAAATCCAATACAGCCAATTACCATCCCATCGGTTTCAGAAAAGTGATGGAAGGGATCGTCAACAGTGCTATCAAGCGGCACTTGCTCAGCAATAACCGACTCACTGACACTCAGTTTGAGTTCCGCCAGCGCCACCTGGCTCCTGACCTCATTACAGCCTTGGTCCAAACATGGACAAAAGAGGTGAACTCCAGAGGTGAGGAGAGAGTGAATGCCCTTGACATCAAGGCAGCATTTGACAGAGTATGGCATCAAGGAGCCCTCGCAAAACTGGAGTCAATGAGAATCGGGGGGAAATCTCTCTGCTGGTTGGAGTCATACCTAGCACAAAGGAAGATGGTTGTGGTTGTTGGAGGTCAATCATCTCAGTCCCAGGACATCGCAGCAGAAGTTCCTCAGGGTAGTGTCCTAGGCCCAACCATCTTCAGCTGCTTCATGAATGAACTTCCCTCCATCCTCAGGTCAGAAGTGGGGATGTTCGCTGATGACTGCACAATGTTCAGCACCATTTGCGACTCCTCAGATACTGATGCAGCCCATGTCCATAGGCAGCAACACCTAGACAATATCCAGGCTTGGGCTGATAAGTGACAAGTAACATTCACACCACACAAGTGCCAGGCAATGACCATCTCAAACAAGAGAGAATCTAACCATCTCCGCTTGACAATCAAAGCAATACTATCACTGAATGCCCCACTCTCAACATCCTGGGGGTTACCATTGACCAGAAACTGAACTGGAGTAGCCACAAATACTGTGACTACAAGAGCAGGTCAGAGGTTGGGAATTCTGTGGTAACTCACCTCTTGAGTCCCCAAAGCCTGTCCACCATCTACAAGGCACAAGTCAGGAGTGTGATGGAATACTCTCCACTTGCCTGGATGGGTGCAGCTCCAACAACACTCAAGAAGCTCGACACCATCCAGGACAAAGCAGCCCGCTTGATTGGCATCCCATCCATCAACATAAACGTGCACTCTCTCCCCCACCGACACACAGTGGCAGCAGCGTGAGCCATCTACAAGATGCACTGCAGCAACTCACCAAGCCTCCTTCGACAGCACCTTTCAAACCCACGACTTCAACCACCTAGAAGAACAAGGGCAGCAGACGCATAGGAACACCACCACCTGCAAGTTCCCCTCCAAATCAAACACCATTCTGACATGGAACTATATCACCGTTCCTTCACTGTTGCTGGATCAAAATCCTGGAACGCCCTAACAGCACAATAGGTGTACCTACCCTACATGGACTGCAGTGGCTCAAGAAGGCGGCTCACCAACACCTTCTCAAGGGCAATTTAGGGATGGACAATAAACGGACACACACATCCTGTGAATGAATAAAAAAAAAAGACATATCACAGGTACAATACGGCTCACCTTTTAGAAGAGCACGTTGGAAAAACTTATTCCGGTACTGGTTTCACGAACTCGGGACATCCCAAAACATTTACAGCAGTGGAGGTACCTTCTCGAAAAGCAGTTGATGTGGTAATGTAGGAAACACGGCAGACAATTTGTGCATAGCAAGCTCCCACAAACAGCACTGTGATAAGTGACCAGATTATCTGTTATTCAGCTGTTAGCTGAGGGATAAATATTGGCCCCAGGACAATGAGGAGAACTCCCCGCTTTTCTTCAAAATAGTGGCCGAGAGATATTTTACGTCCATCCGAGGGGGACAGACAGGACCCTCAGTCTTATCCGAAAGATGGCAGCTCAGGCAGTGATGTGCTCTCGCAGTCTTGACACCAGGAGTGTCGACTCTGAATTAAGAGGATTCGAATCTCTGGCGTGGGAACTCAAACCAACGCCACTCTGACTCAGAGGCAAGAGAGAGACCCACTGAGCCACAGCTGACATCTCATCCTAGTCAACATGAGCAATGCCATGGGATATCGACTAATACTGGTCAATATTTTCAAAATTCACCCTAAAGTTCAGTTTTTAAATGCTAAGCTAACAAACTAAAACGAAGTGAAGCTTGTTTAATAAAACAGCAAGTTTTAAATAGGTATGTATAGTTTTTTTTTACAAAATTAAACCAAGTAACCCACAGCTAATATTGTAGAGATGAGTACAAATCACATTACTAACGCAATTTTAAACCATGTGCCTGTCTTAAGTTTGATTTCCTTTTTTTTTGCTTCCAGACAGAGCTGTTCATTATTCTGCCATTAACACTCTCTCCAGACAGATGCTTTGTCTTTCATGACAACCATCTTTGCCTTTCATTCCACATCAACTTTAATATTTCACCTCTCCCACCCCCTACCCCATCACTATTTCTTCTTCCTCTGCACTCCCCACTTTCAACAGCATAAAACCAAATCACATTTCTACCTTCCTTTGGTTCTGAACAGTCACATCCGACTCAAAACTTTTGTCGACTCGGTGTCTCTCCGCAGATGCCCAGACCCGAAATATCAACAGCTTACAAATTCAACCACTGGCCATTGAAGACTCAGAAGTGGGCAGGTATTGTCATTGCAAGCTTGTGCCAACAAGAGTTAATATCGCTAGTTAACAGCTAGTTAACAAGACTAATTGTCAGCTTCCCAGCATCACTTTTAACCACGCACTACAGGCGACCTCAAGAGGGCTTTTTAAACACACTCCGACTTCCCTAGTTAAACTAGTCAACAAATTCTAGTTAACATCTAGCACACGTTTAACTGCAGCCCCCGGGGAGTAACTGGCAGTTTGAGAGTTCATTGATAACTTTAGCCCAAGTTCGGGTGAAGCTAGTTCACCACTAGTTAAACTAGTTAACACATTCTAGTCAACATCTACCACACATTTAACTGCAGCCCCCAGGGAGTAACTGGCAGTTTGAGAGTTCATTGACAACTTTAGCCCAAGTTCGGGTGAAGCTAGTTCACCACTAGTTAAACTAGTTAACACATTCTAGTCAACATCGACCACACGTTTAACTGCTATGGCAATGCTGCCCCCCCGGGGTGTAACAACTGGTAGTTTGAGTTCATTGATAACTTTAGCCCAAGTTAGGGTGAAGCTAGTTAACCACTAGTTAAACTGGTTGGCGGGAGTGAGTGTCGCTCTGGCAGAATCAGTGGCGGCCCCTCCGGGGGTTACCTCGTACTCGGGTCCGGCTGCCGAGTTGTCGCTGCTGGAGGACGAGCCGATCCGGCCGCGGCGCCTGGAGCCCGAGTTGGGGAGGTTCGGCTGGCTGGCCGTTAGCCGGCGGTTACGGCGCGCTCTGCGCATGTTGCCTCGCTTATGTACGGACTGGCCGCTGCTGACCCCACTGCCTCACTCAGCACCCAGCGACACTGACTGCGCAACGCCGCAGCGCCGCCCGCCCTTTTTAAAACCTCCGGTGCGCCCAAAGCCCCGCCCCCACCCATTCTACGTCACCGCCGTCCGGCCAATCAGCCGGCAAGCGATGAGTGGCGGGGGTGACGTTGTGAGCGACGGGCTGGGCTGGTGGACAAATCCCCTTTATGACGTCACAGGCGCGGCACGCGCAAGGGGCGGGGCGGAGATTGGGGGCGGGGCGGAGGTTGGGGGCGGGGCGGAGGTTGGGGGTGGGGGAGGGGGAGGGGGAGGGGCAGGGGGGGTTGCCTGTTGAGCCACTCTGAGGGTTAGGCTATGTTGGGATGGGGGCCAGAAGTTTGCTCAGTTGCCCCCCACCTGCCATCTATTCCGTCGAGGCACAGTTCGGAGGGCGGCCATTTTTGGGTGGGTGGTGGGGGGGGCGGTCAGGCACAGCAAGATCCCACAGGCAGCAATGAGACGGGCGAAGAGTCAATCCATTTCTGCTGATTTGACGGAAGATCAATGGCCGGGAATGCCAGACGATCTCCCCCTCCACCATTCCCTACAGGCTTCTGATTCGAAGGCCCCGACCTTGGCCGCCAAAGCTGGGCAACCCTGTGCAAATGTCCCATCGCTGAAGGGGGGTGGGGGGCACCTCCCACCGTGCAGCAGCCCATCACGTGCGCCAACCCAGATCATCCGCTCAAATCACTAAAAGAAGCCCACAGTTTTAAAAAAGGCCATTCCCAGAAATAGTAAGCTGAGCGCTGGGGCTTATTTCTCGCGGAGGCTGTTAAAGCTATGTTACACTTGTATAGAGCCTTGATCAGACCACACTTGGAGGATTGTGCACAGTTTTGGTCTCCGTATTGCAAAAAAAAAGGTTTTCGAGGCACTGGAGAAGGTGCATCAAAAATCACAAGAATGATACCAGAACTATCAGGAAAGTCTGAAAAGTCTGGGACTCTAGAACAGAGAAAGCTGAGAGGTGACTTGATAGAGGTCTTTAGATCATTAAAAGGCTTTGCTAGGGTAGGCAAAGAAACAATATTTCTGCTTGTGTGGGAGACCAGAACTAGGGGTCATGTTCTCTTTCACAGTAAGCGTCAAGAAAACCATGGTCATGGCATGAGGTGTTGAATCTCTGCCCCTGATCACACTAAATAACACCCCACTGGAAGTGGTTCGCAAATTCTGCCTCCTTGGGTCCACGGTGACAGACAATCTGTCCCTTGATGCAGAGCTCGATACACACATAGGGAAAACAGCTATCACCTTTGGCAGACGAGCAAAACGCCAACGGGATAACACCAAGCTGACCCTTAGGACCAAGCCGATGGATTATGAGGCCTGTGTTCTCAGCACCTTGCTGAATGGCTGTGACACATGGGCGACTTACAGCTACCAGGAAAAGCAGCTCAATAATTTCCATCTTCGTTGTCTGGGGCACGTTATGGGTACGTCCTGGCAGCACAAAAATTACAAATGCAGCCTCTCAAAGACAGAACTCCCAAGTGTGTTGGCACGAATCAAACAGGGGTGGCTTTGGCGGATCGGACACGTCAGCAGGATGGAAGACGGTCGCAGAGGTAGCCGGGGCCAGATGACCAGTGGGTGCTCAAAGCTCCACTTCAAGGATGCTTGCAAGTGTGACATGAAGGCCCTAAATGTTGACTATCGCACCGCGGAGTCACTAGCTGGCAAAAGAGGGAAATGGCGACACACCCTGTGGACTGGTTTGCACGACCACGATGACCAGTTGTTACAGCAGCTTCACAACAGACGCCAACGTCAAAAACAACATCTCACAGCGTCACTCGGCAGCTTCACCTGCAGCACTTGTAGAACCTGCCTGTCAGGGATTGGCCTTCACAGCAACAGCGAAGGTGAACCAAGAGAAGACACCCCACTTAAATGGATTGTTTGCTGCGAGTCCATCAGCTTCCGTAGACGGAAGGATGTCAACCCAAATGTAAAATAGTCATTAATAAATCCAATCAGGAATTCAGGAGAAGCTTCTTCACCCAGAGTGTGGTGAGAATGTGGAAGTCGCTCCCACAGGGAGTGTTTGAGGCGAATAGTATAGATGCTTTTAAGGGGAAGCTGGATAAACGCAAGAGGGAGAAAGGAACAGGAGGATATGCTGATGGGGTGAGATGAAGAGGGGTGGGAGGAGGCTCGTGTAGAGCGTAAACACCAGCAGGGACCAGTTGAGATATATGGACAGTTTCTGTGCTGCAGACTCAAGGTAAATCTTCACCACTCAAGGTAGATTAAACCGTTTGCCACTGGTCCTCTTGATCCACACAACTGAGAGAGAGTAAAGGAGAATAAGTATGGTTTTGAAGCCCGCTGTTTGGAAAGTTTGAAGTGGTAACATGGACCCAGCGACAGTGAAGGAAAGGCGATATAGTTCCAAGCCAGGATGGTGTGTGACTTGGAGGGGAACCTGCAGGTGGTGGTGTTCCCATGCATCTGCTGCCCTTGTCCTTCGAGGTGGTAGAGGTTGCGGGTTTGGAAGGTGCTGTCGAAGGAGCCTTGGTGAGTTGTTGCAGTGCATCTTGTAGATGGTACACACTGCTGCCACTGTGCGTCAGTGGTGGAGGGAGTGAATGTTTGTAGATGGGGTGCCAATCAAGTGGGTTGCTTTGTCCTGGATGGTGTCGAGCTTCTTGAGTGTTGTTGGAGCTGCACCCATCCAGGCAAGTGGAGAGTATTCCATCACACTCCTGACTTGTGCCTTGTAGATGGTGGACAGGCTTTGGGGACTCAGGAGGTGAGTTACTCACCGCAGGAATTCCAGCCTCTGACCTGCTCTTGTAGCCGTGGTATTTATATGGCTACTCCAGTTCAGTTTCTGGTCAATGGTAGCCTCTAAGATGTTGATAGTGGGGGATTCAGAGATGGTAATGCCATTGAATGTCAAGGGGAGATGGTTAGATTCTCTCTTGCTGGAGATGGTCATTGCCTGGCACTTGTGTGGTGCCAATATTTACTTGCCACTTATCAGCCCAAGACTGGATGTTGTCCAGGTCCAACTATTTCGTGCCTATGTTTATTTATGCTTCACACACATTCCTTCCCCACCTTACTTCATGTCATCCAATCAACATACCCTTCTATTCCTTTTTCCCTCTCGTACTTACCGAACTTCCCCCTTGAGTGCTGTTCGCCTCAACTACTCCGCATAGTAGCACTTATTACTTCCCATCTATTATTTTCTTTAACGATGTTTCACAGAGTTTCATAACCCGACAGCAAAAATGTAAATATACACTTTGGCTTCTTCCTTTTATCTTGTTGTGGACCACATGCAAGATCTCAGCAAATGAGCAACTCTCAGAATACCTGGGAAGTTGGAGTAAGAGAGAGAGAGAGAGAGAGACGACATCGGAGTAAGAGAGGTGAGGCAGTCAGGAGGAGGTCCTGTGGCGTCTTTGACCCTCACGGACTTCGCAGGGATGAGAAGGGAATGGGAGGACAAACCTTCCCCAATCAACAGCTGAAGAACCAAGTGGTAGGTGCCACTGGCTATGAGTGCCAATCCCCTTGACTGGCAGGAGCTAGGAACAGAATCTGGATAAAGTTGAGAGAGAGGAAGGGCTGGAATTTATATAGAGCCTTGCACTGCCTTAGGACATCCCAGAGTGTTTTACAGCCAATGAAGTACTTTTTTGTTTTGAAGTGTAGTTACTGTTGTAATGCAGGAAGCGCAGCAACCAATTTGCACACAGCAAGCTCCCACAAATAATGTGATGTTGAGCAGTTTTTTTTTGTAACTTTGGTGAAGGGATAAATATTGGCCAGGACACCAAGGATAACTCCACTGCCCTTCATTGAAATAGCGGCCGTGGAATCTTTGACTCCACACCCAAGGGGGCAGACAGGGCCTTGGTTTAACTCCACGTCCCGAAGCTCAGCACCTCTGATAGTGCAGCACTCCCTCAGTACCGGGGACTGGGAATGTCAGCCCAGCAGTGCTCAAGTCTCTGGAGGGAGTCTAGAGCCCCCAACGCCTCTGACTCTCAGGTGAGACTGCATCCCACTGAACCCAGGCTACAGACCTGGGTGTCAGCTGGGAAGGTGAGTTTCAGTTTAAAATAACTTACCTTTTGTTTCAGCGGACAAGGGGACTGCTGGGTAAGTAAACCTTAATATTCGGGCAGTTGCTAAACCCGAAACACTACACATGTAGTGTCTCCCACCCATCCTCCTCCTCTAACCAAAAAAAAAGGACTCTTGTGTGGAGGGTTTGGTAAGGTAAGGTTTTCCTTTTATTTTAATCTCTGTTGTCAATTTAGTGCAGAGGGGATGGAAGCTAGGGCAGTTGCATGCTCCTCTTGCAGGATGTGGGAGGTGAGGGTCACCACTGGTGTCCCTGCTGACTTCACCTGTGAGAAGTGCACCCAACTCCAGCTCCTCACAGACCGCGTTAGGGAACTGGAGCTGGAGCTGGATGAACTTCGGATCATTCAGGCTGCTGAGGGGGTGATAGAGAGCAGTTATAGGGAAGTAGTGATACATAAGTTACAGGATAAAGGGATCTGGGTGACTGTCAGGGGAGGGAAAGGGAATAGGCGCACAGTGCAGGGATCCCCTGTGGCCGTTCCCCTCAATAATAAGTATACCGTTTTGGATACGGTTGGGGGGAACGACCTACCAGAGGAAAGCCACAGTGGCCAGGTCTCTGGCACTGAGCCTGGCTCAGTGGCTCAGAAGGGAAGGGGGGAGAATAGGAGAGTGATAGTGATAGGAGATTCAGTGGTTAGAGGAACAGACAGGAGATTCTGTGGTCGCGAACGAGACACCCGGATGGTATGTTGCCTCCCGGGTGCCAGGGTCAGGGATGTCTCGGATCAAGTCCACAGGATTCTTAAGGGGGAGGGGGAGCAGCCAGAGGTCGTGGTACATATCGGTACCAATGACATAGCTAGGAAAAGGGATGAGGACCTGAAAAGCGAATATAGGGAGTTAGGTTGGAAGCTGAAAGGCAGGACGAGCAGAGTAGCAATCTCAGGATTGTTACCGGTGCCATGTGCCAGTAAGGCTAGAAACAGAGCGCGAGTGCAGCTGAACACGTGGCTACAGAACTGGTGCAGGAGGGAGGGATTCAGATGTGTGGATCATTGGGATACGTTCTGGGGAAGGTGGGACCTGTACAAGAAGGACGGGTTGCATTTGAACTGGAGGGGCACCAATATCCTGGGCGGGAGGTTTGCTAGAGCTCTTCGGGAGGGTTTAAACTAGTTTGGCAGGGGGATGGGAACCGGAGCTACGGATCAGTGGATGGGGTAGCTGCTGAACAGGCAGATACCGAGTGCAGAGAGTCTGTGAGGAAGGTTAGACAGTTGACAGGGCAAAGTTGCAGCCAGTATGATGGGTTGAAGTGTGTCTATTTTAACGCAAGAAGTGTCAGGAATAAGGATGATGACCTTAGAGCATGGATCAGTACTTGGAGCTACGATGTTGTGGCCATTACGGAGACGTGGATATCACAGGGGCAGGAATGGATATTGCATGTTCCGGGGTTTAGATGTTTCAAAAGGAATAGGGAGGGAGGTAAAAGAGGTGGGGGAGTGGCATTGCTAATCAGGGATAGTATCACAGCTGCAGAAAGGGAGGTCGTCGAGGAGGGTTTGTCTACTGAGTCATTATGGGTGGAAGTCAGAAACAGGAAAGGAGCAGTCACTTTGTTGGGAGTTTTCTATAGACCCCCCAATAGCAACAGAGACACGGAGGAACAGATGGGGAGGCAGATTTTAGAAAGGTGCAGAAGTAACAGGGTTGTTGTCATGGGTGACTTCAACCTCTCTAATATTGATTGGAACCTCCTTAGTGCAAATAGTTTGGATGGAGCAGATTTTGTCAGGTGTGTCCAGGAAGGTTTCCTGACTCAATATGCAGGTAGGCCGACTAGAGGGGAGACTATGTTGGACTTGGTGCTTGGCAACGAACCAGGCCAGGTGGCAGATCTCTCGGTGGGAGAGCATTTCGGTGATAGTGATCACAACTCCCTGACCTTTACTATAGTCATGGAGAGGGACAGGAGCAGACGGGATGGGAAAATATTTAATTGGGGGAGGGGGAATTACAATGCTATTAGGCAGGAACTGGGGAGCATAAATTGGTAACAGATGTTCTCAGAGAAATGCATGACAGAAATGTGGAGGTTGTTTAGGGAGCACTTGCTGCGATTGCTGGATAGGTTTGTCCCGATGAGGCAGGGAAGGGATGGTAGGGTGAAGGAACCTTGGATGACAAGAGATGTGGAATAGCTAGTCAAGAGGAAGAAGGAAGCTTACTTAAGGTTGAGGAAGCAAGGATCAGACAGGGCTCTAGAGGGTTACAAGGTAGCCAGGAAGGAACTGAAGAATGGACTTAGGAGAGCTAGAAGGGGACATGAAAAAGTCTTGGCGGGTAGGATTAAGGAAAATCCCAAGGCGTTCTATACTTATGTGAGGAACAAGAGGATGGCCAGAGTGAGGGTAGGGCCGATCAGGGATAGTGGAGGGAACTTGTTCCTGGAGTCAGAGGAGGTAGGGGAGGTCCTAAATGAATACTTTGCTTCAGTATTCACTAGTGAGAGGGACCTGGTCGTTTGTGAGGACAGTGTGGAACAGGCTGATATGCTCGAACAGGTTGATGTTAAGAGGGAGGATGTGCTGGAAATTTTGAATGAGATGAGGACAGATAAGTCCCCGGGGCCAGACGGGATATACCCAAGGTTATAACGGGAAGTGAGGGAAGAGATTGCTGCACCTTTGGCGATGATCTTTGCGTCCTCACTGTCCACTGGAGTAGTACCGGATGATTGGAGGGTGGCAAATGTTGTTCCCTTGTTCAAGAAAGGGAATAGGGATAACCCTGGGAATTATAGACCAGTCAGTCTTACGTCGGTAGTGGGCAAATTATTGGAGAGGATTCTGAGAGACAGGATTTATGATTATTTGGAAAAGCATGGTTTGATTAGAGACAGTCAGCATGGCTTTGTGAGGGGCAGGTCATGCCTCACAAGCCTTATTGAATTCTTTGAAGATGTGACAAAACACATTGATGAAGGAAGAGCAGTGGATGTGGTGTATATGGATTTTAGCCAGGCGTTTGATAAGGTTCCCCATGGTAGGCTCATTCAGAAAGTGAGGAAGCATGGGATTCAGGGAAAGTTGGCTGTCTGGATACAAAATTGGCTGGCCCATAGAAGTCAGAGGGTGGTAGTAGATGGAAAGTATTCAGCATGGAGCTCGGTGACCAGTGGTGTTCCACAAGGATCTGTTCTGGGACCTCTGCTCTTTGTGATTTTTATAAATGACTTGGATGAGGAAGTGGAAGGCTGGGTTAGCAAGTTTGCCGATGACACGAAGGTTGCTGGAGTTGTGGATAGTGTGGAAGGCTGTTGTCGGTTGCAACGGGACATTGACAGGATGCAGAGCTGGGCTGAGAAGTGGCAGATGGAGTTCAACCTGGAAAAGTGTGAAGTGATTCATTTTGGAAGGTCGAATTTGAATGCGGAATACAGGCTTAAAGACAGGATTCTTGGTAAAACAAAGCGCCTTCCCTTCTGGGACCCCCCCCCCACCGGGAACCGGTTTCCCTCCCGGGACACCCCTCCCCCTGGACTGCAAGACCACCGCCCACCCCAGCCCCATCGCCGGGGCCTTCCGGACTCACCTACTGCTGTTCCGGGGTTCCAATGCCGGACCTGGGTCCGGCGCCTCTGCAGTACCCTCTGATTGGCCAGCAGTTCTTGGAGGCAGGATCCCCGTTCCCTTTTTCCCCCCTGCCGGCAGGGGAAGCACAGGTCGGGGGGGGGGGCCGAGAAAAATGATACAAAACGGAGTCAGGGCTAAGGCCCCGTTTCAACCCCACTTTCCATCCCAAAACTGACGGAGGTGGAACCGTCGAGCTGAGCGGTGCAGCGCACTTCAGTCGTGGGAGGACCCCGTTATGAGACCGCGACGCTCGTGAGGGCAGCCGATTTTCTTCAGTATCATTGTGTTTGCTGCTCTCTGCACTTTCCCCCGAAGCTGACGCCAGGAGAGGATCACATCCAGTGAGGATCTGCCTGCTCTGAAGCCACCTTGGGCCTCCAGGTATATTCTGCTGGCTAGTCGATTGAGCTTCATTAGAATGACTCTGGCAAAGGCCTTCCCAATGACGCTCAACAGTGAGATCCCCCGGTAGCTGGTGCAATCCCATCCCCCCGCCCCCCCCCCCATCGCCTTTGTTCTTGTATAATGTTTGCTTCACGCCTATCCCGTGGGAACAGAGCCTTCTCTCCAGCGGAGGAGGAGGATATGCAGGTATGGAAGCACGTGGGCCTTTCCATCCTTGAGTAGCTCAGCTGGTATTCCATCCTATCCGGACACTTTCCTGATTACTCGGGAGTCAATGGCCTTTTCCAAGCTCAGGTAGTGAGATATCCATCTCAGGTGAGTATAGCTTGGAGCAGTGCTGTACCCAGTGGGCCATTTGCTTGTTCATACAGATACCTGTGATGGGGGGGGGGGGGGGCGGTTATTTTAAGACAAAAGGTTGGGTCCGTGTCCATCAGAGTTTAGAAGAATGAGAGGTGATCTTATTGAAACATATAAGATCCTGAGGGGTCTTGACAGGGTGGATGCTGAGAGGATGTTTCCCCTCGGGGAATCTAGAACTAGGTGGGGGGGGGTCACTGTTTAAAAATACGGTGTCGCCCATTTAAGACGGAGATGAGAAGAAGTTTTGTCCTCTCGGAGGGTCCTGAGTCTGTGGTACTCTCTTCCCCGGAGAGCAGTGGAGGCAGGGTCATTGAATGTTTTTAAGGCTGAGTTCAATAAATTCTTAATGAGCAAGGGAGCCAAAGGGTATTGGGGGAAGGCGGGAAAGTGGAGTTGAGGCCACAATCAAATCTTATTAAATGGCAGAGTAGGCTCGAATGGCCCACTCCTGCTCCTCATTCGTCATAGAGAGATACAGCACTGAAACAGGCCCTTCAGCCCACCGAGTCTGTGCTGACCAACAGCCACCCATTTATACTAATCCTACATTTAATCCCATATTCCCGACCACATCCTCACCTTCCCTCAATTCTCCTACCACCTACCTACACGAGGGGCAATTTACAATGGCTAATTTACCTATCGACCTGCAAGTCTTTGGCTGTGGGAGGAAACCGGAGCACCCGGCGGAAACCCACGCGGTCACAGGGAGAACTTGCAAACTCCGCACGGGCGGCACCCAGAACTGAACCCGGGTCACTGGAGCTGTGAGGCTGCGGTGCTAACCACCGCGCCACCCCCAATGCAGTGTCATGGGATCTTTTATATCCACCTGAGGCGGCAGACGGGGTCTCAGTTTAACGTCACATCCAAAAGCCAGCACGGCACTGAACTGAAGGGTAGGGCTAGATTTTTGTGCTCAAGTCCTGAAGTGGGACTTGAACTCACAACCGTTTGACTCGGAGGTCAGAGCGTTACTAACTGATCCACAGCTAACACTTATGCTGGTACACTGTGGCAGCAGACAGTAAATGCAAATTTCATACGTTACCAGTTTGTATTTTTTTTGCGTAGATCGATCCAATACTTGCTGGCACGGTACCTTGCTGCCTTCTGTCTTGCCTCGCATGAGATCGTGGCGTGCTGTAGAGTGAGGAGACAGGGTGTAAGCTGGGTGAGCGGCACTCTTCGCTTCAATGGCAGGAGTCATATCTGCAAGGTGGGTCTCCAACCGGTCTTTGTTTTTCTGTCTTCCTTTACCGAATGTGGTACTGCTTGCAGCTTCGTAGATGATTGACTGCAGAGGCTCCCATGCTTCGTCAGCATTACCTGGTGGGCCCTCAGCGTGGAGGGGAACTGCCCGAGAGCTTCAGTGAAATTCAGACGTTTGTCGTCATCCCTCGTGCGTGGAACGTTGGCGCGCGGGGGCATGCCGTTGCGTTTGGACTTGTGCATTTTCCGTGGTTGTACTTGCGATTGACAAGCGAGTGATCAGTATTGCGCTCGGCACCGCGATTAGGTGCGGGTTGGGAAGAACGCTGGACGGGTTGCGTCTTCTGGTGATTTATCAGCTCAGGTCGGTGCCAGCGGCCGGATCTCGCGTGGCGCCATGACACCTTGTGCCGATGTGCGCCCTGGAAGAAGTTGCTGGTAACGCAAAGGTAACGCGCTGTGCACAAAGTGCTCGGTAGTCGCTGTCCATTTCCATTCATCTCACCAACGCCATGCTGACCGGGGCATGTTTGCCATGAAACTCTATCTGATCCAACTCTTGCATTAACGTCCCCCAGGAGGAGTAACTTCTCCATGTGGCATACTCCAGAATGTTATCTCGAGCTTCACAGACGTGTTCGTTATCTTCAGCATCGGCAGGTTGGTGCCCGAGCACAGATGACGGGGACGAAACCTCCACCTGATGGTAGACGAAGAGATAAGAGGCATTCAGAATACACAGCGGGCATTTCAATTACTTTGCGTCAATCTGTTGTTGACAACAAGGCCCACTCCATGTTCACGGTGGTCATCTGCACTTCTCCCATGACAGTAGAATGTAAAATTGGCCTCATGTATTGATCCAGTGTCGGCCAATCGAGTCTCTTGGAGAGTAGCAATGACGAGGTTGAACTTGTGTAGTTCATGATCAATCAATGTCATCTTCCCTACATTGTCTATTGACTGCAAGTCCTCATGCGTGCCAGGACATGCAGGTGATGGCGTACTGGCTTCCAAGCCGAAGGAGCTTCACCTTAGGTTTCTTGGGTGGCCATTTACCGTCTGCTTGTCAGGAGAGGATTCCTAATCCTCATGCACCCATAGGGGAAGGCAGACGTTGGCGGGTCAGTACCTTATTGGCTGAGGGGGGCGGGGGTGGTGACTGACCAATAGAACGCGATGATCTTTCCCACCGTCGGAGGAAACCCACGGCGCCCTTCACTAACACCAGTCGAGCTGGGCTTATAACCCGTAAGCTGCGACCTCCCGTGTTGGTCTCTCACTGGTTAAGTGCAAGGATGAAGTCTCCGTGTGTTATTTTTGTTTAACGGTGAAGTGTCCTTTTGTTTTGGCTGCATTAGCCAGGCAGTGGGTACTATTTGACCCATAGCTGGGACCCAGTTGATGGATGCCAGGGCATGTTCACACCCTGGTGGACCTGCATATCAGATCTCTGGGGGAGGGCCAAAGTCCCTCCGAGATCCCCTACAGTTCAGCCGAGGGCTGTAGGGTGCCTAGTTGCCATGTGTTGCCACGATGAGGCACTCCGGGGCGGGGGTTCTTGGTGATTCAGAGACTGTACACTGACAGAGACTGAGGCACTCGGTTCCCTCTCGGCAGTAAACTAGACAGCGGCGGCGGGTCACGTAACTGCAATCGACGCACGGCATCGCCCCCGTGGCAGAACCATTGACACGCTATCCCTCTAAAAATGAACCCCAGTGCTTGGTTTGCTTTTGTTATGGCTTTATTAACCCCCGTGCCATCACTTTCACCGATTTGTGTAGCGTACTCCCTGGATCCCTTTGACTTCTCTACCCCAAAAAGGCCCTTACGGCCCAAATGGTGGGTGGCTTCTCAGCAAAATGCACCACCTCACATTTATCCGTATTGAAATGCGCTTGCAAATTCACTTATCTTTCAGAAGGTCGACTAATACATACCATTGTGAGACAAGGCTAAATATAAACCAACAAGCTGCTATATTTTGCATGTGTGTTTGTGTGTGTGTATCATGAGGGGTCTGGACAAGTGTAGATAGGGAGAAACTGTTCCCATTGGTGGAAGGGTCGGGAAGCAGAGGACACCGATTCAAGGTGACTGGCAAAAGAACCAACAGCGACATGAGGGGAAAACGTCTTTTACGCAGCGTGTGGTTAGGATCTGGAATGCACTGCCTGAGAGTGTGGCGGAGGCAGATTCACTGCTGGCCTTCAAAAGGGAATTGGATTGTTATGTGAAGACAAAAAAAAAAACACTGCAGGGCAGCAGGGAGAAGATGAGGGAGTGGGTCTAACCAAGTTGCTCTTGCAGAGAGCTGGCACAGGAATAATGGGCCAAATAGCCTCCTTCTGTACTGTGACTATTCCATGATTCTACAAATCTATGTATGTATACACCGATGACAAACAAGACAACATTTGTATAAAAGCAAAATACTGCAGATGCTGGAAATCTGAAATAAAAACAAGAAATGCTGGAAATGCTCAACAAGTCTGGCAGCATCTGTGGGGAGAGAAGCAGAGTTAACGTTTCAGGTCAGTGACCCTTCATCAGAACTGGCAAATATTAGAAATGTAACAGGTTTTAAGCAAGTAAAGTGGGGGGCGGGGGGGGCGGGCGGTGGGGCAAGAGATAACAAAAGAGGTGTTGATAGGACAAGGTCACAGAGAATAACTGACCAGAATGTTATGGAGCAAAGGCAAACCATATGTTAATGGCGTGCTGAGAGACAAAGCGTTAGTGCAGAGAGGGTGTTAATTGACAGAAAACTGAACAGCCCTGGCCCCAAGCACAAACATGAAAAAAACAGTGGGTAGGCACAGTAGAAACAAACTAAAATAAAATAAACAAAGAGAAAAGAAAAAATAACTAAAAATAAAAATAAAAAGGGCAGCCCGTCATGCTCTGAAGATAACATTTGTATTGAATTTTAATCTATTTTGTAATACTCCTCTTAACGTAGAAAAATAACAAATATGCCACAGTGTCCTGGTTAGCAGGCTATGTTCATTTTCTAACTAGCAAACCTCTGTAAACAATCATTGCTAAACTTAAGGAGAGAGTAGTCGCTCAACTGTATCTTGCTTTCCTTTTGTTTTCTGGTGTGAAAGAAGAAGGAACTTGCATTCATATAGTGCCTTTCACGTCCTTGTTACGCCCCAAAGCACTGCACAGCCAATGGAGGACTCTTGAAGCACAGTCTCTATTGACATGTAGGAGGTGTGTTGTAATGTCTGGGTCAGCTCGTCCCAGCTAGGCAAGAAGATACAATCGAGCGACTGCTCTCTCCTTAAGTTTAGCAATGAATGTTTGTTATTGGCATATATATTGTTAAGAGTGCTTCCATTGTTTTTGTTAAATTGTGAGGATTTGTGTGTTAAAACTGGAAAAAAAGATTCCATAGATACTGGAACTTGGCTTTTTTTAAAAAAGAGGTCACCAGAAGGTCTTTTGGACTGACAGAGCTTATAAACAACGGTTATTGGAAGAATCAAGGAGTACTAAAAATAAGCCCTTACTGGAAGGCACCTGTCTTCAGATAATTACCTAGCAGGGGTTTTTTTTGACTTGGGGAACGATGTTTACCAAGAAGTGACAGGTCAAGATCCATAGGGTCAGAAGGCTTGACTCTTGTGACATTGTTTTTGGTTTTGCTTTGGACAGTGAGTTGGTGATATGGAGTGTTAAAACAAAACTTGCCATGGAGCAAACACCACCTCAGCTTGGCCTCCAATCCCCTCATCTGGTCTGGAGATTGGCCAGTTGAGCTATCAATCAAGCCATCCAGTGCCCTCTTAGGTATGGACTTCCTGAGCAGCCAAACCCTGCTGGCCTTTCAGAACACGCTACCAAGAGGAGCAGTTGCAGCAAATAGCTTAGACGTATTCAAGGGGAATCTGGATAAGCACATGAGGGAGAAAGGAATAGGAGGATATACTGATGGGGACAGATGAAGCAGGGGTGGGAGGAGGCTCGTATGGAGAATAAACACCAGAATGGACCAGATGGGCCAAATGGCCTGGTTTCTGTGCTGTTCATTCTACGTATACTTGGGTTTGCTCTGGAAGGTATCAATGAATCGCAATGAATTGGGTTAGAGTGCTGTCCAGGCCCAAAACTGGCCTGGAGGATGGCCTATCCATTCTAGGAATGTGCCGTAGTTCCATTTCAATTGAAATCAATAATGGGCAGCCAACCCACCACGCCTCGTCCTTGGCTGTTATGTTTCACGACCATGTTGCAGACCACGAGGGGGTAGTCACACTCTCCAATAAGCACCCTCTCCTGCAGAGCTGCAAAGTCATGAGTGTGGAAGGAAACATCGGGACACAGGAAAAGGAGGAGGCCATTCAGCCCCTCGAGCCTGTTCCACCATTCAATGTGATTACGACTGGGGTGTGGTCGAATTCCATATCCCTTCATAGTTAACAAAAATCTACCAATCTCAGATTTAAATTTCACTATTGACCCGGCATCAATTGCCGTTGGCGGAAGAGGGTTTCAAACCTCGACCACCTTTTGCTTGCAGAAGTGTTTCCTAATTTCACTCCGGAGAGGTCTTGTCCTAATTTTCAGTCTTCGTCCCCAACTAAGGGAAGTCTCCGAATCTACCCTATGGTAATATCTTGAAAACTTCGATAAATCACCCCTCAACCTCATCTGTAAGTTCCTCATCTGTTCCTTAAAATCCCCGGCAGTCCTACCAAACGGGTCCTCCGGCCCGGTGTCACTCCCTCGGAGTCTTCCCAAAAAATATCAGACCACCACGGAGTGAGTAAAATCCCCTGCCCCGACGCCCATCCCGGAGAATTCAAACGGCCTCTGTCTGTGCTGTAAATATTACATGATACTGTGCGATAGATCGGACAGTGTCAGCAGTGGACCACGCTCAGTGAACCTTAGAGGAACTATAGAGGGTTACAGTTGGGTCCGCCCACTCCTCCTGACCCCCGAGCAAAGAGCTGGCACAGATAGGACCCTCGATAATCCCTCCAAGGTTCTCGGGGTGTGAGTCAGCAGCTCACTCCTCATGGTATCACATACAGCACAAGAACAGGTCATTCAACTCAACTGGTCTTTGCCGGTTTAACGTCACTCCAGCCTTCTCCCATCTTTCCACATCTAAGTCTATCATTGTAACCCTCTATTCCCTTCTCCCTCATATGCTTGTCTAACCTCCCCTTAAATGCATCTATACTATTTGCTTCGATGGGGGTTGAGAGTTCCACATTCTCACCACTCTCTGGGTAAAGAGGTTTCTCCTGAATTCCCGATTGGATTTCTTGGTGACTATCTGACATCGATGGTCTCTCATTGTGCTCTCCCCCGCAAGTGGGAAACATTCTCTCTGGAACCATTTTATCAAAACCTTTCATTATAAAAGAAAAGGAAGACTTGCATTTATGCGATTGAGGGTTTTGGGTAAGAGATGCAGGAGTGGGGGTGGGGGGTGGAATTTGAGGAAGAGCTTTTTTACGCAGTGGGTGGTAATGACCTGGAACTCGCTGCCCAGGAAGGGGGGTGGGGGGGAGTGGAAGCGGAGACGACCAACGACTTCAAGAGGAAATTGGGCGGTCACCGGAGAGAAATAGACTTGCTGGGGCTACGGGGATCGAGCGAGGGAGCGGGACTGACTGCATAGCTCTGTGGAGAGCTGGCATGGACTCGATGGGCCGATTGGCCTCCTACGCCGTAAATGACTCTATATTAAGCACCTTTTCATGACCACTGGGGGTCTTAAAGCACTTTACAGCCAACAAAGTACTCTTGAAGTGTGGTCACACTTGTAATGCAGGGAAAGCAGCAGCCAGTAGGCTCACAGCAAGATCCCACAGATAGCAAATCTTAAAGACCTCTATTATTGAAACTCCTTCATTATTTTAAAGACCTCTGTCAGGTGACCCTTCTCTTTTCTGGAGGAAAGATTCCAGCCTATTCAGTCTTTCCTGATACGTACACCCTCAATTCTGGTATAGTCCTTCTGAATCTTTCTCGCACCTTCACAAGTGCCTATCTATCCCTTTTATAGCGTAGAGACCAGAGCTGTACGCAGCACTCCAAGTGCAGTCTAATCACGGTTCTGTGTAAATTTAACAGATTTTCTATTCTGTCCCACTAGAAATTAACCCTGGTGCTTGGTTTGCATTTTTTCAATTGATTCATTAACCTGCATTGTTACTTTTAATCACTTGTAAATTTGTATATGACCAGCCTAGCTACAAATAAACTATCAACAACAGCTTATATTTATATAACGTATTCGATGTGATAAATGGTCCCAGGGAGATTATAAAACAAAATCTGACACGGAGCCACATAAGGAGATTTTAGGTCTGGTGACTAAAAGCTCGGTCAAAGAGGTCGGTTTTAAGGAGCGTCTTAAAGGAGGAGGTAGAGAGGCGGAGAGGTTCAGGGAGGGAATTCCAGAGCTCGGGGCCCAGGCAGCTGGAGGCACGGCCGCCAATGGTGAAGCCATTAAAATTGGGGAATGCTCGAGAGGCCGGAATTAGAGGAGAGCAGAGATCTCGGAGGGTCGTGGGAGCTGGAGGAGGTTACAGAGATAGGGAGGGGGCGAGGTCACAGAGGGATTTGAAAACAAGGATGAGAATTTTACAATCGAGACGTCGTTTAACCAGGAGCTAGTGTAGGTCAGTGAGCACAGGGGGCTCTAGGGGAACTGGACTTGGTGTGAGATAGGACATGGTTTTGGATGATCTCAGGTTTATGGAGAGTAGAATGTGGGAGACCAGCCAGGAGAGCGTTGGAATAGTCAAGTCTAGAGGTCACAAAGGCATGAATGAGGGTTTCAGCAGCAGGTGAGCTGAGACAGGGGTGGAGTCGGGCGATGTTACGGAGGTGGAAATAGACGGTCTTAGTGATGGCGCGGATATGAGGTCGGAAGCTCATCTCGGGGTCAAGTGTGACCCCAAGGGTGCTAACAGACTGGCAAATGCTTGTATGTCGATCTTCTTTACCTCCTTGGTTGCTGGCTCCTCTTGCTCTCTCTCTCTCAGTTTTAGCTTTTCTTAACATCTCCCTATCTCACCTTGGCAACTTTCATGTGTATCACAAAAGGCCACTCAGCCCTTCAATTAGATTGTGGCTGATCGGCCCCTCAGCTCCTTTGATCTACATCCCTCGATACTCTTACCCAACAAAAATGCATCGTTCTCCATCCGGGAAGCTTCCATTGACTTCTGCAGCCTTTTGGAGGAGAGGGTTCCATATTTCCACCGAACCTTGTGTGAAAAGTGCAGACAGTAAATAATTTGAGGCATGGCAGGGCTGCTCACACCCGTCGAACGCACAACCTGTGCCATGTGGGGACTCCAGGACCCTGCCCATGTCCTGGACAACTACATGTGCAGAAAGTGCCACCAAATGAAAAAAAACTCAAGTGCTGAATCTTGGAACTCGAGGAGCAGCTGGAATCACTGAGGTGCATTTGCGAGGATGAGAGATACATGGTTAGCACGTTTCAGGAGGTGGTCACCCCGCAGCTTAAGGGAGCGCAGGTAGAGAGGGACTGGGTGGCCCCCAGATAGACAAGAAGGAAAAGGCAGGTAGTGCAGGAGAGAGCATCCCACTTTCTAACTGGTATTCAGTTCTGAGTACCGAGAGAGGGTTCCACTGGAGAGTGCAGTGAGAGTCACGGCTCAGCTGTGCAGGGAGGGAGGAGAAAAGACAAGGGAGCAATAATGGTAGGGGATTCTATAGTTAGGGGAACAGATAGGCATTTCTGTGATTGCAGACGTGATTCCAGGATGGTATGTTGCCTCCCTGGTGCAACGGTCATGGATATCACCGAGCGGCTACAGAGTATTCTGGAGGGCGAGGGTGCACAGCCGGAGGTCGTGGTCCACAGTGGTACCAACGATATAGGTAGAAAAAAGGATGAGGTCCTGCAGGCTGAGTTTAGAGAGTTAGGAAAGAGATTAGCAAGCAGGACTTCGAAGGTAATAATCTCCGGATTACTCCGGATTACTGTTTCAAGATGGCTCCTGGGCTGGAAGCTCCCTAGGAAGCTCCCTTGCTGTTCAACTCTATCCATGGCCATCTGCTCCCATCCCTAACGTTTTCTCCCCCAATCTGCCCTCTTAAACTGTTTAAATTCCCCTGGCTCTTTAAATCAGTTCATTTTAGCCCTATCTAAAAGTTAACAGTTAGTTTAGTGTATGTTACCTGGGCTCACTGCCCTCCCCCAGCCACACCTGCTCTTTGTTTTCTCAATGAAATTGATCCGGATGAAACTGACGAGAACAGCTGCCGATACTTCAATCTCCGATCCTGCTGTCTTCACAGTCCAGAGTGTCTGCAGCCACGGCATGTGGTAAGTCCATTGAGGTGAAGAAGGAGCTGCGGGACCCGAGAGAAGTCCTGTGAAAAGGTGCCCCGAACACCCAAAACATCCACGAACGGCCCCCCCCGGTTGCAACTTCAAAGCGCCCGCGGGAGATGGCTCGGAGAGCATCTGCAGCGCACTGTCGGCAATGCTGCATGCTTTTATTTAATCCACTGCAAAAAAAAAACCCTTAGCAAATGTAATCACCTCTAAGTCTGCCAAATGATGCTTCACCTCCCGAAGGACGTGGATGAGCTTTCCGGACGTCGATGGTGGGCACTGAGGAAATGGCTTATTACCTGCACCAGATTCCACCCCCCCTTCCACCCCCCCCCCCCACCCCCGTCCCCTTCCCTGCTCCACCCTCTCAGCTCACCCCGTCACAACCCCGTCCCAGCCCGCCCCCCCCTCGCACCATCTTCACCCCGCACCCCCTTCCCCTGCACCCCCCCCCCACCCCCTCCCTCTACCCCTCCCCCTTGCATCCCCTCCTCCCACCGGCACCATCCTACACCTGTGTAGGGGCCCCAACAACCCCACTGCCTTGTGGGCGTCTCGGGAGAGACCAAGGCTAAGGGAGTAAACCCTAACAGAAAATCCGGAGAGGAACCCCGTAGGCGGTCATGTGTCACCTTTGGCATGTTTCCGGCAGTTCCTGCAGCCATACTGGTGCCAAACGTCGTGTCCTGCACTCCTTTGGACCCCACCAGAAAGGCCGAGAGGGGGGTTTTGACGACTGGGCAACTCTCAACCTCCATAAATTTGCCCAGGCATGCGCCATGGAGAGGTCACTCAATAGTCGCCTCACAGCAACTGAAACAACACGGAAGGCAGCAGTTACGGGTTATAAGTCCAGATAAATTGGCGTAGAAACTGGGCGCCACGGGTTGCCTTTGTCGGTGGGAGAGGTCATTGCACCTCACTGGACAGCTACCGCCCGCCTCAAACCGGGCAGCCCCCGGTCAATAAGGTTCTGTCCCGCCACAGTCTGCCTGCTTCAATGGGTGCTTGGAGCTCAGGGTCATTGCCCGAAAGGTGGACTGATACACCGCACCAAACAACATGAAAAAAGGAAAGAAGGTACCAGCCCTTCGCTTTGCAAGCTGGAACGTCAGAACTATGTGTCCTGGCCTGTCGGAAGACCTTACACAAATCAACGATTCTCGGAAGACCGCCATCATTAACAACGAGCTCAGTAGACTCAATGTGGACATTGCAGCACTTCAGGAGACTCGCCTCCCCGCGAGTGGCTCTCTAGCAGAGCAAGACTACACCTTCTTCTGGCAGGGCAGGGATCCTGAAGAACCAAGACAGCATGGAGTGGGCTTCGCCATCAGAAACTCCTTGCTCAGCATGATAGAGCCTCCCTCAAATGGCTCGGAACGCATACTGTCCATCCGACTGCTCACCACCTCTGGTCCAGTACACCTACTCAGCATCTATGCTCCAACACTCTGTTCCGCACCTGAAGCTAAAGACCAGTTCTATGAACAACTCCATAACATCATTAGCAGCATCCCCAACACCGAACACCTATTCCTGCTGGGGGACTTTAATGCCAGGGTTGGGGCCGACCATGACTCATGGCCCTCCTGCCTTGGGCGCTATGGCGTTGGAAGGATGAATGAGAACGGGCAGAGACTGCTTGAGTTGTGTACCTATCATAACCTCTGCATCACCAACTCGTTCTTTCACACTAAACCCTGTCACCAGGTTTCATGGAGGCACCCAAGATCACGTCGTTGGCACCAGCTAGACCTCATTGTCACAAGGCGAGCCGCCTTAAACAGTGTTCAAATCACACGCAGCTTCCACAGTGCGGACTGCGACACCGACCACTCCCTGGTGTGCAGCAAGGTTAGACTCAGACCAAAGAAGTTGCATCATTCCAAGCAGAAGGGCCACCCGCGCATCAACACGAGCAGAATTTCTCACCCACAGCTGTTACAAAAATTTCTAAATTCACTTGTAACAGCCCTTCAAAACACTCCCACAGGGGATGCTGAGACCAAGTGGGCCCACATCAGAGACGCCATCTATGAGTCAGCTTTGACCACCTACGGCAAAAGTGCGAAGAGAAATGCAGACTGGTTTCAATCTCATAATGAAGAGCTGGAACCTGTCATAGCCGCTAAGCGCATTGCACTTTTGAACTACAAGAAAGCCCCCAGCGATTTAACATCCGCAGCACTTAAAGCAGCCAGAAGTACTGCACAAAGAACAGCTAGGCGTTGCGCAAACGACTACTGGCAACACCTATGCAGTCATATTCAGCTGGCCTCAGACACCGGAAACATCAGAGGAATGTATGATGGCATGAAGAGAGCTCTTGGGCCAACCATCAAGAAGATCACCCCCCTCAAATCTAAATCGGGGGACATAATCACTGACCAACGCAAACAGATGGACCGCTGGGTTGAGCACTACCTAGAACTGTACTCCAGGGAGAATGCTGTCACTGAGACTGCCCTCAATGCAGCCCAGCCTCTACCAGTCATGGATGAGCTGGACATACAGCCAACCAAATCGGAACTCAGTGATGCCATTGATTCCCTAGCCAGCGGAAAAGCCCCTGGGAAGGACAGCATTACCCCTGAAATAATCAAGAGTGCCAAGCCTGCTATACTCTCAGCACTACATGAACTGCTATGCCTGTGCTGGGACGAGGGAGCAGTACCCCAGGACATGCGCGATGCCAACATCATCACCCTCTATAAAAACAAAGGTGACCGCGGTGACTGCAACAACTACCGTGGAATCTCCCTGCTCAGCATAGTGGGGAAAGTCTTTGCTCGAGTCATTCTGAACAGGCTCCAGAAGCTGGCCGAGCGCGTCTACCCTGAGGCACAGTGTGGCTTTCGTGCAGAGAGATCGACTATTGACATGCTGTTCTCCCTTCGTCAGATACAGGAGAAATGCCGTGAACAACAGATGCCCCTCTACATTGCTTTCATTGATCTCACCAAAGCCTTTGACCTCGTCAGCAGACGTGGTCTCTTCAGACTACTAGAAAAGATCGGATGTCCACCAAAGCTACTAAGTATCATCACCTCATTCCATGACAATATGAAAGGTACAATTCAACATGGTGGCTCCTCATCAGAGCCCTTTCCTATCCTGAGTGGTGTGAAACAGGGCTGTGTTCTCGCACCCACACTTTTTGGGATTTTCTTCTCCCTGCTGCTTTCACATGCATTCAAATCCTCTGAAGAAGGAATTTTCCTCCACACAAGATCAGGGGGCAGGTTGTTCAACCTTGCCCGTCTAAGAGCGAAGTCCAAAGTACGGAAAGTCCTCATCAGAGAACTCCTCTTTGCTGACGATGCTGCTTTAACATCTCACACTGAAGAATGCCTGCAGAGTCTCATCGACAGGTTTGCGTCTGCCTGCAATGAATTTGGCCTAACCATCAGCCTCAAGAAAACGAACATCATGGGGCAGGATGTCAGAAATGCTCCATCCATCAATATTGGCGACCACGCTCTGGAAGTGGTTCAAGAGTTCACCTACCTAGGCTCAACTATCACCAGTAACCTGTCTCTAGATGCAGAAATCAACAAGCGCATGGGTAAGGCTTCCACTGCTATGTTCAGACTGGCCAAGAGAGTGTGGGAAAATGGCGCACTGACACGGAACACAAAAGTCCGAGTGTATCAGGCCTGTGTCCTCAGTACCTTGCTCTACGGCAGCGAGGCCTGGACAACGTATGCCAGCCAAGAGCGACGTCTCAATTCATTCCATCTTCGCTGCCTTCGGAGAATACTTGGCATCAGGTGGCAGGACTATATCTCCAACACAGAAGTCCTTGAAGCGGCCAACATCCCCAGCTTATACACACTACTGAGTCAGCGGCGCTTGAGATGGCTTGGCCATGTGAGCCGCATGGAAGATGGCAGGATCCCCAAAGACACATTGTACAGCGAGCTCGCCACTGGTATCAGACCCACCGGCCGTCCATGTCTCCGTTATAAAGACGTCTGCAAACGCGACATGAAATCGTGTGACATTGATCACAAGTCGTGGGAGTCAGTTGCCAGCATTCGCCAGAGCTGGCGGGCAGCCATAAAGACAGGGCTAAATTGTGGCGAGTCGAAGAGACTTAGTAGTTGGCAGGAAAAAAGACAGAGGCGCAAGGGGAGAGCCAACTGTGCAACAGCCCCAACAAACAAATTTCTCTGCAGCACCTGTGGAAGAGCCTGTTACTCCAGAATTGGCCTTTATAGCCACTCCAGGCGCTGCTTCACAAACCACTGACCACCTCCAGGCGCGTATCCATTGTCTCTCGAGATAAGGAGGCCCAAAAGACTCCCAAGGCCACGTGCTAGTGAGTATAGAAATAGGAGAATACACCAGATGAATGCATGGCTGGAGAGATGGTGCAGGAGGGAAGCCTTCAGATTTCTGGGGCACTGTGAAGGAGACATAGGGTTATACAGCACTGAAACAGGCCCTTCGGCCCATCGTGTCTGTGCCAGCCATCAAGCACCTAACTATTCTAATCCCATATTCCTGCACTTGGCCCGTAGCCTTGTATGCTATGGTGTTTCAAGTGCTCATTTAAGTACTTCTTAAATGTTGTGAGGGTTCCTGCCTCCACCACCTCTTCAGGCAGTGTGTTCCAGATTCCAACCACCCTCTGGCTGAAAACATTTTTCCTCAAATCCCCTCTAAACCTCCTGCCCGTTACCTTAAATCTATGCCCCCTGGTTATTGACCTCTCTGCTAAGCGAAAAAAGTTTCTTCCTATCTAACCTATCAATGCCCCTCATAATTTTGTATACCTCAATCATATCTCCCCTCAGCCTTCTCTGCTCTAAGGAAAACAACCCTCGCCTTTTCAGTCTCTCTTCATAGCTGAAATGCTCCAGCCCAGGCAACATCCTGGTGAATCTCCTCTGCACCCTCTCCACTGCAATCACATCCTTCCTATAGTGTGATGACCGGAACTGTACACAGTACTCCAGCTGTGGCCTAACTAGCATTTTATCCAGCTCTATCATAACCTCCCTGCTCTTATAGTCTATGCCTCGGCTGTTAAAGGCAAGTATCCCATATGCCTTCCTAACCCCCTTATCTACCTGTGCTGCTGCCTTCAGTGATCTATGGACAAGTACACCAAGGTCCCTCTGACCCTCTGTACTTCCTAGGGTCCTACCATCCATTGTATATTCCCTTGCCTTGTTAGTCCTCCCAAAAATGCATCACCTCACACTTCTCAGGATTAAATTCCATTTGCCACTGCTCCGCCCATCTTACCAGCCCATCTATATCGTCCTGTAATCTAAGGCTTTCCTCCTCACTATTTATGACACCACCAATTTTCGTGCCATCTGCGAACTTACTGATCATATCTCCTATATTCACGTCTAAATCATTAATGTACATTACAACAGCAAGGGTCCCAGCACCGATCCCTGCGGTACACCACTGGTCACAGGCTTCCACTTGCAAAACAACCCTCGACCATCACCCTCTGCCTCCTGCCACTAAACCAATTTTGGATCCAATTTGCCAAATTGCCCTGGATCCCATGGGCTCTTACCTTCTTAACCAATCTCCCATGCGGGACCTTATCAAAAGCCTTACTGAAGTCCATGTAGACTACATCAACTGTTTACCCTCATCTACACATCTAGTCACCTCCTCGAAAAATTCAATTAAGTTAGTTAGACACGATCTCCCCCGACAAAGCCATGCTGACTATCCCTGATTAATCCCTGCCTCTCCAAGTGGAGATGAATCCTGTCTGTCAGAATTTTTTCCAATAGTTTCCAATATTTTCCCTACCACTGATGTTAGACTCACCGGCCTGTAATTACCTGTTTTATCCCTACTACCCTTCTTGAATAATGGTACCACATTCGCTGTCCTCCAGTCCTCTGGTATTTCTCCTGTGGCCAGAGAGGATTTGAAAATTTGTGTCAGAGCTCCTGCTATCTCCTCCCTTACCTCACATAACAGCCTGGGATACATCTGGCCTAGGGATTTATCCACTTTTAATCCCGCTAAAACAGCTAATACTTCCTCCCTTTCAGTGCGAATTTGTTCAAGTTTCTCACAATCCCCCTCCCTGATCTCTACACCTACATCGTCCTTCTCCATAGTGAACACAGATGCAAAGTAACCATTTAAAACCTCACCTATGTTCTCCAGCTCCACACACAGATTGCCACTTTGGTCCCTCATGGGTCCTACTCTTTCCCTGGTTATCTTGCCCTTAATATACTTATAAAACGCCTTAGGATTTTCCTTTATCTTGCCCACCAGTGTTTTTTCATGTCCCCTCTTCGCTCTCCTCATTACATTTTTTAGTACCCCCTCCACTTTCTATACTCCTCTAGTGGCTCCGCTGTTTTCAGCCCTCTCAATCTGCCATTAGCCTTCTTTTTTTTCCTGATCCAATCCTCTATATCCCTTGACATCCAGGGTTCCCTGGACTTGTTGGTCCGACCTTTCACCTTTATGGGAACATGTTGGCTCTGAACTCTCACTATTTCCTCTTTGAATGACTCCCACTGGTCTGATGTAGACTTTGCTACAAGTAGCTGCTCCCAGTCCACTTTGGCCAGATCCTGTTTTATCATATTGAAATCGGCCTTTCCCCAATTTATTTCCAGTCCATCTTTGTCCTTTTCCGTAACTACCTTAAATCTTACAGAGTTTTGGTCACTTTCCCCGAAATACTCCCCCACTGACACTTCTACCAATTGTCCAGCTTCATTCCCTAGGATTAGGTCCAGTACTGCCTCTTCTCTTGTCGGACTATCTACATACTGGCTCAAAAAGCTCTCCTGTCTGCATTTTAAGAATTCCGCCCCCTTTAAGCCTTTTACACTAAGACTATCCCAGTTGATATTGGGTAAGTTGAAATCCCCTACTATTATTACCCCATTATTTTTACACCTCTCTGAGATTTGTCTACATATCTGCTCCTCTATCTCTCCCTGACTGTTTGGAGGCCTGTAATACACTCCCAGCCAAGTGATTGCCCCCTTTTTGTTTTTTAGTTCGACCCAAATGGCCTCGTTTGAGGAACCTTCTAAGATACCATCCCTCCTTACTGCAGTAATGGACTCCTTGATCAACAGTGCAGTGCCACCTCCTCTTTTACCCCCTCCCCTGTCATGCCTGAAGATTCTGTACCCTGGAATATTGAGTTGCCAGTCCTGCCCCTCCCTTAACCATGTCTCTGTGATAGTAATAATATCATAATCCCATGTGCTAATCAATGCCTTCAATTCATCTGCCTTACTAGTAAGACTCCTTGTATTAAAATAGATGCAATCCAGCCTTGCATTTCTCACTTGTGCCTTAACAGGTCTATATTTGCTCTGCATTCCAGACTGACTCAGTTTCTTTTCTATATTTGACTGAGCATCACCCCCTACTGTACCTCCACTCTATATCCCCTTCCCCCTGCCAAATTACTTTAAACCACGCCCCCCCCCCCCCCCCCCAACAGCACTAGCAAACCTCCCAGCAAGGATGTTGGTCCTGTTCCGGTTCAGGTGCAACCTGTCCAACTTGTACAGGTCCCACCTGTGCCAGAAACAGACCCAGTGATCCAGGAAACTAAAGCCCTCCCTCCTGCACCATCTCTTCAGCCAGGTATTCATCTGCTCTATCCTCCTATTCCTATATTCACCACCACGTGGCACCGGGAGTAATCCAGAGATTACAACCTTTGAGGTCCTGCTTTTTAATCTGCTACCGAGGTCCCTAAATTCTTGTTGCAGGACCTCATCCCTCTTTTTACCTATGTCGTTAGTACCAATATGGACCACGACCTCTGGCTGCTCTCCCTCCCCTTTCAGAATGTCCTGCACCCGCTCCGAGACATCCTTGACCCTAGCACCAGGGAGGCAACATACCATCCTGGAGTCACTTTTGCGGCCACAGAAACGCCTATCTGTACCCCTTACGATAGAATCCCCTATCACAATAGCTCTTCCACTCCTTTTCCTTCCCTGCTGTGCAGCAGAGCCATCTGTGGTGCCACGAACCTGGCTGTTGCTGCTTTCCCCTGGGAGACTATTCCCCCCCCCCCCCCCCAACAGTATCCAAAGCGGTATATCTGTTTGAGAGGGGGATGGCGACAGGGGACTCCTGCACTACCTGCCTGCGGCTACTATTCTGCCTGGTGGTCACCCAACCCTTTTCTGCCTGTGCAGCCATTACCTGCGGTGTGACCACCTCATGCTAAACGTGCTCTCCACGATGATCTCAGCATCACAGTTGCTCCACAGTGAATCCACCCGCAGCTCCAGCTCCGTAATGCGGGTAGTCAGTAGCTGCAGATGGATACACTTCTTGTACACATGGTCGTCAGGGACACTGGAAGCATCCCTGATTCCCACATAGCCCAGGAGGAGCAGATCACGGGACTGAGCTCTCCCGTCATGACTTACCCTCAGATTAATGAGTTACTCCCTTAATTAAAAAACTGGGACTGGTTGTGGGGAAGGTGGGACCTGGACAAGCTGGATGGTCTATACCTGAACGGGATTGGGACGAATATCCTTGCAGGATGGTTTGTTAGTGCTGTTGGGGATGGTTTAAACTAGATTGGCAGGGGGATGGGAACCTGAGGGCAGTTTCAGACAGGACAAATTCAGAGCAGGGAACGGGAGGCAGAAAATTAGCGAGTGACTAGTGATTAATCAGGGATTGTCAGCATGGATTTGTTAAGGGAAGGTCATGTCTTACTAACTTAATTGAATTTTTTGAGGAAGTAACAAGGAGGATTGATGAGGGTAGTGCAGTGGATGTGGTCTACATGGATTATAGTAAGGCATTTGACAAGGTCCCACATGGCAGACTGGTCAGTAAAATGAAAGCCCATGGGATACAGGGGGAATGTGGCAGGTTGGATCCAGAATTGGCTCAGGGACAGGAAACAAAGTGCAGTAGTTGACGGATGTTTTTGTGAATGGGAAGCTGTTTCCAGTGGCGTTCCACAAGGCTCAGTGTTGGGTCCCTTGCTGTTTGTGGTATATATTAATGATTTGGACTTAAATGTGGGAGGCATGATTGGGAAATTTGCTGATGACACAAAAATTGGCCGTGTGGTTGACAGTGAAGATCCTAGACTCCAGAAAGATATGAATGGTTTGGTTGAGTGGGCGGAAAAGTAGCAAATGGAATTCAATCTGGAGAAGTGTGAGGTAATGCATTTGGGAAGGGCAAACAAAGCAAGGGAATACACAATAAACAGGAGGATATTGAGAGGGGTAGAAGAAGTGAGAGACCTTGGAGTGCACGTCCACAGGTCCCTGAAGGTGGCGGGACAGGTAGATGGAGTGGTGAAGAAGGCATATGGAATGCTTTCCTTTACTGGCTGAGATCTTTTGGGCCTCCTTATCTCGAGAGACAATGGATACGCGCCTGGAGGTGGTCAGTGGTTTGTGAAGCAGCGCCTGGAGTGGCTATAAAGGCCAATTCTGGAGTGACAGGCTCTTCCACAGGTGCTGCAGAGAAATTTGTTTGTTGGGGCTGTTGCACAGTTGGCTCTCCCCTTGCGCCTCTGTCTTTTTTCCTGCCAACTACTAAGTCTCTTCGACTCGCCACAATTTAGCCCTGTCTTTATGGCTGCCCACCAGCTCTGGCGAATGCTGGCAACTGACTCCCACGACTTGTGATCAATGTCACACGATTTCATGTCGCGTTTGCAGACGTCTTTATAACGGAGACATGGACGGCCGGTGGGTCTGATACCAGTGGCGAGCTCGCTGTACAATGTGTCTTTGGGGATCCTGCCATCTTCCATGCGGCTCACATGGCCAAGCCATCTCAAGCGCCGCTGACTCAGTAGTGTGTATAAGCTGGGGATGTTGGCCGCTTCAAGGACTTCTGTGTTGGAGATATAGTCCTGCCACCTGATGCCAAGTATTCTCCGAAGGCAGCGAAGATGGAATGAATTGAGACGTCGCTCTTGGCTGGCATACGTTGTCCAGGCCTCGCTGCCGTAGAGCAAGGTACTGAGGACACAGGCCTGATACACTCGGACTTTTGTGTTCCGTGTCAGTGCGCCATTTTCCCACACTCTCTTGGCCAGTCTGAACATAGCAGTGGAAGCCTTACCCATGCGCTTGTTGATTTCTGCATCTAGAGACAGGTTACTGGTGATAGTTGAGCCTAGGTAGGTGAACTCTTGAACCACTTCCAGAGCGTGGTCGCCAATATTGATGGATGGAGCATTTCTGACATCCTGCCCCATGATGTTCGTTTTCTTGAGGCTGATGGTTAGGCCAAATTCATTGCAGGCAGACGCAAACCTGTCGATGAGACTCTGCAGGCATTCTTCAGTGTGAGATGTTAAAGCAGCATCGTCAGCAAAGAGGAGTTCTCTGGCTGAGATATAGAATACAAAAGTAGGGATATAATACTCAAGGAGGAGGTCGTGAGATGGTTAATCCCCTTTGAAAGGAACAGGCTGCCCGGTACCTGACTGTCACTGGGAAAAGGCGGGTGAGAGGGTTAATCCCCTCCGATAGGAACAGGCTGCCTGGTATCTGACTGTCACTGGGAAAAGGCGGGTGAGAGGGTTAATCCCCTCCGATAGGAACAGGCTGCCCGGTGTCCGACTGTAACTGGGAAGAGGTGGGTGAGAGGGTTAATCCTCTCTGATAGGAACAGGCTGCCCGGTGTCTGACTGTAACTGGGAAGAGGTGGGTGAGAGGGTTAATCCCCTCTGATAGGAACAGGCTGCCCGATGTCTGACTGTAACTGGGAAGAGGTGGGTGAGAGGGTTAATCCCCTCCGATAGGAACAGGCTGCCCGGTGTCTGACTGTAACTGGGAAGAGGTGGGTGAGAGGGTTAATTCTCTCTGAGAGCCACAGCCGTATCTGTCTGTGATTGACAAAAGGTAACATAGTATTGGAGATAACCACCAGAGGGGGCTGTGCACCAACACAAAATCGATTAAAATACAATTTCAGTCTGTATATCACAAAACAGCCACCACAGAGAAAACTGGGACTGCGGGTATTGTATGCAATGTGACTGTTGTATCAAACACTCCCAGGACAGGTACAGCACGGGGGTTAGATACAGAGTAAAGCTCCCTCTCCACTGTCCCCATCAAACACTCCCAGGACAGGTACAGCACGGGGGTTAGATACAGAGTAAAGCTCCCTCTACACTGTCCTCATCAAACACTCCCAGGACAGGTACAGCACGGGGGTTAGATACAGAGTAAAGCTCCCTCTACACTGTCCCCATCAAACACTCCCAGGACAGGTACAGTACGGGGGTTAGATACAGCGTGACGCTGTCTGGATTAAACAGTGATTCTGATACTGGCGCAATGTTTTTTTGTCTTTAGTGACGAGATACTGTCCCGTTTTTAAGAAAAAAGGCAGGGGTCCTGGTGGAGAAGAAAGTCTTTGATGGGGGGCTGGGTGGGGAAGGCAGCTGGGAATTGTGAGCAGCTGTCTGGCTCAGGTCCAGGGTGCTAGTTTAAATCAGGTCCTTCCTCCCTTCAAGGAGGGAAATGAGTTGCTTGTGTGTGTTCTGTTTACATAGCGACGGTGTTGATAACCTGCAGTGTTGAGTGATGCCTCTGTCACATGGGCCAGACGACGGGAAGAGCTCGGAGCTGCCTCTGGGCAAGGACATAGATTAGTCTATACTTTACTCCCAAGCCTCGACAGACTGCACTCCCTCTTTATAATCTCCCACTACTTTTCTGTGGGATCATCTGGAGGACAGGACTGAGATTCGCACCCTAAAGTCATCCCATTGCCAGTGCGGTATTTTTAGAAGCAGAGGATCATTGAATGATACGACACAAAAGGAGGCTGTTCGGCCCATTGCGGCTGTGCTGGTTCTTTGAAAGATCTAAGCCATTAATCCCACACCCCTGCTCTGACCTCCAAAGCTCTGTAATTTTTTTCATCAAAATCCTGGAACTCCCTTCCTAACAGCACTGTGGGTGTACCTACCCCAAATTGACTGCAGCGGTTCAAGAAGGCAGCTCACCACCACCTTCTCAAGGGCAGTTCGGGATGGGCAATAAATGCTGGCCTGGCCAGCGATGCCCACATCCCATGAATGAATAAAAAAAAGTGCGGTACGTGGACCATTGCCACAACTCTCAGCTTTCCGACCCTCAACCATTTTTCTATCCATGCTACTTCTGTCCCTTTACTCCTGCAGGCTTTCATTTCGCGAATGGGTCTATTGTGCGGACCTTTGTCAAATGCCTTTTGAGAATCACAACATCAATCGCAAAAGCCTCATCATTACTTCACCAAAGAGATCTTTTTATTGTCCTTTCATGGGATGTGGGTGTCGCTGGCCAGGCCAGCATTAGTTGCCCATCCCTAATTGCCCTTGACAACTGAGTCATTTCAGAGGGCAGTTAAGAGTCAACCACATCTGGACTCACATGTAGGCCAGACCGGGTAAGGACAGCAGATTTCCTTGCCCAAAGGGCATTAGTGAGCCAGATGGGTTTTTACAACAATCAATAGTTTCATGGTCACCGTTACTGAGACTAGCTTTCAATTCCAGACTTTTATTAATTAATTGAGTTCATTAATTAAACTTATATTCCACCAGCTGTTGTGGTGAGATTTGAACCCACGTCCCCAGAGCATTGGCCTGGATCTCCAGATTACTAGCTCAGTCACATTACTGCTACACCACCATCTCCCACAGGGTAGTCAAGTAAACCTGTGCTCATTTCCATTTATTTGCGTTTCAATTTTGTCCTGGATTACTGCCTTGAAAAGTTTCCTCGCCACGGATGTTAGGTTGACTGGCCTGTAATTGCCGTGTTTTATCACACTCCCCTTTTTTTATGACAGAGATGTAACAATTGTCATCCTCCAGTCCTCGGGCAGCACCCCTGTATGCAAGCATGATTGGAAGATTAGGGAGCAGAGTCTCTGCAATTTCCACCCTTACTTCCCTCAGTAAACGAGGAAGCATCCCATCTGGCCCAGGTGACTTGCCTACTCTGTAGACTGCCAACTTTATAAGTACCTCCTGTTTATCTATGTTGATCCTATCCAATATCGCTATGGCCTCCTATGTTACTGCTATTTCGACAGCTCCTCTTCTATCGTGAAGACAAATGGAAAGTACTTTGAAACACAGGATAGTGTCTGTTCCAGGGAGCTAGGAGATTTGCTCCGGTGCATCCAGTGGAATTATGTACATTGCGAAACTCACACAATTCCCAGCTAAACATCATAGATGGTAATCAGGAGCAGGAACCGTGGCGGATTATTTACCCTCTCTCCATATCAATTCCAAACGAAACCCACTGCCCGACTCTTTCCCCAAATCCCTGTCTCAATCTCAAACTAATCCCACTGCCCCACTCTCTCCCCATAGCCCTGTGTCAATCTGAAACTAATCCCACTGCCCCACTCTCTCCCCATAGCCCTGTATCAATCCCAAACTAATCCCACTGCCCCACTCTCTCCCCATAGCCCTGTGTCAATCTGAAACTAATCCCACTGCCCCACTCTCTCCCCATAGCCCTGAGTCAATCCCAAACTAATCCCACTGCCTCACTCTCTCCCCATAGCCCTGTGTCAATCCCAAACTAATCCCACTGCCCCACTCTCTCCCCATAGCCCTGTGTCAATCCCAAACTAATCCCACTGCCCCACTCTCTCCCCATAGCCCTGTGTCCATCCCAAACTAATCCCACTGCCCCACTCTCTCCCCATAGCCCTGTGTCAATCCCAAACTAATCCCACTGCCCCACTCTCTCCCCATAGCCCTGTGTCAATCCCAAACTAATCACACTGCCCCACTCTCTCCCCATAGCCCTGTGTCAATCCCAAACTAATCCCACTGCCCCACTCTCTCCCCATTGCCCTGTGTCAATCCCAAACTAATCCCACTGCCCCACTCTCTCCCCATAGCCCTGTGTCAATCCCAAACTAATCCCACTGCCCCATTCTCTCCTCATAGCCCTGTGTCAATCCCAAACTAATCCCACTGCCCCATTCTCTCCTCATAGCCCTGTGTCAATCCCAAACTAATCCCACTGCCCCATTCTCTCCTCATAGCCCTGTGTCAATCCCAAACTAATCCCACTGCCCCACTCTCTCCCCATAGCCCTGTGTCAATCCCAAACTAATCCCACTGCCCCACTCTCTCTCCATAGCCCTGTATCAATCCAAAACTCATCCCACTTCCCCAATCTCTCTGCATCTCCCTGTATCCATCCCAAATAAATCCCACTGCTCCGCGCTCTCCCTCTGTTGCCCTGTAACAGGTTGTCACCATTATACTTGGCTCAGCTAACTGCGGGACGGTAGTAGGGGTATAAATGGAGGGGAGTGGGCAACACAGGGTTTTGGGGATGTGAATCCACGGAGTAACCCATTGCTGCAGCTCAGTGAAGGATTGTCCCTTTAAGACAGAGATCCAGCTATTTTTTTTGCATCCGGCAAGCCAACTGCTAATGGGATTTAAAAAAAACCTTGTTGGGATTCAGGCCTTTGTTGCCACGGTGACGCACCTGGTGCCACAAATATTTACAGCCGGCGGAGAGAAGGGAGGCAACACAACAACAACAGCCCTGCTCCCAGGGTCAGGAGCAGCAGTTCAGTCTCATGACCCTGCCTAATCTTTCCATTGTGTTGCCAGAGGCGTCGTGGGCCTTTGGGGGGGCTCACAAGGCCCAAACTCTCTGCTGGTTTACTGGCTGAACCAGAGCAGGCTGCTGGAGGCCTGAGGCCTGCAGTGCATGGGCTGGGTGGGGGGAAGGGGGTGGAGATTTGGTGGAGAGTTTGAATGAAGGCATTGCCTTATGGAGAATTCCCCTGCTCTTCAACTGCATCCGAGCATATGAAATAGAAGCAGGAGTAGGCCACTCGGCCCTTCGAGCCTGCTCCGCCATTCAATAAGATCATGGCTGAACTGATTACTCCACATTCCCGCCTACCCCCGATAACCTTTCACCCCCTTGCTTATCAGGAATCTATCTACCTCTGAAAAATATTCAAAGACTCTGCTTCCACCGCCTTTTGAGGAAGAGAATTCCAAAGACTCACGACCCTCTGAGAGAAAGAATTTTTCCTCATCTCTGTCTTAAATGGGCGACCCCTTATTTTTAAACAGTGACCCCTAATTCTAGATTCGCCCACAAGGGGAAACATCCTTTCCACATCCACCCTGTCAAGACCCCTCGGGATCTTATATTTTTCAATCAAGTCGCCTCTTACTCTTCTAAACTCCAGCGATACAAGCCTAGCCTGTCCAACCTGTCCTCATAAGACAGCCCGCCCATTCCAGATATCAGCCTAGTAAACCTTCTCTGTACTGCTTCCAATGCATTTACATCCTTCCTTAACTAAGGAGACCAGTACTGTACACAGTACTCCAGATGTGGTCTCACCAATACCCTGTATAACTGAAGCATAACCTCCCTACTTTTGTATTCAATTCCCCTCGCGATAAACTATAACATTCTATTAGCTTTCCTCATTACTTGCTGTACCTGCATACTAACCTTTGGCGATTCATGCACTAGGACACCCAGATCCCTCTGCATCTCAGAGCTCTGCAATCTCTCACCATTTAGATAATATGCTTCTTTTTTATTCTTTCTGCCAAAATGGACAATTTCCCACTTCCCCACATTATATTCCATTTGCCAGTTCTTTGCCCACTCACTTAACCTATCTATATCCCTTTGTAGCCTCCTTAAGTCCTCTTCACAAGTTACTTTCCTACCTATCTTTGTGTCATCAGCAAATTTAGCAACCATACCTTCGGTCCCTTCATCCAAGTCATTTATATAAACTGTAAAAAGTTGAGGCCCCAGCACAGATCCCTGTGGCACACCACTCGTTACATCTCGCCAACCAGAAAATGATCCATTTATGCCTATTCTCTGTTTCCTGTTAGCTAGCCAATCTTCTATCCATGCCAATATGTTACCCCCTACACCATGAGCTTGTCTTTTCCACAATAACCTTTGATGTGGCATCTTATCAAATGTCTTCTGGAAATCTAAGTACAGAACATCCACCGGTTCCCCTTTATCCACAGCACATGTAACTCCCTCAAAGAACTCCAATAAATAGAGCAGAAAGGTCCCAGGACCCATCCCTCAGTCTGAGTGAGCTAATCCCAGCTGGGATGGGGTAAGAGGGGCGACAATTGGTATTAAATTTTTATGTTGCTGGGTCTCACTCGTGCTTCTCTGCGTCAGAAGGATTCCAGTTCCTAATCCAGAGACTGAAGTCCCATAATCCAGGGCCGAATCTCCTGTTGCCAGTATGGAGGCAGCGCCTGCAGGATCGGAGGCGCCGCCTTTCAGATAAGATGTGAAATCCCAGGCCCCATTTGCCCATTCAGGTGGGTGCTAAAGAACCTCCAGCTGCTCGTGGAAGAGGTACAATTTTCCCAGTTTCCTGGGCCAACGTTTCTTGATCGATCAAAAATAAGAGGTTAACTGGATCATTCATGTCATTGCTGTGTGTGTGTGTGTGTGTGTGTGTGTGTGTGTTTGTGTGTGTGTGTGTTTGTGTGTGTGTGTGTTTGTGTGTGTGTGTGTTTGTGTGTGTGTGTGTTTGTGTGCGTGCGTGCGTGTGTGTGTCTTACTGTATATATACTCAGTGACGGTAATTCCCTACATAACACAGTAATTCCCTGTGGATAATCACTATAGATCAACCCCTTCCCATTCACTCCCATTGTACACAATCCCAATGGACCAAAACCCCTTCCCATTCACTCCCATTGTACACAATCCCAATGGACCCAAACCCCTTCCCATTCACTCCTATTGTACACAATCCCAATGGACCAAAACCCCTTCCCATTCACTCCCATTGTACACAATCCCAATGAACCCAAGCCCCTTCCCATTCACTCCCATTGTACACAATCCCAATGGACCCAAAGCCCTTCTCATTCACTCCCATTGTACACAATCCCAATGGACCCAAACCCCTTCCCATTCACTCCTATTGTACACAATCCCAATGGACCAAAACCCCTTCCCATTCACTCCCATTGTACACAATCCCAATGAACCCAAGCCCCTTCCCATTCACTCCCATTGTACACAATCCCAATGGACCAAAACCCCTTCCCATTCACTCCCATTGTACACAATCCCAATGAACCCAAGCCCCTTTCCATTCACTCCCATTGTACACAATCCCAATGGACCCAAACCCCTTCCCATTTACTCCCATTGTACACAATCCCAATGGACACAAACCCCTTCCCATTCACTCCCATTGTACACAATCCCAATGGACCCAAACCCCTTCCCATTTACTCCCATTGTACACAATCCCAATGGACACAAACCCCTTCCCATTCACTCCCATTGTACACAATCCCAATGGACCCAAACCCCTTCCCATTTACTCCCATTGTACACAATCCCAATGGACACAAACCCCTTCCCATTCACTCCCATTGTACACAATCCCAATGGACCCAAACACCTTCTCATTCACTCCCATTGTACACAATCCCAATGGACCCAAACCCCTTCCCATTCACTCCCATTGTTCTTCTTTTGGGCCTCCTTATCTCGAGAGACAATGGATACGCGCCTGGAGGTGGTCAGTGGTTTGTGAAGCAGCGCCTGGAGTGGCTATAAAGGCCAATTCTGGAGTGACAGGCTCTTCCACAGGTGCTGCAGAGAAATTTGTTTGTTGGGGCTGTTGCACAGTTGGCTCTCCCCTTGCGCCTCTGTCTTTTTTCCTGCCAACTACTAAGTCTCTTCGACTCGCCACAATTTAGCCCTGTCTTTATGGCTGCCCGCCAGCTCTGGCGAATGCTGGCAACTGACTCCCACGACTTGTGATCAATGTCACACGATTTCATGTCGCGTTTGCAGACGTCTTTATAACGGAGACATGGACGGCCGGTGGGTCTGATACCAGTGGCGAGCTCGCTGTACAATGTGTCTTTGGGGATCCTGCCATCTTCCATGCGGCTCACATGGCCAAGCCATCTCAAGCGCCGCTGACTCAGTAGTGTGTATAAGCTGGGGATGTTGGCCGCTTCAAGGACTTCTGTGTTGGAGATATAGTCCTGCCACCTGATGCCAAGTATTCTCCGAAGGCAGCGAAGATGGAATGAATTGAGACGTCGCTCTTGGCTGGCATACGTTGTCCAGGCCTCGCTGCCGTAGAGCAAGGTACTGAGGACACAGGCCTGATACACTCGGACTTTTGTGTTCCGTGTCAGTGCGCCATTTTCCCACACTCTCTTGGCCAGTCTGAACATAGCAGTGGAAGCCTTACCCATGCGCTTGTTGATTTCTGCATCTAGAGACAGGTTACTGGTGATAGTTGAGCCTAGGTAGGTGAACTCTTGAACCACTTCCAGAGCGTGGTCGCCAATATTGATGGATGGAGCATTTCTGACATCCTGCCCCATGATGTTCGTTTTCTTGAGGCTGATGGTTAGGCCAAATTCATTGCAGGCAGACGCAAACCTGTCGATGAGACTCTGCAGGCATTCTTCAGTGTGAGATGTTAAAGCAGCATCGTCAGCAAAGAGGAGTTCTCTGATGAGGACTTTCCGTACTTTGGACTTCGCTCTCAGACGGGCAAGGTTGAACAACCTGCCCCCTGATCTTGTGTGGAGGAAAATTCCTTCTTCAGAGGATTTGAACGCATGTGAAAGCAGCAGGGAGAAGAAAATCCCAAAAAGTGTGGGTGCGAGAACACAGCCCTGTTTCACACCACTCAGGATAGGAAAGGGCTCTGATGAGGAGCCACCATGTTGAATTGTGCCTTTCATATTGTCATGGAATGAGGTGATGATACTTAGTAGCTTTGGTGGTTTGTACACAATCCCAATGAACCCAAGCCCCTTCCCATTCACTCCCATTGTACACAATCCCAATGGACCCAAACCCCTTCCCATTCACTCCCATTGTACACAATCCCAATGAACCCAAGCCCCTTCCCATTCACTCCCATTGTACACAATCCCAATGGACCCAAGCCCCTTCCCATTCACTCCCATTGTACACAATCCCAATGAACCCAAACCCCTTCCCATTCACTCCTATTGTACACAATCCCAATGGACCAAAACCCCTTCCCATTCACTCCCATTGTACACAATCCCAATGAACCCAAGCCCCTTCCCATTCACTCCCATTGTACACAATCCCAATGGACCCAAACCCCTTCTCATTCACTCCCATTGTACACAATCCCAATGGACCCAAACCCCTTCCCATTCACTCCCATTGTACACAATCCCAATGGACCCAAGCCCCTTCCCATTCACTCCCATTGTACACAATCCCAATGGACCCAAACCCCTTCCCATTCACTCCCATTGTACACAATCCCAATGAACCCAAGCCCCTTCCGATTCACTCCCATTGTACACAATCCCAATGGATCCAAACCCCTTCCCATTCATTCCCATTGTACACAATCCCAATGGACCCAAACCCCTTCCTATTCACTCCCATTGTACATAATCCCAACGGACACAAACCCCTTCCCATTCATTCCCATTGTACACAATCCCAATGGACACAAACCCCTTCCCATTCACTCCCATTGTACACAATCCCAATGAACCCAAACCCCTTCCCATTCACTCCCATTATACACGATGCCAACGAACCCTGTCATAAGTGTTTTGTTTTTAAAAAAAGTTAGGAGGTCTGCGTGCCTTTAAGAGTGAAAAAAAACCTCTGTGGATAATAACACTAGTGGTTTAGTGTTTGAAGAGTCCAGGCTGCAGGGCAATTTGTATCCAAGCAACCTGATGGTTTTATGATGGTCTTATGACTCCTATTAAGAAAGGTTTTCAGTCCCATTTTGGCCATGAAAGAAGAAACCGGGGGCTGTGAGCAGCTGAAAGTCTTACTGCTAGAAGCTGGAATACATCCCAGAAAACTCTCTCTCTCTCTTGAAAATAATAACTCCTGTATCAAAGAGAAAGAGACCCGGAGAAAAGGGGAATTGCTACAGTATGTGGAGAAACACTGTTTTGGAGAAAGAAAGTCTGTATTTCGGGTGGGGCAGGTTGCTGTTGCCTGCATTCAAGAATTCCTGTCTGAAGAGTGAGTTCTGTAATTGCTGTGTTCTGTGGAGAAGGCTCCTTTGCTGAGAGTAAGTCCTGTTGAATTTTGTGTGTTTGGAAGTTCCTGAACTGTCAAGAAGTTTTCCACTGTTAGACTGCTACTTGAAAATGTTAATAATAACGGCCAACATGCCATTTGCCTTCCTAATTGCTCACTGTGCCTGCATCGTAACTTTCTGTGTTCCTTGTTTGAGTGCACCCAAGTCTCTCTGAACATCAACATTTAGAAGTTTCACGCCTTTGAAAAAATATTTTACTTTTCTATTCTTATGATAAAAGTGAATAACTTCACACTTCCCCACATTATACTCCATCTGCCATCTTGTTGCCCATTTACCTAACCTGTCGATATCTCTTTGCAGCCTCTCTGTGTCCTCCTGACAACTTACCTTTCCACCGATCTTTGTATCATCAGCAAACTTAGATACATTACTCCCGGTCTCTTTGTCTAAGTCATTAATATAGATTGTAAATAGCCGAGGCACCAGCACTGATCATAGAACATGGGAATATAGGAAATAGGAGCAGGAGTAGGCCATTCTGTCCCTTAGCCATTCAATGAGATCATGGCTGATCTTCTATCTCAACACCATTTTCCCGCACGATCCCCATATCCCCTGATATCTTTAATGTCTAGAAATCTATCGATCTTTGTCTTGAACATACTCGATGACTGAGCCTCCACAGCCCTCTGGGGTAGAGAATTCCACAGATTCACCACCCTCTGAATGAAGAAATTCCTCCTAATCTCAGTCCTAAATGTCCTGCCCCTTATTCTGAGACTGTGTCCCCGGTTCTGGACTCCCAGCCAGGGGAAACATCCCATCCACATCCACCCTGTCACGCCCTGTAAGAATTTTGTATGTTTCAATGAGATCACCTCTCATTCCTCTAAACTCTAGAGAATACAGGGCCAGCCTCCTCAATCTTTCCTCATCGGACAATCCCGCCATCCGAGGTGAACTGCCTAAAGCAGAGAGACAGGGTCCTCAAAATGATACAGGACTCAGAGAAGTATGAGGAAAAGCATGAAGGTGATGATGATGAACCTGAACAAATTATATTGGGCGCAAGGGAGTTTTAGTCCTGGGATGAATGTGTTAGTCAAGGACTCCTTTAACTGTGCAGTACTAGATAGTGCTTGCACCTCAACAGTATGTGGTACAGATTGGTTGTAAGACCATCTGAGACAGAATTTAATTCAGGAGATCTGGCGTATTATAAAAGTGAGGGTCATAGGAAATGGAAAGGCCTGGTAAGCTAATAGATCATGACTGTAAGACAATGCTTATCAAACATGGCAATCTAACTGTTAAGGTTCATTCCTCATGATTAATCGGATTAATTATAAAATCTCGGACTCTGAACAGCTGATGGAAGTAAACAGAACACCTTGTACCTCAAATACTCATGTGTTTTGTAATGAGGGTGCTGAAGGACAGAATGTGGTAGATCAAGGGCTAGGATAGTGGTCATGTGAGTGATCGTGACACACATGGCACAGGTATCACATCCAAAGAGCAATTGCCCAGAGTGGGTACTCAGGTGACATATATTCCAGAGGGGGTCTAGTAAATGGAGGGGTGCAACAATTGCAGGATGTGCAGGAAAAGCTACTGGCAAATTCAAACATTGGTTCAATGTCATGATGATGGCCTAGAAACGAGGCTTGTGGACTGGCAGAATGGAGTGAAAGAGTGGAGAGTACGAAAGTGCAGTGCAAGTGCCGATAGTGAGTCCGGCTGCGGCTCTTGCATCAGAAAATGATCACATACTGCAGAAATACCCTTCAATAATGCAAGACGGAGATCTCACATTAGTCGACACGGCAGACATAAAAGTGCAAGTAGAGGCCATTGCTTGAATAGATTAGACAATGAAATAAAGGCCACAGAACAGGACTAAAAGCAGAAGTCCTCATTCCTGTGAACTTTTGGTGACTGCCATTAGACTTCAGGATAAACTAATAAGAAAGGCAAAACAAATAACCTAATCTTGGGGAATGAAGCCGGACAAGTGGTAGAAGTGTCAGTGGAGGAGTATTTCGGGGGATAGTGACCATAACTCTGTAAGATTTAAGGTGGTTATAGAAAAGGACAAAGACGGGCCGGAAATAAAAGTACTGAATTGGGGGAAGGCTGATTTCAATATGATGAAACAGGATCTGGCCAGAGTGGACTGGGAGCAGCTACTTGTAGGAAAGTCTACATCAGACCAGAGGGAGTCATTCAAAGAGGAAATAGTGAGAGTTCAGAGTCAACGTGTACCCGTTAAGGTGAAGGGTAGGACCAATAAGTCCAGGAAACCCTGGAAGTCAAGGGATTTAGAGGATTGGATCAGGATAAAAAGGAGGCCAATGGCAGATTCAGAGTGATGAAAACAGTGGAGGCACTAGAGGATTATAGAAAGTGTAGGGGTACTAAAAAAAGTAATTAGGAGAGCGAAGAGGGGACATGAAAAAACACTGGCAGGCAAGATAAAGGAAAATCCTAAGGCATTTTATAAGTATATTAAGGGCAAGAGGATAACCAGGGAAAGAGTAGGGCCCATGAAGGACCAAAGTGGCAATGTGTGTGTGGAGCCAGAGAACATAGGTGAAGTTTTAAATGGTTACTTTTCATCTGTGTTCACTATGGAGAAGGACGATGTAGGTGTAGAGATCAGGGAGGGGGATTGTGATATACTTGAACAAATTAGCACTGAAAGGGAGGAAGTATTAGCAGTTTTAGTAAGCTTAAAAGTGGTTAAATCCCCAGGCCCAGATGACATGTATCCCAGGCTGTTATATGAGGCAAGGGAGGAGATTGCAGGAGCTCTGACACAAATTTTCAAATCCTCTCTGGCCACATGAGAGGTACCAGAGGACTGGAGGACAGTGAATGTGGTACCATTATTCAAGAAGGGTAGCAAGGATAAACCAGGTAATTGCAGGCCAGTGAGTCTAACATCAGTGGTAGGGAAAATATTGGGAAAAATTCTGAGGGAAAGGATTAATCTCCAATTGGAGAGGCATGAATTAATCAGAGATAGTCAGCATGGCTTTGTCAGGGGGAGATCGTGTCTAACTAACTTGATTGAATTTTTCGAGGAGGTGACTAGATGTGTAGATGAGGGTAAAGCAGTTGATGTAGTCTACATGGACTTCAGTAAGGCTTTTGATAAGGTCCCGCATGGGAGATTGTTTAAGAAGGTAAGAGCCCATGGGATCCAGGGCAATTTGGCAAAGTGGATCCAAAATTGGCTTCGTGGCAGGAGGCAGAGGGTGATGGTCGAGGGTTGTTTTGCAAGTGGAAGCCTGTGACCAGTGGTGTACCGCAGGGATCGGTGCTGGGACCCTTGCTGTTTGCAGTGTACATTAATGATTTAGACATGAATACAGGAGGTATGATCAGTAAGTTCGCAGATGACATGAAAATTGGTGGTGTCATAAATAATGAGGAGGAAAGCCTTAGATTACAGGACGATATAGATGGGCTGGTAAGATGGGCAGAGCAGTGGCAAATGGAATTTAATCCTGAGAAGTGTGAGGTGATGCATTTTGGGTGGACTAACAAGGCAAGGGAATATACAATGGATGGTAGGACCCTAGGAAGTACAGAGGGTCAGAGGGACCTTGGTGTACTTGTCCATAGATCACTGAAGGCAGCAGCACAAGTAGATAAGGTGGTTAGGAAGGCACATGGGATACTTGCCTTTAACAGCCGAGGCATAGACTATAAGAGCAGGGAGGTTATGCTGGAGCTGTATAAAATGCTAGTTAGGCCACAGCTGGAGTACTGTGTACAGTTCTGGGCACCACACTATAGGAAGGATGTGATTGCACTGGAGAGGGTGCAGAGGAGATTCACCAGGATGTTGCCTGGGCTGGAGTGTTCCAGCTATGAAGAGAGACTGAAAAGGCTAGGGTTGTTTTCCTTGGAGCAGAGAAGGCTGAGGGGGGACATGATTGAGGTATACAAAATTATGAGGGGCATTGATAGGTTAGATAGGAAGAAACTTTTTCCCTTTGCGGAGGGGTCAATAACCAGGGGACATAGATTTAAGGTAAAGGGGCAGGAGGTTTAGAGGGGATTTGAGGAAAAATGTTTTCAGCCAGAGGGTGGTTGGAATCTGGAACGCACTGCTTGAAGAGGTGGTGGAGGCAGGAACCCGCACAATATTTAAGAAGTATTTAGATGAGCACTTGAAACGCCATAGTATACAAGGCTACGGGCCAAGTGCTGGAAAATGGGATTAGAATAGTTAGGTGCTTGATGGCGGGCACGGACACGATGGGCCGAAGGGCCTGTTTCTGTGCTGTATAACTCTATGACTCTAAATGGAATTAGATAGATGGGGACAGTTTGATGTTTATTCTGAGGTACCAGATAGGGGACAGACAACCTTGTCACATAGATGGAATTGTACCGTAAAATTCCTTGCAATTGGGACTTACAAGGGCTAGTGAGGGGTTTTGAGGAGAAACAGGGCAATGCAGATATTAGGGTGGATTCTCCCACAGCTGGAAAAGTAATCTTAAAAATCATTTCAGCTCTTCTGGCCACACATTCATGGGAGTGTAGATCCATTGACATAAACACCACTGTTTTGCAGGGCAATATTTTTCGGAGAGAAGTGTTTCTGAAACTGCCCAAAGAGGCATCAGATGCAGAAGGGAAACTGTGCAAACTAAACAAATGTGTCTGTGGCCTGAATGATGCTTCCAGGGTGTAGTGTTTTTCGGTGAGATCGGTTTCGCTGAAAATAGCTTGTGTTCTGCTAAAAGCAGATCCCACAATGGTGTCGTAAACAAAAACCTTCAGGCAACTTCTTGGTGCATGTTGATGATTTCTTATGGGGTGGTACTATGGAGTTTGAGAAATGTGTTATTAATAAGATTACGGTGGAATTTAAAATTGAGAGTCAGGCTTGTGGGGCTTTATATATATGTATATACATATATAATATATATTGATTTAGATATTTATCAGGATAAGTCTGGAATAACTTTAAATCAACAATCCTATTTAGAGAATGTTAGTCCCATCCTGATTAATCATACTCGGTGCTCACAGCCAGATGATGTTATATCTCAGTAAGAGACAGAGCAATTCTGAAGACTGATCAGTCAGTTAAACTGTTTGGGCACTCAGACTAGACCAGATGTTAGTTTTGATGTGTTGAAGTTCAGTACTATGATGAAACAGCGTAAGTCGAGAATGTTTTAATGGCAAATAAAATACTTTAAAAAATTAAATCCGGAGAAAAGTTTACTTAAGTTCCCATCCTTAGGCGATCCAAAGAACATGAAACTAGTCATTTTTGGTGATGCTAATCTTTCTCATAGGTATTCTAGTGCAGCTGGTTTCATAATATTTCTTCAGGGTGAAAATGGAAAATGTTTTCCTTTAGCATGGGAAGCAAAGAAAATAAAAAAGTGTTGTTAAAAGTACTTCAGCTGCTGAAACACAGGCTCTTGTGGATTCAGTGGATACGGGATTCTATTTGTCAAATATTTTAAGTGAGATTTTGTACAGTGGGAATACTGAAAATGAGATACCCATTGAATGTTCTGTATGTAATCGTTTCCTGTGGGATAATATACACTCTACAAAAAGTGTGCGTGCGAAAAGGTTATGGATTGACCTTGCTGGCTTGAAACAAATGCTGGAGAGAAAGGAAATCTCTAAAATTAAATGGGTGGATGCAAGTCATCAACTGTCTGTTTGTTTTATAAAATGAAATGCATGTACGAAGAAATTGTTAGGAGGGGTGTCTCACAGTGTAATGCTTTGAATAGAATATGGAAGTTTTTGATTTAATTTGTTTTGAAATTTTGGTTGTACATATAAACTCTAATTTTTATTTGAAAAGTGAGAAGGGAATATGTCAATTGCATATTAATTGTATTTAATTATATGCAGGTGGTGGGCATTAACTTGTGCCCCTATAACTAGACTGAAACTGGGGTTGTTGGGTTAGGAGGTGCATGCTTGTAATGTATAACTCTGTAAATAAACACTTATAAAAGTATGTAATCCAGTTCTATTCTTCACTAACTGGCTTTCTGGAATATAGCAAGAAGAAGGGTGATGGAATAGAAGCCTGACACCCTCCAGGACAAAGCGGCCCGCTTGATTGGCACCCCATCCAACACCTTCAACATTCACTCCCTCCACCACCGACGCACAGTGGCAGCAGTGTGTACCATCTACAAGATGCACTGCAGCAATGCACCAAGGCTCCTTCGGCAGCACCTTCCAAACCCACGATCTCAACCAACTAGAAGGGCCAGGGCAGCAGATGCATGGGAACACCACCACCCGCAAGATCCCCCTCCAAGTCACACACCATCCTGTCTTGGATATATATTGCCGTTCCTTCATCGTTGCTGGGTCACAATCTGAGATTCCG